>NC_136867.1:25658932-26111432 GCF_951799975.1 Gobius niger
TTGATTTTTTTTTTTTCATTTAAAGCAAAATAACTGTGAACTGTATATATGTTTTGAATATATATATTTGGTATTTAATTTATGTGCATTAACATAAACAAAACTGATTGTTAAACATCCAAATTATTTGTACTGTAGTAACTTGTTAGCCTTAATAAATCCTTTTCATAGTTCCTCTGGGGGTCATGCAAGTGTTTATGGGATGATTGGAGGTTCTTTCATCTCCCCCCGGTGTCTCTGGCTAGAAAACCATGCTTGTAACTTGACTGCCACTGGACCAGAGTCACCAATACACACTAATAGAATCACGAAGAAGAAGCTAACAGGCTAACTGCGGGCTAGCGTCACTTTAAACAGTATTTACAGCCAAGTTTGAGTGAAAAAAAAATATTTACATTGTATAATTGTGTGTACAATATCCCTCTCTCCCTTCGCCTTTTCTGTCAGCGTAGTATTTACTCTCCAAGACAGTTAATAATAATAAAAAACACAACTTGCTACGACACCTGCAGTTGCGCTTATGGCCTCTAGGGGCAAGAGTTACTTAGTACTGCTTTAAAACAGCAAAAATCCGTAGGTGGGCTCTGTTCTTCTTAGCACATTTGTACAGTAGGACCTTCTTCCTCTCATCCCGGTCTTGTCCCGCAGGAGCGCGGTGAGCAGCCCTCCCCTCTGCCCCCTCTGCGGCCCGAGCCCGACCAGGAGGAGCTGGACTTCCTGTTCGACGAGGAGATGGAGCAGCTGGCGCCCAGGAAAAACCGGTTCACGGACTGGTCCGACGAGGACTCGGACTACGAGCTGGACGACAACGACGTGGACAAGCTTCTGATCGTGACGCAGACGCCGCCGTACCTTCGCAAACACCCGAGCGGCGACCGGACCGGCAGCCACGAGTCCCGCGCCAAGATCACGGCCGACCTCGCCAAGGCCATCAACGACGGGCTCTACTACTACGAGACGGATCTGTGGAAGGGAGAGGAGTCCACCGAGACGCCGAAGGTGAGGATCAGGGTTTCAGATCAACCTTTCCCTGAGGCGCCACTTTTTTATGTCTTTATAAGAGGAGCCTATTGTTGGTGAAATATAGGTTTATCTTGAATTTCCAATAAAAGCAGGTCATATCTACATTTATCATGACTGACTTTATAAGTAAGTGCTGTTTTGTCATTGTACAATTGAAGAGTTCATTTGCAAAAGCAGGCGAATATGTTTTGAATTTTTTTTAGAATCATTTTGTGTGATGTGTGTAAATTTGATTAACCCTAGAACACTATTGGTCAAATTCATAACACCATCAATAACGCTGGGTGATTTTTACCCAAGATTATACACCCGATAAAAAGTACTTCATCAAAATCTATCAAAACATGACAATACATGACACATTTTAGATTAAACTGTGTCATATAAAATGAAAGAAAAGCATCATTAGAGGACCAGATAAAAATGCTCCAAAATTACTGGGGAATTACGGATTTGGGAGCAAAAAAATCCTAAAAAAAAAAAAGAATGAAGATGGAAACTTGGTTTTTGGTCCATTCACTCCTGGGATATGTGAGACTTCTCTGGTGAAGCTCAGTGTCCTCGGCACAAACAGCCACAGGAGAAAGAAACAAAATGTCATATTTTGAATGGGTATAAATGAGCAGCTGACTAAAAGAACTATGTGTTCTTCACTTGCTGTGAGGCCAGAGACACTGACTCTGCGACTGGGGCAAAGCTGTAGTAGAAGTAGCAAAATAAATATGACAGCCCCTAATGTCAACCTTGAAAGTTTACCTGATTTTATACACTAACTCTAATCTACCTTCTATCACCATCGCTGGGTGAAAATCACCTGAACATGTGTCTGTAGGAAAGTGTGTTTTGGAGGAAAACACCCAGGCCATCAAAGATGTCAAAGACAAAGCTGAAGCTGCAGAGACCCAGGACACTCAGATAAACCATCATAATGAAAATCACATAAATGTATTTGCTCGGGTGACTGAAGCAGACCTGGTAATGAAAAATCCTGCTATGTTAAAATGGTCGATTATACGATGAGTTTTTTCAGTGTCACTTATCGTTTTTTTGCAAATGAACTCTTCCTTGCGTTAGTCCTGAGCCGCTGCGACTGAGTGACCTGACCAGCATGCTTTTGGAGATACTGCCTTCAGTTCTCTTTAACGCTGCACCGCCTCCTGGGTTTGTCCCTGCTTCAGAGCGTGGTGTCCTGCACTGGTCAGCTCCTCCACCTCCTCTTCCTCCGCTCCACAACAGCCTTTCACCATCTTCACATAGGAGCATAAAAGACGAATATAATCCATCGTATTCTCCAGTGAACGAACATTAGTCAGAACAACAGTAGGGATAGAAGATTTGCCTGGCTTAGCTGCGATTCTTGCCCGGATACCTCCTCGTTTGCCCCTTTTTTGTTTCCTGTAGCGCCTCTTGTGACGTCTCCACTGTGCTGCTGGTGTGGGAGGTTCTTGGGGCCTCGTCTGTGTCTCAGAAATTGTTTTATGAATGAAATAGAGTTTGTCTCGGTTCGTTTTGCTCATTCACTGTATGAATAGAGTAATGCGGTGACAGGCGTCTAACACGAACCTGTAATTCTGATAAAGTATCATTACGTAAGGGTCTCTACACTGTTACTAGAGTGAGTCCAAATCCAGGTCACTGCTCCTCTGACTCTACACACGTACCGGCCTGTGGAGAGGGAGGGTCGGCTATTTTGGGAAGCGGATCAGTTTAACAGTTTAGGACAGCAAACAGAGCAGGGCACAAGGCCACAGCAGAACTCACCACGAGCTTTCAGTTCACTCCAAGCAACTGTGGCTGAATTACCACCATTACTCTACATCCACGAGTATCAGCATCAAAATATGACGGCTGGAAAAGGTGCTCTAAAGTATTAAAATGAATGAAAGTGGATTCCAACTGGCATCAAATCCAGAAATGAGGGTTTAAAACACATTTAACTGCAGTTTAGACAGAAATGGTAGAAAATGTTTTGCTCAAAAGTTGGGTCAAATTTGCTATTGAATATTTCCCTCATTTCTCTGTAGAATGTTCTTTCTTAAGAAATGAAATATGCACTGATTTTATTTTACTGTTGACATTAAAAACAGGTGCTAAAGCGAGTGCAAGCTGTAAATTGGCATGCAGCTATTTTGGGGCATGTTGCACCTAATTTACCATTTAGATAGATAGATAGATAGTATATATAATAGATAGATATAATAGATAGTTTATTCGTCACATACAATGTCAATAAACATAACATTTGAAATTGTTGTACAGTTTTAGAAGAAGAAATGTGTAGGTCTCAAATGACTTTAGCTCAGGGGTGTCAAACATACGTCCCGCGACATATGAGATGATTTAATCATCGGCCCCTGTAGAGCATAAATTCCAGAGCATGTAAAAAAAAAACGTAAGTCTCTAGCCCATTCATGTGCGGAGTTATGAATATTTAAAGAATAACCAGAATGCTCTTTCTAGCCACTAGGGGGCATTACATTAAAAAAAAGGAAAGAGTTCCACACGTGTCCAGCAGAGGGCACTGACATAATTAGAGCTCAGGATATGAACAACACATTATATAGCCACGTGGTAAATGGACAGTCTGCCCCAGGGTGGCTGTGGCTTCAATATCAGTTTACCACCACTGAGTGTGGAGTGAATGATTAATGACTACTGTGTAGTACTTTGAGGAACTTGTAACACAGGCTTGTAAAGTGCAATACAAGTGCAAGCCATTGTTATTAATGAAGCTACAGTAGAGTTGGGGCTTTGACCAAATTACAGCTCATTACTATTCATTTATTGGAAACATTTTCTCTATTATATGCGGCCCGTGGGAGCTTTCGGCCCGCGACCCACAATGAGTTTGACACTCCTGCTCTAGCCCATTCCTGTGCGGAGTTATGAATTTTTGAAGAATAACCAGAATGCTCATTCTAGCCACTAGGGGGCAGCTTAAGGAAAGAGTTCCACACGTGTCCAGCAGAGGGCACTGACATAATAAGAGCTCAGGATATGAACAACACATTTTATAGCCATGTGGTAAATGGACAGTCTGCCCCAGGGTGTCGTTATTAATGAAGCTACAGTCAAGTTGGGGCTTTGACCAAATCACAGCTTATTATTATTCATTTATTGGAAAACTTTTCTGCTTTTTGTGGCCCGCGACCCGCTGTGAGAGTTTGACACCCCTGCTTCAGCTCACTAAGCAAGCTTTAAAAAGAAAAATACATTTAAAAGTTTCCTTCATGGCTAGTATGGACTCTCTGCAGTGAAAAAAAGACACTGAACCTCACAAAAACACAGCAACAGTATACACTAGCCTGGACTTTTCCAACATTATTGCAGTAAATAAGTATTTTCAGTAAACCAGATGTGTTTGAGTCTGGAAAAGGAGTTGTGTCTATTACATCCCAACAAACATGGATGACCGTAGAACAACCATCTCCATGAAATGTTGCTGTAGAACTTCCCGAGTTGTAGCCAAGTCTCTAAAACTCCCACACACCCCTCTCTCTGCTGCCCATGTGCTGATCAGTCCAGCTCAGCGTGCCGTGGGTAAAGTCCGAGTTGTGGCGCGAGCGTCATGTGGGAAAGTGTCGTCTGGACAAACTGAAGGTCGCTCTGATCTCGAGCGCAAAGTCTAAGCAGCTGCTCCGCGTCACATCACTATCAGATCCAGGCCACGGGGCAACAGTTCAGTGTGGGAAAGACGGCAGACTTTTATATACTCAAAAATGGGTTTATGGTGTTTGTCTTTATGCTGTAGGTTTGGATATGAGCTCACAGTTTTCCTGGTTTTGCATCATCCACTTTTTTAGCTTTGTGTCTTGTTCATACTTTTCCTTTTACTTCAGTGACAAAGCATTTCCCTGCCCCTCTAGCCGAAATACAAATTAAAATCCATGTTTTTGTTGGCTCATCTTGACTTATGTGAAGTTAGCCCCCCCCCCCCCCCCCCCACAGTGTCCGATTTGCTTCAAAATGGTGTAATTCGTTGTTCGTTCATTGATTGGTAATTGATCAGTCCCCCCATAACGTCCGATTCAATCCAAACTAGTGTCATTTTTTAGCTCTTTGTTTGAGATATTGATCATTGATTGGTAATTGGCTCGGATTCTTAGTCTTGATCTTTGTTCGGGTCTTGATCTCGTCTTGGTCTGGTCTTGGTTCGGGTCTTGGTTCGGGTCTTGGTCTGGTTCTTAGTTGTGGTCTTGGTATGGGTCTTGGTCTGATCTTGTTTCGGGTCTTGGTCTTTGCATAGTTTTAGTCTGGGTCGTGGTTTGGATCTTGGTCTGGGTCTTGGTTTTAGTCTGGGTCTTTGTTCCGGTCTCGGTTTTAGTCTGGGTCTTGGTTTGGGTCTTGGTTTTAGTCTGGGTCTTTGTTTGGGTCTTGGTTTCGGTCTTCGAAAAGTTGAAAACTGCTGAAAATCAGGAAAAAGACGGAAGTTTAATAAAAGATAAAGAACATGAAAACCAAGTCAATCAATAAACGAACAAACGAATGACACCATTTTGAAGCAAATCGGACACTATGGGGGGGGGCTAACTTCACACAAGTCTCATCTTGGCATAGTCGGATCATTTTTACCTTGTTTCAAAAGATGCCATTAAGAAAAACTTTGGTGATTTGGCTTTGATTAAAACCCAAAACATTTTACTTTTCACTCTCTGCTTTTCTCGCTCAAGACTCAACGATTGGATTCAAAGATAGGATCACCATTTCTCTCTTATTTGATCTAACCTTGTTTATTTCTTTCTTCAACAGGAATCTGACAGTTTTAAGAAGCTGAATTTGATCAGTCAGGATGAGTTTGAGACGCTCGCGCCCAAACCTCCGGTCGACCCCAACCAGGAAGTCCCGCCCCCTCCTCTGCCAGGTAATGCAAAGCCACTTTATGAACAAATTATGATCTTTTGAAAAAAAAAACAAGGCAATCTACTTCATATTTGCTTCTTGTTTAGTCCTAAATTCAGTCTTTTTTCAGTCTTATAAAATTTTAAACTCTGTATAGTCCCTTTAAAGTAAAAAATGTTTTCCTTTGCCTCATCTTTTACTCTTGATACATTTCTAGCATGACATTATTTTCTTTTTCCCAGTGGACAGTGATGTGGATCTGTCCCGGTCTTTGCCCAAAACGGTCCCCGACTCCCCCAGCGCTCACACGCCCCGCACCCCTCGAACGCCTCGCACCCCGGGACGCTGCGACCCCAACAAGACGCCCAGGTTTTACCCCGTCATCAAAGAGAGCGGCACCATCGACGGACAGGTGAGAGGATTCCTGAAACTCACCCTGTGTGTTCTGATGGGGGTGAATCTGACTTAATCCTACTGTGTGTTAAGTTCATTCTTTCATCCCGGACTGTTCTTTCGTTTCCTCAGACGCCTCGTAAGAAGAAAACTCGCCACAGCTCGAACCCGCCTATGGAGGCTCACATCGGCTGGGTCCTGGACTCCAGAGAGCACCGGCCTCGCTCCACCTCCATAAGGTACAGCCATCGCTCAGGAAAGCAGATTATGGCACACACAACACATTAAAGTGCAGGTACTTTCTGGACGACTGGAACATTTCCTCCCACTTGGAAAAATGCCCCAGAATGCAGCTCCAACTTACTCCTGAACTTGGAGATCATCAGACTTGATGATGTGAGTTGAAATGTGACCAACTACAACAATGGCTCACCAGGCAAGAGCCAGAGTGAGATTGTTCCAAAAACATTTGCCTTGAATATCAATCTGAGAGAACAAATGTTGGTGCTGCGTTTGCTGCTGATTAGACCAAGCACACTTCTTTTTTTTTGCAGCCAGATCTCAAAACAACAATCCGCAAATCTATTAAATATTGAATTTTCAAAAATGTTATGTGTTTGCAATACAGCCACATGATTGGCCCATTGGTTCAATAATTCAGACAAATCAGCCGTAGCTGGACAAGATAGATTCTTGTGTGTTTGTAAACTCACAAATACCATGCGAATTTAACTTGCAGGCAAGGTTAAACAATGTCAACAGCTACCACAAACTACTAGCCTACTTTATTGTGTTCTGAAGTAGAGCCGGGCGGTTTTTCTCCCCCCCCCAAAAAAAATCATTCGATTACCTCCACCCCCCCCCCATTTAAAACAAAGTAAATAAATACATATAAATATATTTTAAATATATATATTCATTGTATTTAATTAAAGTGCACCAACATAAACAAAATTACAAAGGCAAACCCTTTCTCTAACTGAAAAGTCACTGTGCCGTGTGCAACAAAGATTGTTAAACATCCAAATTATTTTTACTGTATTTGGATTAAAGCTAATAAAACAACCTGAGGTAACTGAGGCACATTTGTACAGCAGGACCTTCTTCCTCTAAGCAGAGAGAATTGAGCTAAAAAATATATATATCTTAATCTTAAAATATAATTCGATTTGACCTACCAACTCGATTTTTAAATAAAATTGATTTTTTCCCCCAGCCCTTTTCTGAAATAGTAGTTTTGTTGTTTGTGTACACTTTCAGTCATACAGGAGGTGTCTTCAGACATTCTCTGTATTCTGTTTAAGTGTTGGATGTTTCACCTCTTATTCAAGAAGCTTCGTCAACAACACTAATGATCTCTGGCAGCAGGCGCAGTATCAAACACCAGTAGGATGGGTTTAACTAGTATCATCTTTGCTTTGCTTTAAAAGCTGACTCAGCCTGTTCAAAAACAAAGCTTTGTTGTTGAGTGTGTTTCAGCCTCAAAGACCTGATCACTGCTCGTTACGTCTATTGATCAGCCCTGGGTTTGTCTCAGGCTCATTAACAGTGTCCTCCAGGCTCGTGACAGAGGAGGCTCCTGTGTTGTTTACGCTTAAAGGCTCTGATGTGGAACTTTGTAGTTGGGAAATAACCAACTCCGCTCTGACTGAAACATCAGACTATCAACCTCCTGGTTCTGGGCAAACGTGTAGCTGAAGACTGAACTGTTTCTATCAATAATACTATGTTTATATCCCGTTTAACTCTACCTTTCCCTCCCCCCTCTCCCACCACAGCAGCTCAAACGCCTCCCCCTCCGAAGGCGCTCCGATCTCGGGGAGCTACGGCTGCACGCCTCAGTCTCTGCCCAAGTTCTGGCACCCGTCCCACGAGCTGCTGCGGGACAACGGCTTCACGCAACAGGGCTACCACAAGTACAGGAGACGCTGCCTCAACGGTCAGTCACACATGTGGACGGAGCTTCTGTAAAAACGCTGTGGTGTTTTCATTGAAGACAAATTCACACTTGTACAACGGAGAGACACATCACTGTAATACGTTTAAGTGGTGACGTCACAGCTCTACTTCCGGGAAACTACGAAAAACTCTTTAATACCACAATCAATATTTCTGAAACTCAACGGAGAGTTACTGAACACACTTATTTATCAGGCCCATCAGCCAAAAATTCTGTACACTACAAAAAGTAAATATCAAGCATTGGCTTAAATGACTTGAATAGAAGAAATGTATCTTGTTTTGAGCGGTTTTCACTCATTTAGACACTTTTCCTGATCGGACCGAGTTTACTTTGCTTGTTTGAGGACATTTCAGACCAGTTCTAGGGTAAATCTCGCTTGAAATAAGAAAGTAAAATTGCCAATGAGATAAGACCAATTTTCTTACCCCATTGGCAAAGAAAATGACCTGAAATAAGGACGAAATGTATCGAAACGAGTCAGAAACATCTCGGAACAAGTGAAATAATCTTGGACAAATGCCCAAGAACTTCTTAACTAGTCAAAACAACTAAAATTTGGATTATTGTGCTCAAATTGAGATGTTTATACTGATCTAGTTAAATACTTTTTGCAGTGTACTTACTGCTGTAAAAGTAATATTTACCAAAATCGATACTTCCGGGTTAGCGGAGATAAATGCTAACGGCGCAGCAGCTACGCTAAAGTAGTGACTTTTGTAAATATTACTTTTTTAGTAACGTGTTTACCTTGTCCTTGTGGGGGTGATACAAGTGTTTATGGGATGATTGGAGGGTCTTTCATCTCCTCCTGGTGTCTCTGGCCAGAAAACAATGCTTGCAACTTGACTGCCACCGGACCGGAGCCACCAATACACACTAATAGAATCACAAAGAAGAAGCTAGCATGCTAACGGGCAAAGCTAACTGCGGGCTAGCTCCACTTTAAACAGTATTTACAGCCAAGTTTGAGTGAAAAAAAATTATTTCCATTGTATAATTGGATGTACAATATTCCTCTGTCCCTTTGCCTTTTCTGTCAGCGTAGTATTTAATCCAAGACAATTAATAAGTTAAAAAATCCCAACTTGCTACGACACCTGCAGTTGCGCTTATGGCGTCTAGGGGCAAGAGTTACTTAGTACTGCTTTAAGAGTTTTTAATGTTTTTTTCTTGCATATTTGCTGAGGTACAAAAAGTTTAGCTACTACTGGAAAAAATAAAGGAATAATGAAAGCAGGTACTGAAAAAAAGTCTTATATCTTTAGATCCAAGTTTTGATACTGTTGGTCCAAGGACAGCATTAAAGACTCAGCTCAAATAAACAATTTCCACATTTTTTTAAAAACATTTCTTTCTTATTTTTGCCTCATTTTTTTTTCTTGTTTTCCCCAATTTTTTCTCACATTTTTGCTCATTTTCATTACTAATATTTCCCCTATTTTTTCTACATTTCCCCCAATTTATTCCCCATTTTTTTGCACAATTCTGGCTTATTTTCAACACAAGTTCTCCCCATTTTTCCTCAAATTTTTCACACATTTCTTGACATTGGAGATGAAGCAGATATTGTAAATTTGCAGATCTCCCCCATTGCCCTGTTTTCTGGTTCTTGATGACAAATATTTTAGTCTAGGTATCGAAAAAAGGCACCCACACCCCACATGCCAGTCGATTTAACAGCAACATAACTGACCCCAAACCACTATTTTCTCAGTGTCACAAAGTCTTCAAGGTAATGTTTTGAGATGAAACCAAGTCTCTCTGTTTTAGCCTGAGGTGGAGTCACATGACGGTGCACAGATGTTTAAAATCATCCCACAAACTCTGCCACATTCCAGATTGAATCAAAAACAGGGATCCTCAATCATCCAGGTAGATTAACATCACAAAGTCCGATAAAAACGAGCCAGCTGGATCCTCATTCACTTTATCTTGACTCGATCATCCAGCTGTCTCGATTCATCGGACTTTGTGACGCTAATCTACCTGGATGATCGAGGATTTGATCGTTTCGGCACCGGGGCTTCAAAACGCTGTATCCTATTTCTCGTCTGTGCAGAGAGAAAACGGTTGGGCGTGGGCCTGTCCCAGGAGATGAACACGCTGTTTCGGTTCTGGTCCTTTTTCCTCCGGGACAATTTCAACAGAAGAATGTACGAGGAGTTCAAGCAGTTTGCGCTGGAGGACGCCAAAGACAACTACAGGTGAGGGTTCCAGGGCTGCAGGGCCTGAGGAGTAAAGGTAAACATGCAAGCTCCGCCCCTCGATGAGTTGTTTTGTTTATATTGAAGAGTTGCCAGGGCGTTCCAGCTCCAAGTTTATTTACAAGATCCACATTCCTGTCTGTGCAGGAGAGGTGCGCCTTTATGTGACTCATGTAATCATAATGAGCGATTAAGGTGAACAATAGTCCATTATTTATTGTCACACTTAACTTCTTATTAAAAAGTCACAACCACACGCTGACAGCCTCTCCCTTAATGTCTTGCTCAAGGATACAACCTCAGTGGGAAGTGGCTAGAGATGCTGTCAATACAACTTTAATATGCAGAAACATACAGCATGATTTTGATCGATCTCTTTGTTTCCTGAAGTCAGTAAAGAGGCGCCGAAAAGAGGGTTTTGTGGTCCCTTCTCCCACCATACATTTATTCAGATGGATTTTTTGGCCTGCAGGCTTTGACGGGACGGCTCCGGGTAAAAGGAAATGAAAAAGATTAAGGATAGACCAATTATCAGAGTCAGGCCTTGAACCCACGATGTCGAGGACAGAACTGTTTTCTGCCATATGTGCAGCAGACCTAACCACTCGACGAGTATCTGCTGCATATGTTTTGAAAACTCCCATCACAAAGTCTCTTCAAGGTAATGCCTTCACCCCCCCGCTCCACAACAAGGACGAGAGGATGAACTATGAACCTAAAATCTCAATATGTAATAATTTACTAGCCGGATTTGGCCCCCAAGCCGCACTTTAGCCACTCCTACTTTACCCGCAACTATATTGATTTCACATTAGAAAAGTGTTTAGTGCCAGGCGACAGTGGTGCAGTTGGTAGAGTGATCGTTTCATGATCGAAGGTCAGGGGTTCGAATCCTCCCGCAGTGGTGAGTGGTTGATAAAGTGACGCAGATAAGTGATTTAAATACAGGGATTACCCAAGTTCTGCCTTTGACAAAGTGAGCCAATTCTGAAATACGTGTGAGGTGACTTTGCACATCTTCCCTCAAACAAACGTGAACGGCCGCAGGTTGAAACAAAAGTCAAACATCACTGTAAATGAGCCAGAAGTGTAGAAATATTAGTTTGACAGGGGAATCACAGTCTAAAACAGGGGTGTCCAAAGTGGGGCCCGCAGGCCAAATTTGGTCCGCCAGAATAATTACATTGGCCCGCCAGAGAGTGAACTACTTTTGCACCGCACGTGTTTAATACCAATTCTCTCCCATTATTTCTCAATGGTAAATGTGGATGCAGTACACTGTTTAGCCACCAGCGTCAAATTGGGGGCGCTGTTTCACTCCTTTCGCAAAGATAAGGAAACACCGTTGTGGTGTCTTGGTGTTTATCAATCACAGAGCGTTGTAGCTTCAGCTTTTCCATTTTCCAACTTTTAATTGTTGACATCAACAAAGATACGTGTTGAAAATTGACTTATAAAAGAATTAATGCTGAGCTGTGAACAAATGAATGAGGTCAAATCACTGTAGATACAGGTGTTGTTATTGATTTTGTTCAACTAAAACTGGGCTTTTGCCATAGTTAACATTTGTTTTAATGTAGCGTGTGATTTGCATAAATATAATTAAATACAAAAACGACAAGAAAATTAAAGTCTATTATTAGATGCAGTTATATGTGTTTCACACTTTGTTTGACCCGCGACCCACTGGCACTTTTTCCTTTTGGCCCTTGGAGACAAAAGGTTTGGGCACCCCTGATCTAAAAGCATCTCAATTTATCACATTGAGTCGCGCTGTAAGGCCAGACCATCTAATAAATAAATAAATAAATAGGCTAATCGCAAATCATTCGCCAATGTTAACACGGCTGGTGCTGACGTCCACAGCAGCTTTAAAATACTCTCACTGAGGAGCGTCTGCAGCTGCTGAAGCATCATTGTTGTTCGGAAAGACTTACCTTTGCAGCGCTTCCGTGTCGCCTTTAGAGTCAGAGTCTGGCAGAATCGAGCTGTAATCGGCCAAGCACGTATTTCAGAAGGAAGGAATTCAGTTGGGCCATAGTCTGGACCCCCTTGTATAGGATGACCACTTAAAGATTCAAGTCTGTCAGCTCCCCGGGGCGTTAAATGTCGTTTAGTGCAATCCATTTGGTGCAATTTGAGCTTGAGATACTGTATCAGACTGTCGTGGTGGGGGAAGTGAAAGAAGCTCTCGATATAGCAGTCGATCAACTGTCCTACTTTTACATGCCTGATAGAAGGAGATAGGGTTACTGCTCCAGCTGCTCCTGATGCCTCCTGGACGTGTCCCTCGTGAGGTGTTTTGGGCTTGTTCTACCAGGAGGAAATTCTGGGGAAAACCTTGGCCACTCTAGAGGGCAGGGAGCACCTTACAGCCCCCGCTGAGGAGCTGGAGGAGGTTTCTGGGGTGAGGGAGTTGGGGGAGAGCCTGTTTAGATGCTGGATAAATACTCGTCACAGCTTCTAATTGTTGCTGCTGCAGTAACTCCCAGCACCTGGATCTCAGCACCGAAAGAATGTGATGACTCGGACGCATTCATAAAAAACAGACGTGGGCAGATCCCGGTGCGAGAAACCGCTCCTGATCCGCAGCTGCTCCGAGCAAACAGGAGCCAGGTGCGACGAGGGGGGGTGAAGGTCAAGGTTCAGAGGTTACAGCGATGTGTTTGTGTTTGTGTGGTAGGTACGGCCTGGAGTGCCTGTTCAGATACTACAGCTACGGTTTGGAGAGACGATTCCGGCTCGATCTGTTCAAGGACTTCCAGGAGGAGACGCTCAGGGACTTCGAGAAGGGTAAATCTGTGAACGCCTTTCAGCATCAAAGCATAAAGCATTTTTATCGATCACGAACAAGCACTGCTCATAAACTCATTCCTGTGGAGAATTGAAGCATTGGGAACGTTACGAGTGAGTTTGGACCAGTTTGACCTTGAAACGCTCCTTTTTTCATTGTTTATAAACCAAAATAAATCAGGCACAGGGCTTTGAAACTATTAGCTGTGCCCCAACTCAGTCCAAGGGTTTGCAAAGGAGCGGAAGATTTCCAATACTTTCCAGAAACCTTCAATTTGAACTTAAGCTCTGAAATGTTGGGAATTCAAAATTAAAAAAAATGTCTAAATGGTTAAAAAAAAACATGAATAATAAATAAATAAACTATTAAAAACTATTAGCTACTGAATAATTATGTTTTTGAACGATAGATAGCATGCATTTGAGTGATGTCACCCCAGACCCAAACTCGAGTGTGAGGAGCATAACATTCCTAAACCTACATTCTGCTTCATTTTGGTGGGACAAACTGCAAAGTTTTATATAATGATTTTTTGTTTTGGTTAAATTCTTCTGTTTAACTCAGATTATTACTGTATGAGGAGTGGGCGGGGCCTGTGGCTGACACAGAATAAACCTAAATTATAGACTTTTAAAACACAAACACGGAATGAGTCTATTCCATTTCCAAAAGCCCTTCTTTTTAGTCGGAACCTAAAAGACACTCTTCTTTAAAGCAGCACTAAGTAACTTGTTTACTTTAATAAATCCTTTCCATAGTCCCTCTGGGGGTAATACAAGTGTTCATGGGATAATTGGGGGTCTTTCATCTCCTCCTAGTGTCTCCTCCATATGGGTCAGCGTCACCAATACACACTAATAGAATCACGAAGAAGAAGCTAACAAGCTAACGGGCAAAGCTAACTGTGGGCTAGCGCCACTTATAGTATTTACAGCCAAGTTTGAGTGAAAAAAATAATCTCCATTGTGTAATTGGATGTAAAATATCCCTCTCTCCCTTTGTCTTTTCCGTCAGCCTAGTATTTACTCTCACGAACAATTAATGAGTAAAAACACGACACCTGCAGTGGCGCTTATGGCCTCTAGGGGCATGAGTTACTTAGTACTGCTTTAAATCCTGGTTCTCAGACATCGCTAAAATGATTTCTTTGAGACGTTTCATCTCTGCTGTGAAAGATATAACTCTCAAATCAAATGTTTATGCTTCAATAAGTTAATTCCCTGTCTTATCTTTAGTGCATGAATGAGTCCTTGGAGGTGGAAACAGTTTTAAAAAGGTTTTGGACACAAGAATGAACGTTTTAATCGGAGCCTCTGAGCTTTACACCAAAACAAAACCACGGATTAAAGCCGGTATTTGCACCTGTTTGGGCTGTTAAAAAGAATCAGCGCTATGATTAAAATAGAGCGTGAATACTTTGTGCCATCGCAGTATCTGGAAATGTCTGGATAATTCACACACAGAAGCTTAAGCCATGTCAGTAAAATCTGTTAATGAATGTGATTCCTGATGCGTTTCCAGGTCAGCTGTACGGACTGGAGAAGTTCTGGGCGTTTCTGAAATACTCCCGAATGAAGAACCAGCCCATCGACCCCAAACTGCAGGAGCATCTGTCCAAGTTCAAGAACCTGGAGGACTTCAGGGTCATGGTACGAAGCTTTCACCCCCAAACCCATGTGTGAATGTATTGGAAAAGTGAAGTGAACTGCTCTTATTGTTTTTACAAATAATCTAATTTAATGTTCTTGTTATTATAACCTTTAAACTGATTTAAAGGAGGATGGAGACAAAGATCGGAAACCAGATTAAGTTTTCTCTCTGGGTAGAACTGGCTTACTTTCAAACCAAGGACTTACAGACCAGTTGTTCTTAATTTTATTTAGAGATTAATCCATGTATTGCTTTAGTCATTGCTTTTAACTTTCAGACATGATTGACACATACTTTGGTTAAATTTAAATCCATTTTAGACCCGGTTTAGTCCTGATTTGGTCTTGATCTAGGGCTGCTACCACTTAGGTCATATTTTTTATGAGGCTGTGCTGGGTGAGTGTTTTCAGACGACATTTGCCAAAATTAAGGCCTTAAAGAGACTAGATGCAAGTTGGTCATTTTGTGCTCACTACTGCCACCTCAGGTCATACGTGTAACTTCAGTTTTTATATTAAACTTGTGCATGACGGCACTTCACTTTTGAGTGACAGTGCAGGATTTTAGAGGAAGTGGTGGTTAACAGGTCTGAGCTCATTCTACACATTAGCACATTTGAATATGAACATTTTTTTCTGTTTGACAGAATGTTGCAAATCTAAAAAAAAAAATATGCACAGATTTTTTGAATTTGTGGCAATAAAAATATTAGGGCCTGGACAAAATATCGGATTGGACTTGGATCGCAATACTTTATGCTTCAATACCAAGTATCGATACTTTATTCAATACTTGTGATTGGAGGCATTTTTATCACACACTTCTTTGTTTTCCAGTAACAGTTACACAGCACTTTGTTACATAGATACAGACGGCATTGCGTCATAGAAGGGGGCGTGGCCTCGTAGAGGGGGAAAACACAATCTTTAGGGAAACACAATTTTTCAGTCTTTTTAGCTGTTTTCTGGCTAAATATAAACTTATTTATCACATAGAAATAAAGTCAAGTCTAAATCAGGTCCATATGGATGTTTATTCACAGCAGATTGTTCAGTAGAAGTGAAAAAATGGCTAGTTAGCATTAGCACGATGCCAACATGAAGCATCATGTTAGCATTCTCTGTTATTTATGTATTTATGGGCTGTTGAACCACTTTGCTCCTCTCCATGTCTTTGTATCATTATTTAGTGGAAAACTATATTCATAATTCAGCATTTGTTAAAGTAGTTTTTGAATAATCAGGGAAAGTTTAGATTTTTCTCCAAATTGTTTTCCCTCTTAACTGTTTTCAAACATGACCATATATGGGCGACACCAGAGACGCCGTCTGTATCTATTTTGTGTTAATGCACTTTTCAATCTTAACACTTCAATGAACGTCAAAAGGCATTACACACATTTTACGGTTAACATATTACTTACTTACTGTATAGCAATACGTATCGGATCTGCCCCCAAATATCGTGATGCGTATCGGATCGTGGCAAAAGTGTATCCCTAAAAATATAGTATTTGAGCTTTAGAATAGCATTAACCCTGGTATAAACCCTGAATAAAGTTTATAGACAAGAACATTTTGTATTTTTTTTAATGGATCCCCTTGAGAGCAAAGAAGGATTTATGGATGTAATGAAAGCGGACGTGAAGTTCGTTGGCAAAGGAGCAGAGGAGACGGTGTAGATTATTTCTAATTTCCTCTCTCTGTTTTCCAGCCGCCGTTGGGTGAGGAGGGCGGGCGCAGGAGACGCACCTCGTCTTCGGCCGGAGACGAGTCGAGGCGCAGGAGACACAACTCCAACTCCAGCTCCAAACCGACGCCAAAACCTGCTCCCACCAACCAACCCACAACCTCCACCTCCTCCACCGCTGCTGCTGCTGCCCCCCCCAAAGCCCAAAGCCCCGCCCCCGCTCCTGCCAAAGACGCAGCCAAAGACCCCGCCCCCAAACCCGCCACCTCTCAGGGCAAGAAAACCAACTCCGCCGGCGACAAGAAGAAAGACGGCAAGAAGTGAACGTAGCTACCTTTGGATAAAAAAAAAGAAAAGAATCACGGAGAAACGGATAGAAAACAAAATGGCGGCCATCGCTTTTAGTTTGGGAATCTTTAACCAACATCGAGAAGAGAGACTGCAATAAAATGGCCGCCGGTGTTTTTTTTTTTTTTTTTTTTTTTTTTTTAGAGAGTTTTTAAATCTACCACAGAAAAAACCATGAGAAAAGAAAGTTTATATAGATTTAATGCTAAACCAGTTAAAGAGAAGAAGAGTAGTTTGGGCCAAGAGTAGACGAGATTATGTGAACTGGATGAAGAGATGGGTCGATAGAAGGAAAATTTATTAGTGAATCAGCTGCAAAAGTTGAGATAGAAGGGAGAGAATGGTGGAGTTTGTGAGGCAAGGATGGTTTATGATAAAGGAGGACACTAACCAATGTGTTTTATATTTTTAGCAACATTATTGGATCTAAGTGGCCCAAGAACAGTACACAGATATTATGAATTTAATAGAAAATCGACCACAATGCCCACTCTCTCAACTGTATACCTTTTAGCTGGCTGTATGTTAAACCTAAAATTTTTATCTGAGAGCAAAGAAGTGAAATGGCCGTCACTGTTTTTAGATTTCCTCGGGGGACGAATGGAGAATTAGCAAAAACTTTCACAGAGGAAAGAAAAGACGACACAAAATGAGCCAGTTTAAGTTTGTGCCATGGGTCGAGTATTACAAAAAAAAAAGAAAAGAAAGGTTTTTTTTTTTCTTTTGGATCGATCGAGATGAAACGTGGTTGGACTTTTTTTTCAGTATTTCACTTTAAAATCTTTTACAAGACAACGTTTACAAGAGAAAATAAAAATGCATTCCCTGCATTTTGCCGCGTCTCTCCGGTGCCAAAACGGAAACGATTCACGCCAAGAAAAAAAAGACGATTCAAGACACGTGCCTTAATATCTTCAATATCCCTCTTTTTTTTTCGTTTTGTTTTTTTTGTGTCCCGTTCATTTTCTTCCTTCTCGCTCGGTTTGTTCTCACGACAATCAAGATGAGCTTATTTTTTTTCACGAGTCGCGGCAGATTCGCCCTCGAGCCGAAACTGTCGAAAAGGACGTTCTAATTAAAATCACTCGAGGTGTCTTCAGGCTGGGAGCTCCGTCTTAGGAGTGAAATGAAGGGATTCTTGTGATTTGTGTGTGTAGTAGATCTGGCAATAGAGTTCGGGAACGTGATGTCATGTCGCTAAGCATCATGGGATTAGCAGGGATTATAAACTAATGGAGATTTTGAAAGTTAAAATACTAGAGTTCACATTAAAACACTTGGACACCACAGTGAGTTAGATGTATTTACCAGCAGTAACTCAGCAGCTAATGGAGTTGCACTACAAAAAGTAAATATCAAGCATTGGCTTAAATGATTTGAATAGAGGAAATGTATCTTGTTTTGAGCGGTTTTCACTCATTTTGACACTTTTCCTGATCGGACCAAGTTTACTTTGCTTGTCTGAGGACGTTTCAGACCAGTTCTAATATAAATCTCACTTGAAATAAGAAAGTAAAATTGCCAATGAGATAAGACCAATTTTCTTACCCCATTGGCAAAGAAAATGACCTGAAATGAGGACGAAATGTATCGAAGCGAGTCAGAAACATCTCAGAACAAGTGAAATAATCCAGGACAAATGCCCAACAACTTCTTAACTAGTCAAAACAACTAAAATTTGGATTATTGTGCTCAAATTGAGATGTTTCTACTGATCTAGTTAAATACTTTTTGCAGTGTGTTCCGCGGTAATGTTAGTCTATGGGAAATGTATGCTAACAGCTGCAAACATGGCGGATCTCCATGGTAACTGTGGATTTTCTCAAACTATATCGTAATAATGCAATATTACGGAGCAATTACCAAAGTTAATGGTGATATAACAAGTGTTTTACTGCCAGACCAAAAAAAAGTTGCCACAAAAAAGGTCACACGCTCTAATAACTCCTGGTTCTGCAACGTCAGAAGATCCAGTGTTTCCTTCATTTCTCACCAAGCTCTTGTATTGATGATGGGGGAGAGTGACCCCCGTGCAAAGCCTTATCCAGCACATCCCAAAGATTCTCAATGGGGGTTCAGATCTGGACTCTGTGGCGGCCGATCCATCTCACGCTCCCTGAACCACTCTTTCACAACGCGAGTCCCTTGAATCCTGGTTTTGTCATCTTGGAATAAGCCCGTGCCATCAGGGAAGAGGAAATCCATGGATGGAATAACCTTTCCTGTCCAGCTCCTGCTTTTTGTATCTGTTCAAGAGCAGGACCGTCTGGAACTTCGCTAACAGCCGATCAAATCCACAAAGGTTTTAAATCGATCCAATCACATACTTTAACAAGAATGTAAATCCTTCTCAAAGATGGTTTTCCTTCTTGTTGCCGACTTTTAAGTATTTTCGTCCCGTTCAAACTTACATTTATTGAATAGGCGTATTTGTGTTGAATTCTTCGTTTAAAGTGATAGTCTGGAAGCACGGTAGCGCCTCCGCTTCACAGCTAGAAGGTTCGATTCCCACCAGGACGGGGCCTTTCTGTGTGGAGTTTGCATGTTCTCCCCGTGTCTGCGTAGGTTTCCTCCGGGCACTCCGGTTTCCCCTACCACTAAAAACATGTACGATAGGTGAATCCTCCAGCCAGGTGATTCTGACCATCAGCCTGGCTCCGCATCATGGAGATGGGTCCCACGGGCACTGCCGTCGACCACTGCTCCTTGCCCCAGCGGCATCGAAGGATAGGTCAAATGCAGAGGACAAATTTCCCTACGGGGACAATAAAGTAGAATAAACTAACAAACAAATTCTAAATGTATTACAACTTTTATCAACTGTGCAGAAGTTGACAAAGAAGATTTTTTTGTAAAGTCCCTCCTCCCTGGATCTCAGCAACTAATCAGAGTCTAGTGTCCTCCCGCGTTGACCTATACGAGCGATCGCTGTCATTGTGTTCCGCAATTTTCGCCGGATGTTTTGGTGAATGGTCGGCAACAGCTGATGCACCCAGGTCTCTAACTCGGTTTTATAAAATGATAGATCTGTTACAGCGCAAGAGAAGCAATGCCCTGTTCATGGACATTGTTTTTGCTGATTATAGGATTTTAATAAAATGTTTATCAAATATGAAAATGTAAAATGCCGACCACGGCCAACGGATATGACGACACTGCGATCGCTCGTATGAGATGAGCTTTTCCTGTGAACCCGCCTATCAGGTCCAATCAGGAGGGAGGGGGAGGAGCTTGATCGTTTACTTTGTGAAAAGTTTGCCACGAAGGGTTTTCTGGTAAAAGAGGGAAAAGATTTGATCATTTACTTTAAAATGTCACTATCTTTCCTCACTGTGCAAACTTACAGACTATCACTTTAAAATCCCAACCTCGTATCCTACATAGATCGTTCACGTTCGTGTCCGTTCGTAAAACCACTAACGTCCGCGTCGTATCCGGCTTCTCTCTGATTGGTTAATACGCTTGTCAATCATGTCGGGAATTCGAAGCAGTCCGCCCTGATCCCAGATACACAAAGAACAGGAAAAGCTTGTATTCTGGAATAACCTGGTCATTCAGGAAGTTCGGGTCGTCGGCAGATCCTCGACTCCCCCAAATCAGAACGGGGCAACTTTTTCTTGGTCCGGCAACGTAAATAAATCATCTTCACAACAAAGACAAAACACAAAAATCCCTTCATTTCACTTTTCGTCACGTTTTTTCCCCGCATACATATTAAAATACTCTAATTTATTGTTCTACCTTGTTTATTTTCATTCACTTGATTCGATGCAATAGTCTTAGATAATCATTTTAATTGTGTTGCTATGACGATGAGCTGTTGGGTGTGTTTGCTGTAGCTG
Organism: Gobius niger; assembly: GCF_951799975.1. Taxonomy (NCBI): domain Eukaryota; kingdom Metazoa; phylum Chordata; class Actinopteri; order Gobiiformes; family Gobiidae; genus Gobius; species Gobius niger. Next base: position 25,679,678 of record NC_136867.1, read on the forward strand.
CGTATTCGATCTCTTTAGCTTTTTAAGTTTGAGGCTTTTGTTTTTTTTCTTTTTGGTGCTTCGTAGGGCACTCGAATCGTTCCCTATCTTCTTCTTTTCTCTCTCTCGAATATATGAATTTTAAAAGAGTTTTTAGCGATTTTAAAAGACAGGGAAAAAAAAAAAATGTAAATAAAAATAATTTGCTATATACGATTATATTCTTGATTTTCTGGAAAACAAAAAAAAAGTTTTATCAGTAGGTTGTTGTTGTTTTTTTTTCCTTTTTTTGGTGTTTTATTTTGAGTGACTTTTCGGATGACGTATTGATGCATGTTGGATAATTGTACAAAAAAAAGTAAAAAAATATAAATGACAGTTGATTGTAAAAGCGTCTGGTGTCGTTTCTGTGGGGGAGCTCGAGGCGAAAGGACAAAACCGGATCGACCGCATTCTGTTCTCAGCTGTCGGCGAGAGTCTGTGCTCGGATCCAGGTGATCTTTTGTTCAAACGTGTTAAATAAATAGTTCACCGTCGGAGTCTTTCCAAAGACATCAGCTGGACTGGGTTGTTTGGAAACTATTTATTTCACACATTTGAACTAAAGACCCACTTCTGCCTGGTGTGAAGAGTAAAGTAACTACGAGTGAAGCGAAAAGTCATTTGAAGGATTTATGAGCTGCAATAAAGAGCAATAAGTCATTTTGTACTTAAAGGGACTATTCAGAGTTTAAAAACGTTAAAATTATGTATTTTCCTCCCCCTACATCAGGGATAGGCAAGTTTGTGTCATGGGAGGCTGATTTTGTTCAATGCCAAAACACCAATCGCCGAAACTCACTATTGTAAACCCAAAGCAAAGCACCTTTTTTCTACAAATATAAGTTATGCACATAATATATGATCTAATGGGGTGTTTTACTGGGAATGTTGACAGTATTTTCCACATTATTAGAGTCCTTTTCACGCATTTGGTCTCTGATTTATGAATAAATGTTTCTTCAAAATTCTCTTGGGGGCCAAAGGTGTTATGCTGTAGGGCCTGACGTTGCCTACCCCTGCCCTACATGTTCCAGCCATGTCCTAATGTGTAGAATGAGCTCAGACCTGTTCACCACAACTGCCTCTAAAATCCTGCACTGTGGCTCAAAAAGGTGTTAATTCAGGTGTGAAGTGCCGTCATGCAGGAGCTTCATATAGAAGCTGCAGTTACACGTATAACCTGAGGTGGCAGTAGTGAGTATAAAATGGCTAACTTGCATCTAGCCGCTTTAAAGGGACTATACAGAGTTTAAAAATGTTAAGTATAATTATGTATTTTCCTTTCCCTACATCAGAGGTAGGCAACATCAGGCCTGGGGGAATAGTGATTCTCTGCTGGTGGATCGGGACCCAAAAGTGGGTCACGAACCATTATCAGTGGGTCACGAGTCTATAGACCCTTTAATTGTTTGTAAACATCTCTGTTCATTTTCACCGAGACTACCTGGAGACTCGCTTTATCTCCAGGGGACGTCTCTGAGACATCTCTGTGATCAGTGGCGACACAAGCCTCCAGGCCGGTGAGATGGACTGTCGGAGTTGAGACTTTGCTTAAAGGGACTATATGGAGTTTAAAAATGTTAAAATATTATGTGTAGAATAATCCCAGACTTATTCACCACAACTGCCTCTGAAATCCTGCTCTGTCACACAAAAAGGTGTTGATTCGTGTCCGATGTGCCGTCATGCACGAGCAACCTGCAGTTACGCCTAAGACCTGAGGTGGCAGTAGTTAGCATAAAATGAACAACTTGCATCTAGCCCTTCACTGTGTTTCATTGATATCCTGAATATCCTTAAAATCCCAAAGCTACAGGTAAACAAAGACGTACTAAACTTGTTTAACCCCTTAACTCCCACCTGAACCGAGCACATTTGCAGTTTGGCTTTACCCCAGTCCAAAAGCTTCTGGAAAAAAGCAACAAAACTGAGACGAAAACAATGATGGAAATGTGACGAAAAAGTGACAAAAAATGTATGAAAAAGTGGCAAAATGTCACAAGAAATTGACAAGAAATTGACGAAAAAAATGACAAAAATATGACAAAAAATTGATAAAAAATTGACACAAAAAATACAAAAATGTGACAAAAAAGTGACAAAAATGTGACAAAAAAATGACAAAAAAAATTATAAAAAATGGACGAAAACATTTCAAAATGTGACCAAAAAATGACAAAAAATCGATGCAAAAATCAACGAAAAATGACCAAAAAAAATTACAAAAATGTGACAAAAAAAATTACAAAAATGTGATAAAAAAATGACCAAAAAAATGACAAAAAAGTTACAAAAATGAGTTGAACACCCAACAAAAAACTGATGACGTGAGGAAAAAGATCCTCTCGGTTCAGGCGGGAGTTAAGAGGTTAAGTGTTTTTACCAGACGTAACACATTGCAGCAACTTGGGAATCACTTGTTCATCATCTTTGTTCTAAAACTGCAAATCCAATCGTCCTAAAGTAACTCTATAGCCTTATTTACCAGACACTGAACTTGGCAACTTCAGTCCTGGGACAGGCTGCGGGGCCGGGCGTGGGGGAGAGGATGCCAAACGGCTCATTTCTTTACTTTGAAGTAAACTGTCGACTATTCTACCAGACCGTGGGTTAAAACTTGGCTATTTTTGATTGTTATAGACATTTTTTTCCCTGTTTAAAACTTTCTGTGATGGTTCTATCCGATCCTCCACTTTAAAACAATGTACTGTAGCCGTATGAATGAGTAAAAAAGGAGAGAATACAGCAATATATGGCAACAGATGAGTTTACAAGCACTTTTTTTACAATATACTGAAGGAAAAGGCAGATTTTACTCCACTGCTGAGAATATCGGGTAAAGGACCTTTAATGTTGGCACAGGGAGAATGTGCAAACCCCCACAGCTGAATTTTTTCTCCAAAAGTACACTCTGTTCTCTCCCTGTACTCCTCCAAAACCGTGCATTTCTTTAACCATTTACAAACTTAAAAAAAAAAAAATGGTCCGAAGCCTGACGTGGAGAAGGTGAATTCCTCCACAACAAAGAGACGCCTGTCATTCCCCGACTTCCCCTTCAATCCAAACTCTCCGGACTCTATAAATATCAGACCGAGCACAAACAAACACTCTCTTAACAGCGGAGATGATGAAGTTAAGTTTAGGAGAAGAGGGTGTTGGTTTAAAGTCGTGTGCGGGAATGGGAGAAAATCCAAAACTACTTTTACGCCATAGTAAGGAATTTTACTTTCAAACGCTGCAATGTTTGCCACAGATTTGACTTTAACTATTGTTTCCAAAGAGTTTGTTCATTTTTTAAATCGATAAATTGTACGTAATGACATGACTTTGTGAAACATGTTATTGAGTGAATTCGTGCCATTTAAGGTTTAATTTAAAGTCATGAGAGAGCAGTGTTGGGATAACCTATTACAAAAGCAAAAATTAAATTACTTTTTTCAGTAACTAAGATAAGATAATCCTTTATTGATCTCACAACGGAGAAATTCACTTGTTGCATTCGGCTCAATAAGATCACTCAGGTTGTGCAAAATAGGCAGGACATGTGCAAACAGTTCAATAGTAGAAAAAAGAGGCGTCTTATGTACAATGAGTAAAGCGGAATTATAACAATAAGGAAATAAGAATAAATTGAAATTAGAACAGACTATAAAAAGTAGAATATGGAGGTGCAAAGTTTAAAGTTTCCTAGTGCAGGTTTTCAATAAGTGACGCTGATACAGAGATTATTGCACGTAGTTTTGCAAAGGGGTTTAGTTTAGTTTATTTGTTTATTTGAGCAGTTGAAATTCTGCTCCAAAGGAGTGGGCCGAAGCAAAAGCTTTTAAACGCTCACCCCCGAAATCATTACAATAAAAATGTATGTTACAACAACAGTACAAAAGAACATATTGCAAGTACAAAGCAACAAGTACTAACCCTAACCCGAGAGCCTTGGAACACAGCATGCACACGTATACACAATGTACCCGTTTGTGATTTAACTTTATTATCTATGATACATTCAACATCATATTTTGATTTGCCTCGTTAACAAAGGAGAACCTGTTACATTTCAAAGCGGCTTTTTAAACACAGGCCACGCTTACAAAGCACTGTATGAAATGTTCATATATTGAACAGAAACAGAAGCGAAGCTGGAACAAAGCAAGTGACAAACAGGATCGTTAGTTACTTACAGACGGTCATCAATCAATGCTAAGCAAAGTTAACATTCTAAAAGTCACTAGTGTTGTGTTAAAAGGCACATTAATAAACATATTATCCTTGATCTTGCTACTTCCCAGCTGTTATTGCACATGAGTTACTTTACAGTCTTGTTGTTCAGTCTGACATAGTGAGGATGAAGGACCTGCTCCTTCTTGCACTGAGGGTGTCTCAGTCCCCCACTGAAAGAGCTGCTCAGCTCCTCTGCAGTCCCGTGCAGTGGGTGGGAGGTGTTGTCCATGATGGAGGTGAGCTTGGCTAACACCCTCCTGTCCCTCACCTCCTCCACAGAGTCCAGAGCTGGCCCTCCTGACCAGCTTGTTCAGTCTGGTCCTGGTCTGTGCGGCCCGGGGCCCAGCACACGGCAGCGTCGTGGAGAGCAGAGGCCACCACAGAGTCAGGCCGGCTCACAGAAGGACCTCAGTCTCCTCAGAAGGTGGAGGTGACTTTGGCCCTTCTACATCACAAACTATGACTTACACAAAATACAGTAACATATTAGTCATTACAATTGAAGTAACTCGAGTTACAAGTGCATTTTGGCTTTTTTTGTTCGTCCATTAATACAAAACTCCCCTGAAATAAAATGCTCCAAATCAAGTTGGACACTGATGAATAAGATCTGCAGTAGCTCATGTTGGCAAAACAAAACATCAGACAATGGGGAAAGGAAACTTTATACACCAAATGTTTACAGAAAATACCAAAAATATAGTTCAAAACGCATTCAGTCACAAATCTTACACCATTTTTTGCCTACAAGTTTCCCTTTGTGTCCAATATGCTCATAATGTTTGGAAATTCTGCTATTTTTTATTATTATTATTTTCAGAGCACTTTTTATTCAAAATCTTATTTATTTTTTATCAATGGACAAACATGAGCCGTCACGTGACAGTGGGTCGTTTCGCGCTGACCCAGATAAGCGCGCTGTGACCCGCACTTTGCCCCCGGGCCGCCGCTTGGGAACCCTCGTCTTGTGCCAGACAGAGACACACACCCACCTCGAAGAGGGCGCGCGTGCAGCCCGGAGCGCGCTGCAGATACACGCCCGCAGATTCAGGACCTTCACTAAAAACATGAGGAATTAAACCATTTGATCACATTTAAAATAAAAACAAACTAAGAGTGACTGTCCCGGACACGTGTTTTACTCCATATCCGACAGACAAGAGCATCTGGTAAGTATTGATCTTAGTATTACAGCAGAGAGGGAATGCAGATGATGTCACAGTATGGCAAAAGAAGTACACAGTGAGTACACAGTGTTCATATTTGCTTTGGCACACAATCTGGAAAGTTGTGCATGTTCTCACAACGGTGGTTTTCAATCTTTTCACATCTACTGTAGTTCGACCCACTTCATAAAAAGGCCGATAAAGATCAAAACAGGACAATAAACCAGGTCTAAAGTCTAAATTGGATCAAATGAGGACAAAACAGGATGCTAACTGTGTCTGATCCAGGGAAACGAGTACTAGAACATCATGAATGTCAAGAATTGCAGATGACCAAGAGCATGAACCTCTTAGCCTCTTAACTCCCGCCTGAACCGAGAGGGTCTTTTTCCTCACGTCAGATTTTTTTCCATCATTTTTTTTTTGGGTGTTCAACTCATTTTTTGTCATTTTTTGTCACATTTTTGTAAAAAATTTTTTTTCACTTTTTTGTCATTTTTTTGTCATTTTTTGTCAAATTGTTGTCATTTTTTTGTCACATTTTTTTCTCATTTTTTTCTCATTTTTATCACATTTTTGTCATTTTTTGTCACATTTCGTCAATTTTTTGGTCCAATTTTTGTCATTTTTTTGTCAAATCTTTGTCAATTTCTTGTGACATTTTTGCCACTTTTTCATCAATTTTTCGTCACTTTTTTGTCAATGTTTTTCTCACTTTTTTGTCACATTTCCATCATTGTTTTCGTCTCAGTTTTGTTGCTATTTTCACAGCTTTTTCCAGAGGCTTTTGGACTGGGGTAAAGCCAAACTGGAGAAAATGTGCTCGGTTCAGGTGGGAGTTAAGGGGTTAACCCCCACCGTAAAGGGACTATACAGAGTTTAAAAATGTTAAAATGATGTATTTTCCTCCTTTCCTCCCCCTACATGTTCCAGCCATGTCCTAATGTGTAGAATGAGCCCAGACCTGTTCACCATGCACGAGCTTGGTATAGAAGGTGCAGTTACACGTATGACCTGAGGTGGCAGTAGTGAGTATAAAATGGCCAACTTTCATCTAGTCCCTAGAGTGTTCACCATTTTCTCCAGTTCAGCTTTACCCGACTCTCAAAGGTTACAGCCTATACGTTTGCTATGTGTGACGTCACGATTTCCGCTTCCGGGTCCTAGCATACCGGCTAATATGCGAGACAAAAACATTAAAAACTCTTTATTACCACAATCAGTATTTCTGAAACTCAACAGAGAGTTACTGAACATACTTATTTATCAGGCCCATCAGCCAAAAATGCTGAACCTACTGCTATAAAAGTAATATTTACCAAAATAGGTACTTCCGGTTTAGCGGAGATAAATGCTAAGGCACAGCAGCTACGCTAACCCCGGAAGTAGTGACTTTAGTAAATAACACTTTTTTAGCAGTAGGTGCGGCATTTTTGGCTAATGAGTCTAAGAAATAAGTAGTAACTCTCCTTTGAGTTTCAGAAATATTGATTGTAATTTTCAAGAGTTTTTAATGTTTTTTTTCTCGCATATTTGCCGGTCTGCTAGAACCAGGAAGGGGAAGTCGTGACGTCACACTTTCGACACTTTTTTTTCTTCAAGAAACTATTAAATTTGGGTAAAACCAAACTCGGTTCATGTGGTACATCATAAAAATGTCAAACCAGGGAAAACTAGCCTATTTAATGTTCTTTATTCTTTAGCTAAATATTGTTATGCTCCGGTAAACCTTTTGCCACATCGCCATATTCACTTAAAATTATATTATTGCATGTTTTAGAGCCTTTCCATTCGCTGTAACACCCAGACACAAGATGGCGCTGTCTGGGAAAAACGAGGGTCCTAACTCTGCGGTCGTAGATGTGCAGCGGCGCCGGTCCGCGGGCCCGTATCGCAGACCGGGGACACGGCGCGCACACCCACCGCGCGGCAGAGCTGTGTGGAGTTCCGTGGCCGCTGCGTGAACGCGGGCAGCGCTGTATCCGAGAGCGATGGCGGACGATGGGGACAGTTCCAGCGGACCCGTGGACACCAGCGGCGGGCAGGGGGCGGCGGAGGAGTCGGACGGCGGGCTGGGACTCGCGGGGATGCTACTAAACCTGGCCGTCTTGGTGCTGATCGCCGCCGTGTGCGTGGCGCTGTACAAACGCTGGGGCAGGCGGTTGGTCTCCGGCGCGGCCCAGGGAGACGAGGCCGCGGCGCTGCCCAAAATGAGGAGACGGGACTTCAGTCTGGAGCAACTGCGGGAGTACGACGGCCTGCAGAACCCGCGCATCCTCATGGCCGTCAACATGAAAGTCTTTGACGTGACCAGCGGGAAGAAGTTTTACGGTAAAGGTGAGTGCGGATCGGAGCCGCCGCGGGGGAGCGAGCTGGGCTGCAGCGGGGTCGAGGCGCGTTGTCCCGGGCAACAATTTTGGGCGCAAACCGTTGATGCTAGCTTAGCATTAGCTCACTCTTAATGTTTGGCATTTCGTTCGGCCACAGAGTTTGACGCTAACTTTCTCATAATATCACTGTTAACAAGTTGTAGAAAGTTTATAAGACTTTATTGGTCTTTTACTGGAGAAATCATTCTTTTTTACAGCCGTTGTTATAAAAACACAGCATGGTGCAGGCAGATGAAATGTTGCTAGAATAAATGTAGCTTGAAATGAAGAAAAAAATGGTTGACGTGCATAAAAAGACAGAATAAGGACACGTAGGAAGGAAGTGTTGAATAATATACAAATTGCAGTATTAACAGAGCAGTGTAAAGGAACATAGTGCATAAAAGTAAACCAAATCTAAATCTGTTTACAAAATAAACCATATCCCTGGCGTTAACTACTCCAACATATTAAATTCTCATTCAATATCAAAACCACCGTAAATATCACCAACATTCACCAAAGTATTCATATCGAACTCCTTGCTAAGTAAACCATGCCTGCTTGGACGGAATGCCGAGTATTTAGCGAGCCCCCCTCATTGGCTTTGTTTTGAATGGGGCTAGCTGTTAGCAACTTAGCACAACACTTCGTTATTTTCTTTCCTCCGCATCCTAAACGCGTTGTGTTCACGCCCCACGCTTTCCTCCTCTGTTGTCTTCGCCTCCGTGCGCGGGAGAGTGTTTTTATTTCGCTTTCGTGGAGGCTTTTGGGGCAAACAGCTGCTAGCGTTAGCCTGTTAGCATGCTGCCTGCTCCCGCCGCTTGTTGACAGCATCTGTCTGGGTGCCAGCTGCGTGCGCTCATTAACTACATTTGGCCTCATTTAGTTTCCTTAACATTAATGAGTGCAAACTTAGCGTGAAACTGGAGATCCTCCTGGACACTCAAGCGCTGGCGGTTTGTTTACATATCACTCACTGCACAGTATGAGCCTCCAAACGTTTATTCGCTTTTACTTTCTGTTTTCTTGCATAAATAATGACTCTTGGACCATTATGGGTAATGCATTTTGTTGATACACCTCACATTAATGCACCATATCGCTGCAAGGTTGCGTAAGGCATCATACAAGTGGCTGTTAGTGAGCAAAGGCAGCACTCGAGCCTTGTAAAAGCTGTTTTTCCTACCTGTACATAGCCCATGTTTTAGCACGTTCATGTATTTGTGAGTTGCTTTAAAAACCCTGATGCACCTTTTAGTTATGACACATCATCCCTCAATGACATGAACTATTCAACTCATTTTGTACGTGGCCACAGCAGCTCAGTGGTGCTGATAAAATCTTAGAGAAACAATCATTTATCAATGAAAGATGTAAACGAAGCCACAAGTTCCCACCATGTGTTGGCAGCAAACGGGACCTGGATTGCAACTTGATGTGTCATGACTTCACAAAAAAACAAGCTGAACAGCAATTTGTATGGGATCTGACAGTTGCATACGATGGGAAGCTTAGGAAGTGAAATAATCTGCAGAGGAGTTTTATTTAGCAACTAGATGGCGAACCCTGGGGTGGATCTGGGCTGGAAAACACCACCTTTTAGCACCACTTTGGAATCTAGCACAGGCCTGTGGGAGCTCGGACGCCGTGCACTTGTCATTCAGAACGCTCGGGCTTGCAGCTCCACTCGGTCTTGACTCTTGTTGTGTCAAAAAAGTCAGTATTAAACACAGGATTTAAATGGATCTGAACTCCCGGCGGTTCGGCCTCTCTGAACCCCCGGCCTCTGTGCGGTGCGAGACTTGGCTGGGCCCACCCTTCAACTCCGTAATAAACTATAATTATTCAGAGTGACTTCAGCTCGGCTCATGTATCACTCCCTTCTTTCTCTCTCTCTTTCTGTCATGTCTGTCTAACTCACTCCGTGTCACAATGTGCTGCAAGTTCAGATATGACTAACATGGGTTACTTGCTGAGTAAGTTGTTCCTCTGTTGTCCGGGTCGGATATATTAATAACACGACAACACTTTTTGATATGAAGACTTTTAAACCAGGGCAGTGTGATATGGCAACAAACGCTAAAAATCAGTGCATATTTTATGTTATTTATATTTACAAACATTCCATCAAGTAGGGGAATCAGCGGACATTTTGATGTTCAAAACCAAATTGGATGCAACAGGCAAAACATGGTGTGGTTGTTATACAGAGACAGTGCACAATTTGACTTGATAGCAAAAATGCAAATTTCTACCTGTAGTTTCTGGACTGGTATCTCTAATGTACTTTAATGCAGATATGGGTAATACATAATGTGTGTACTTTTGCAAAACCTGCAATTGTTCCATTCCATGTCAAGCGTTTTGTGACCATGTCAGTGAAATTATAATACAAATAAAGTCCTTTTCCTTTCTTTGGGTTAGGGCTCAACGATATTGAAGTAACTTGTGATACGGCTGTGCAATATCACAATAACAATGTTATTACGAGATTTCACTAAACCATTTCAACACATTATGTTCCACTCTAATTAAACACAAACTGTAAGTAACTAGTTTTTCAGCAAGTTGTGTCAAAACAAGACACTACAAGCACTAACCCACACCTTAACCCAGTGCATTTTCTCCAGTTCAGCTGTACTGAAATTAGGGATGCACCGATAGCACTTTTTCTAAAACCAATGCGAGTTCTTTGATTTAAGTACTTGCCGATACCAAATACAGATACCCATTTCCTTCAGTAAAGTAGGCAACACTTTTAAGAGAAGTTATATCAGAATTGAACATGTTGCACCGTCCATCATAGACAGAACAGCTCATGTCAAAAAGCTCCTCAATGCCTCTGCTTTATTCATTTATCTATTTTTATATAACAATAGTATTGAGATGTTACTTATTACTGCAGCTAAATTGTCTCTTTTCATCTTTAATACAGCTCTGTGTAGATTTTCTCGTGTGTTTATAGTAACTTATCCAGTAGCTACAACATTTTGATTGTTTTCGCTCAATATGGACATGCTGTGTCTTTAATTTGGATTTTCTGAGGACTTTTTAGACGCTGGGTTAGTTTTTCAGATGAATAAGCTCCTGGGCATAAAACTGTTAGCGGCTAGTTAGCAACATTAGCCTGTGTCTTGTAAACGCTGCAGCACTAACAACATTTAGCTCTGGTTAAATCCAGCACAGACTCTGATTTAGGGAGTGTCGTCTGTAATAAAGTCAGGTCAATGTGGAATATTGTATTTACACTAAAGAATTCTCCAGTTTGTTGCTATTTTCTCTCCTCAGCTGAGAGGAGGAGGAGCGCCAGCCACACGTCAAGTGGTATCGGTTCCTGGTATCGGGACCTCATAAATGAGTACAAGCATGTGGCATCAGCCCGATACCCGATGTTGGTATCGGTATCGAACTCAAATCTCAAAGCTTCTCGACTGGCGCGTACAGCCTATAGGCCAGTGTAACGCCTCATTTGAAAACTAAAACCTACAAAACTGATCTACATTGATCTTTTTCCCCGCTTTCTTACTGTGTTATTGTCACCTTTTTCACTTTCTTTTTCCATCTATTTTTTGTTGCTCTTTTGTGGCTTTTTCATCACTTCATTGTCACACTTTCATCAGTTAATTTTGACGCTTTTGGTGAAGTTTTCATCCTCGTTTGCTTAGATTTGGGTAACGCCAAGCTGGAGAAAATGTGCTCGGTTCAGGTGGGGGTTGAGGTTAACTAAAACTGAACTTCCACACATTTATCAGTTCAATGCATTGTTTGTTTTTGGCCGAGTTTGCAGAAAAATGTGTCGATCTCAGTCAGATGAAGACGATATATGTGATTTGATGTTGGGATATATTATTGGTTCTTGCGATACAGATATTGCATCACCTAATATCGCGATGTTGTTTGCGATATACTGTGCAGCCCAACTTTAAATGTGTTTTAGGCCGTAAGCTTTTATTTGCATTGTTGATAAACCTACGCCGGAAGAAGTCAAGCAATGTCATTATTTTTCAGTTAGAATCGAATTGAATTATATTTCTAGGGCTTATACTAAAACGATAAACTTAATTCTTTTTGTTTTGGTTTGGGTCGACCCATAAACCAGGTCAAAACGTGGTCAATGTAAATCCTGTGTTAAAACGTGAGGTCAGTGATTTACCTCCTTCACATGAATATCTATAAATACTCTTGTAGTTAATCTTCTTTAGCGAGTTGTAGGAAGCAGAGTTCAGGTGGTGGTGACCTTTATAGGATTTAATGCAGGACGACACAATGACCCAGTTCATTCGTACACAGAGGCCTCAGTGCGTTTAAAGCAGTACTAAGTAACTCTTACCCCTACAGGCCATAAGCGCAACTGCAGGTGTCGTAGCAAGTTGCGATTTTTTAACTCATTAATTGTCCGTGAGAGTAAATACTACGCTGACAGAAAAGGCGAAGGGACAGAGGGATATTTACATCCAATTACAGAATGGAAATACGTTTTTTCACTGAAACTTGGCTGTAAATGCTGTTTAAAGTGACGCTAGCCCACAGTTAGCTTTGCCCGTTAGCATGTTAGCTATGTTTGTGTGTATTGGTTGCTCTGAGCAAGTTGCAAGCATGGTTTTCTGGCCAGGGACACCAGGGAGATGAAAGACCCTCCAATCATCCCATAAACACTTGTATTACCCCCACAGGGACTATGAAAAGGATTAACCTCTTAGCTCCCGCCTGAACCGAAAGGATCTTTTTCCACACGTCAACAGATTTTTTTCCCATCATTTGTTTTTGTTGGGTATTAAACTCATTTTTGTAACTTTTTTGTCACATTTTGGTCATTTTTTCTTCAATTCTTTTTAATCAATTTTTTATCATATTTTTGTATTTTTTTTAATCAATGTGTTGTCAATTTTTTTAATGAATTTTTTGTCATATTTTTGTAATTTTTTTGGTCATATTTTTGTAATTTTTTTGGTCATATTTTTGTAATTTTTTTGTGACATTTTTGCCACTTTTTCATAAATTTTTTGTCTATTTTTTGTCAACATTTTCTCACTTTTTTTGTCACATTTCCATCATTGTTTTCGTCTCAGTTTTGTTGCTATTTTCACAGCTTTTTTCCAGAAGCTTTTGGACTGGGGTAAAGCCAAACTGGAGAAAATGTGTTAATGGGTTAATTAAGGTAAACACGCTACTTAGTACTGCTTTAAGTCCAAGCACTAGTTACTGCAGACGCCTCTTAAGCACTTTTTTACAGTAGCAGGTGTCAAAGGAAGAACAAAAGTACAAAATACAGGTTCACCTTCATTGTTTGATGGATTAATTTGCCAGAGGTTGAGTCAGTAAATACACAGATCCTCTTTCAAATGTCCTTTTGTTTGCAAAGTAAAAGCATTTGGAGAAAGTTGAATGTGCGTAGTTGTTTAACAGAAGAGGCAGAATGAGCCTCTGGTGTTTTCTCACTTTGTTATTGCGATGTTTCTTATTAGAACAACTTTACTGCAGCTGTAGATTCACCTGCGGCGCGTCTGCAAAGAGGCCACTGCAAAAAAATAAGTCTTTCAACCAGAGCCACCTGGGTTTCACTAACTGCTCGGGTCTGCGGCTGCGGCAGTTGGTCAGGTTTAGGTCCAGCAAAGCCCAAAAGATCTAGATTCTGATTCGGATATTCCAAGATGACAATGCCAGGTGGTTCAGGGCAGATCTTAACCCCATTGAGAATCTTTGGGATGTGCTGGAGAAGGCTTTGCGCAGTGTTCAGACTCTCCCATCATCAATTCAAGAGCTTGGTGAAAGATGAATTAAACTGTGGCTCTTTTGAACAACGCCCCATGCAAATATTAGAGCGTGTGACCTTATTCTTTTGGCGCCGACTTTCTGTTTTCCAAGCCTACGCACTCTTCCTTTTAGTCCAGTCAAAACATGTTGTTAAAGTTCAAATTACACATTAGACACATTATATTTAAGATTTTGCTGATCATCTGACCCAGCTTTCTTTAGTTTGACCATTTATAGTTTCACTTCCTTATTGGACACTGGCAGGAAGTGACATAGACGGAGGCACTTTCAAACTGTTGCCATGCCGACCACATTATGTCAATGGGAAATGAGTCAAACTGCAATGGAGATTTACCTCTAACTATGTCACTTCCTGTCTGTAGCAATTCAAATAAAATAACTTTTCTTCTCAACGTTTCTTCATTAAAATTGCTGCTTCACTGAAAAAAACAGATATTATCCATCTATAAAACCCGTCATATGAACTTTAAGTGAAAAGTTCAGACACAGGTTGTATAAATGTAGTGACGTCAGTTTATAAATGTAGGCCTATTCTTTATAAACTTAGGCTTTATCTACACAAAGACAAAACGTAATTATATTTTCAGAAACTTTCTTTGTGTGGACGAAGCCGGCTCAGTAAATGTGTGCGTCCATGTGGGTCGACTCAGGTCTGTGAAAACGACGCAATTCATCTTCCAGGCCTGTGTGAGGCGCTGTGACGCTAACACTGATAATAGAACAAGATGTAGAGGCGCATTTGCAGTAAGTGGAACGTAAACAGGGAAAATGGAACGGATGTAAGGATTTACAATCTACAGAAGAGAAGAGGAGGAGAGTTTATTCTTCAGACGTAACGGGACTAAAGCAGAAAAACCTGTCAGTGACAAAGTCCAGTCAGTCCAAAAGCACAGACTGACTCGGCCGTTATTATATTATGAGGTCAGTAGATTATGGACAACACTCTGGAGCTGTGATGTCATCGTTTTAGTAAAAGTTGCGGAGACGTAAACGGCGTTTTGAGGTCTTTCCACTCTGGGACCTAGTTTGGAAAATGTTTGTTTACAGACCCCCGAAACGCCGGGCTCGTATGGACAATACACTGGATTGATAATGTGTGTTTGGTCCTCAGCTTGACTTCGTATGGACAGGGCCTTAAAGTCACACTGTGTAACATTTTGGATTCTCCTGTTGCCAAAACAAAACATGCTCCTAATGACCAGCTCGACACGGAAAACCTACTTTTGCAGTGTCAAATCAAAGAATTGAATGAGGACGTAACTTATTTAAATCTCATTACTGGCTGCCTTTAGTCGACATCTCCATGGCAACGAGCTGGAGACGTCCCGCTCCAAGTAAAGGTCTAAGGAGAGTTAACTCGTGTTTGTTTGTTACTTTTAAGGGATTTTTCAATGATAAAGAATCTATAATGAAATAGATGCTTGTATTTTATTCTATGATTGAGTGAAATGTTACACAGCGTGGCTTTAAGTCAAGTCAAAATACCTCAACTCTGTGCTGTTTTCCTTTTTTTTTTGAGGATCTACAAGTCTTTCGTAAACCTGGCACTTTTTATGTTATTTTACACTCAGAAACAATTTTCCCACTATTTTATTTAAGCTTGGGATGGAGAACAGGTCAGGATTCTCTGGTTGAAGACGCTGCTTGAAAATGTGAAAACGCATTCGTCTTGACTGGTGATTTATGTTGAAAATCTCCGTAATTACAGGGTCTTTCCACATGAAACAGAAAACTGGCACAAAGGTCACAACGGTTTCTTTTTTTCTCCTGCAACACGTCATTATTTACATCTTGCAGTTGGACTTTTCTTACAAATCCTTCACAGAGCAAGTTTATTAACACATTGAGTGCCAAAAACGCAAAAACTAGTTACTGCTGTTTTTTTTATTATGAAATTAGACACTCTAATACACCTTATGTGTGATTTTGGCAGCTCTGTGATGAACAGAAGTGAAATAAATAATGATCAAAAACTTGTGAAGAGTCACGATCTGGACATTTCATTATTGAATTTCATATATTTATATTATTTTCTTTTTTTTTTTTTAAGTCCGCCGGGGCGTGGTGTTGCGTAGCGAACAGGTGTAAACCCAACACCTCTCTCTCTCTCTTACGTTTGACAAAGCAGAGCGGATTCCCATGGAAAGATCGAAACAGTGGAGATTTTAACGTTTCTCCTGAGTTTTTAAATGGTCAAAATCGGTCCAAGGACGACTGAGAAACATCCTGATAAAGTCTTCAATCTGGGAACCAGGCTGTAGTTGAAAATTGACTTGAAACAGAAATATTTAGGCATTTGTCTCTTCCCATAACATTAGTGTCCGTCCAGAGAGGAGAGAGTTGGAGAGAGGAGTTAATCAGAAAGGAGAGTGTTGCATAAAACACAAATTATCTCCGAATCTAGAAAATAAAACTATGATTTTGATCAAACTTAGCCTCTGTTGAGCTTAGATTTCTCAGGAACCGAGGCACGAAGAATTAAACTGTTTTCACCTACGCAGAGCTTTGAGTCTCGTCTTTCTAACGAGACATTGTCCATAGCTATAACATAGAATACGCTGTGATGCTACAAATATCATGAAAAATGGTCTGGATTGTTGGCACTCTGCAGCTAAAAAATCAAATTCCATTATTTCAGGTTAGAAATCTGGGAGTGATCATGGACTCAGACCTGAACTTAAACAGCCACATCAAAGCAATAACATCAGCAGCTTTTTACCATCTGAAAAACATTGCTAAGATCAGAGGAATAGTGTCAAAACCAGACTTAGAGAGACTTATCCATCCAGCAGGTTAGACTACTGTAACGGCTGCTCACTGGCCTCTCTAAACGAGCTATCAGAGCTACAGAACATCCAGAACGCTGCTGCTCGAGTCCTGACAAGAACCAGGAAATATGACCATATTAGTCCAGTGCTCCGGTCTCTGCACTGGCTTCCTGTCACTCAGAGAATAGACTTTAAAACAGCTCTGCTTGTTACAAGTCTTTTCATGGTTTAGCTCCAAAGTACATCTCTGACATGTTAGAGCCGTATGAACCAGCGAGAGCTTCAGGGAGGGGCCTCCTGGTGGTTCCCAGGGTCAGGACTAAACACGGTGAGGCTGCGTTTCAGTTTCATGCAGCTAAAATCTGGAACAGTCTTCATGAGGATGTGAGACAGGCCTCAACTCTGACAATGTTCAAATCCAGGCTGAAAACAGTTCTTTTTACCAATGCATATGACTGAAAGTATTTTATCTGCACTCTTGCCTTTAACTGTAATTGATTAATTTTATGTTGATGTTTTATTCTATTTGTTTTCTTGTATTTATGCAACTGTGAAGCACTTTGAATTGCCTTGTGTATGAATTGTGCTCTACAAATAAACTTGCCTTGCCTTGCATATTTTAGCTTCAATTTCAACCTGGGTTTGTCCGAGTCGAGGCCTGTCTCACGCCCTCATTCGCTCCATGAAACGGAAATGTAAAAATAAAAAAAACACTGGCATAAAGTGCAGGATTTGTCATATTAACAGAGTGTATTTTTGTCCTGTGACAGCGCGTGGCTCTGGAGCGGAGACTGAACCTCAGCTGCTCCTTGTTATCCGTCGTCTGTTACATAATCGATAGAGACACAGTGTCCCGGGCCAGACCCCACCGTCGGATCAGCCCTCATCGCTTCAGAGACGGGATCTCAACAGAAAAAAAAAAAGATATTTCACAAGACTTCCTTTTATGTTTTCTCATTTTTTATTCATGAGGTTTGGCTGCAGGGCTGTGGCTGTGCATCAGCTGCTGCTTTATCCTTTTTTTTTTAAGGCTCTACAATATCAGGGAAGTGTAATTATTCAGAAGACTACGACCACATTTGTAACATACAAAGCCTTAAGTGTTTCTGCAGGGCATTAGAAAGCATTAAAGTCCTTGAATTGTGCCAAAATGAAGGCAAATGGTGCTCAAACTGGCAATAGCTCAACATTTCTTCGTGAAATTACGTCTGTACTTTTCAATTTCAACACAAATCATAAGTAATTTGTTTTTCTGCTAATTGTGGCTTCAACAAACGCTAAATCAGCACCAAAACAAGGCTGTAATGGAACAAACATTTTGAAAATTATAACTAAAACTGAGCTTCTGTTCCTTTTCATTTTTGCTTGAGGCTGAGTTTGACAATGCATTTGTGGCTTTAACCTCTTACCCGCCTTAAAGGAACAGGCCACCGTTTTTCCACACTGAGATATGTTCTTACCTGAGCTTTGACGAGTTTTGGAGCTATAGGAATACATTGGGAGAGGCTAAATGCTAACAACATCTTTGGTCGTTTTGTGTGACTAAGGAACACAGTTCTTCCATACTGTGATATGTTCTTACCTGAGTTTAGACGAGTTGATGCGTTACCAGGTCTTTGTTCCTGTGGAAGAGCTTGGTCATTTCTGAATTCACCCCATTTGGAGCTATAGGAATACATTGGGAGAGGCTAAATGCTAACAACATCTTTGATCTTAAAGCGTGACTGAGGGCACGCACAAAGACCAGACAGGTACGCATCAACACGTCTACGCTCAGGTAAGAACATATCTCAGTGTGGAAAAATGGTGGCCTGTTCCTTTAAGGCGTGAGAGTTTAAGCCACAAATGCATTGGCAAACTCAGCCTCAAACAAAAATGAAAAGGAACAGAAGCTCAGTTTTAGTTATAATTTAAAGTTTTTTGTCGCTGGGTTTTTGTCACATTGTGTGTTTTCATCATGTTTTTGTTGCTCTTTTGTTTTTGTTGCTCTTTTGTAGCTTTTTCATAACTTTTTTTTGTTGCTCCGGTCACTCTTTTCTCACTTTTTATTGTTGCTTTTCTGGCACGCTTTTGTTCCTCGTTTGTTGCTTCTTTCGTTGTGTTTTCATCTCGCTCTTTTGTAGCTTTTTTCATAACTGTTTTGGTTGCTTTTCTGTCGCGTTTTGGTCACATTTTTGTTGCGTTTTGGTCACGTTTTTATTTTGCTATTGCTGCTTTTCCGGCATGTTTTTGTCGCTCTTTCGTAGTTTTCTTCTTGCATTTTCATCACTTTTTCGTCGCGTTTTCATCCCTGTTATTTTGACGGTGGCGCAGGTGGTAGAGCGGGTCATCTTGTGATCGGAAGGTCGTGGGTTCGAATCCCAGCTCCCACAAATGCACACTGTCCTTGGGCAAGACGCTTCACCCTCCTCGCCTCCAGTGTCTGCGTACACTGGTATATGAATAAGAGAGTGAATGAGTGACTGGTTCTTTACTGTAAAGCACTTTGGGCCTGATAAAGGTAGAAAAGCGCTATATAAGTTGAGTCCAGTTACCATTTTGCTCCCTGTGGAAACCCTGTCTTCGAGGGAAGTCATAATGTTACTATGTTCCTCGTCTAAAACATCTAGAGTTGCTCTGCCAGACTAATCTTTGAATCTTTGGCTGTGACTGTGGAGCAAAAAGTCTTGAAAGATCGTGTGTAAACCTCGACGGGACCTTTGCCTCTTTGTGATAAAAATCTACAATCTAATAAAACACTTTGTCGCTCGGCTGGAAGAGCACAGGATGTTACACCGCGTTGTAAAAACATTTGCATAAACTCGTATTATAACGTCTGACCCTGGACGATACCAGTCTGGGAGTGAAAAAAGGTTTCAATAGTACTGGTATTGAAAAAATAAAAGGAAGCAGGTAGCGAAAAGAAATATAAATAAAAAAAGTGAAGCACAAGTTGAATAAAAATTGAGGGAAAAAATGGGAAAAAATCCGTGGATAAAAATTGGAAAAATGTGGGCGTAGTTGTGAAAAAAATTGGGGGCGAAACGTAGAAAGACTTGGAAAAAAAAAACCCTGAAGAACAAGTGGAAAAATCGGGATAAATTTGGAAGAAAAAATTGCGAAAAATATGGACAATTTTGGGGGGGAACGTGAAATTTTTGTTTTGTTTTTTCTGCTGTTTTTTAATTAAAGGAAATTTCCTGGTTTCACCTCAAACAGAAGAAAAAAAAAACACATATTTTAGTACAGGTATAGAAAAAAGTATTGTTCAGATATTGGTATCGAAAACCAAGTGTCGTGGTCGTTTTTTGCGGTACCCAGCCTGAGGCATTATACAAAATCGTTACAAAGTTGTTATATTAATAATAATCTAATAATAATAATAATAATAATAATAATACCCTGTCTTTTAGATAATAAGCAACTGGTTTTGTCATTAAATGAATTCTCTTAAAACAAGACTTAAAAATACAAATTTTGGACCAACACGAGGCTAAAATTTAACTAAATCTGAGGAATTGTAACTAAAACAGAACATCTGCCCATTTTTAAGTTCCTTTACGTTTTTGTTTCAGGCTTTGTTTGCAAAAAAATATGTAAATCTCAGTCAGAGGGAACATTATTAAGGATCATTTTCATTTGTGGATTGATATTATTTTGTTGAGGAATGTCTTGGAGAGATTTAGAGTTTATTTTACTGACAAAAGCCGATGTAATTCCAGAGTTTCAGCTGCACCGACGCCCACAGCCTGCCTTTAAACCTGCCTGAACAAAGCTGCTGCAGTGTCCCAAACATTTCCCCCCCAAAAAAGGGAAATAAACAGCAGCGGTCACATGACGCCGCCGGAAGGTCACATGATCGGGTTAATCACCGAAAGCAGCTGCTGTTGCATCATTTCACTGCAAGAAACTGACCTCACCACAAGAACTAGTCTGTCCTGGACAAACCGAGGCACTTTTCATGTTTGCAGACGTCTAAGCTGCGATGTTGAAGGGATCCCTCCTGAAACTCCCCTCTCTGTGTTTGCAGACGGTCCGTACGGGATCTTCGCCGGCCGGGACGCCTCTCGGGGCCTGGCCACCTTCTGTCTGGATAAGGGCGCACTGCGGGAGGAGTACGACGACCTCTCCGACCTTACAGCTGTTCAGATGGAGAGCGTCCGCGAGTGGGAGATGCAGTTCATGGGTAAATTTCCCCTTTTCCAAAATGACATTGAAACAGCCAGGATTTTTGACAGAGGGCTTTATTTCCTAGTTAACCAGAGTGTTTTTTTTATTTTATTCATGCAGTCCTTATATTTGAAGAGTTTCGTGGTGCTAGGCTAGAGCTAGGCTAGTGCATGTCTATGGTAACTAGTAGCCTGCATTAAAAACCTCTTCAAAATCATGGGCTCGTCCTCCAAACGTTGCCATATCTGATTTGTAGAAAGCTCCTTTGTGAATTCCACGTTAAGTAATACAAACTACTGTTGATCCGGTCACCGAGCAGATCACTCCGCCGCTGCGTAGCTACAACCAGGAAGCTGATGCTGCTCAAATATAAGTTCTTTTAAATGCAAAATGGTTATATTTCAAGCATTATTCAGTCAACACAGACATTTATATGGGTAGTCTGGTGTTATAAGTGATTTGCCTCAGGTTCACTGTGCTTGGGTCAGACTGTTTTTAATGCTAATGTTACCATAGACATGCACTAGCCTAGCATTAGCCTAGCACCACTAAACTCTTCAAATATAAGAACTGCATGAATTACAAATAAATAAATAAATCTCCAGAAGTCAACAACACTCAGGGCCTCATTTCCTTGTTATCCAATGTCAAGAATCCTGAAATGTTCCTTTAAGCTTTTGTGGTAAAATACAACATGATCATTTCCAATCGTCTCCGCTCTACTGGGCGCTACCATCCTGAAACCACTAACTTTCTTGTTTACAAAACATGCGGCCTGCCACCAGCGTGCTATTGTAACTTTTATTTAGCACTAGGCAAATTGGCTTCAAGACAAAAACATCTACCGCGATGAACATGGACGTTTCCTCCCGTAAATTCCCAACGCAATGTTTTTAACATGACGCTGTGACAGTGCGTCATGTAAACTTAAGCTATTTCTTTATTTACACAAGACACTGATACAAACTCACAGGGAAATAACAAGCCAGGAAGACCATCGTTTTTTTTTACTTGAAGGGTCCATAAAATGCTTAGTGGCAGAAAGTTAAAAGTTAAGATAAACAGATAAACCTTGCAGCTGTTCCACATAGTGAGAGATCAGAGTTTAAGATTCAGCTCATGGATAAAGCTCACATTTATGTCTTTGATACACATGGTTTTATCAGTTAGTCACACATTCAAGTTTCGGGCCAAAACTAAACGCGACAGATGTGTTTCACCTGACGACACACGTGATGGAACTTATTTAAGGTGGATTGCACATAAATATCAGCCGCTCTGATTCCATTTGAAATCAGTGGCTCTTCACATAAACGCACCAAAAGACTGTCCCGTCGGTTCCTTTAAATTCTTTTTCCTCGGATTCAGTCGACCTCGGGCCAGTTCCTGTGCGTAAAAACTCTCAGCTGCAGCAGGAAATCGTAAAAAGAGAACAGAGAGGCCTTTCGTCCACACAGACCTGACTCTGAGACCTGCCCCGCGTCAGAAAACAGTTCTCCCGACCGTTATCTGCCTCGGTCTTTAAATGGACTAAAGTGCGGAGCGTCCAGACTCTCGGATTGAAAAAAAACACATTGACTCAAAGCCGCTCCGAACTGGTCCTGATCAAATTAAGACTCGCTTTGCGCTCATTCCGTACAAATAGATCGATAATGTTCGTCGTAAACGGAGGCACTTGTAGTTTCTCTCTGTGGACGGCAGTCAATAACGAAACCGAAGACGCTGATGTGATAGAAAGTGCTGGTTTTAGCTCCCTCGAATCCGATTATTGTTATTGAATTGGAAAAAAACGCAGTAAACAAAGCTCTTAGAAAACACAAACAATGGGCTCCAGTTGCACTAATTTGAGCGTTGTTACTACAGTCCTCGTGAACAATGCAGTATAACTCACTTTATTGTGGGGTTGAATGATTTTATTGTCATGCTTTGCTATTCTTTAAGTCAAGAGCGTTTGGCCCTCACTTCAGGCGAGTCATTTTAGGATTGATAATCGATTTTAGGTTCCTGTGGGGCACTAAAACGCACTAAAAGCCTTTATGAAATCCTTTATTTGATTCCTGCAGGTATTACACTTGTACGTCTTTAAATATAATGCCACTGTTTGGTTTTATTACTCCCTATCTTCATCAGGCTATAGATACAGGCGGCATCTCTGGATTCGCCCATATATGGTCATGAACTTTCTAAATTTCTAACTTTCTTTAATTATTCAAAAACTACTTTAACAAATGCTGAAATATGAATATAGTTTTCTACTAACAAAGATACAAAGACATGGAGAGGAGCAAAATGGTTCAACAGCCCATAAATACACAAATAACGGAGAATGCTAACTTGTTGCTTCATGTTAGCATCGGGCTAATGCTAACAGTTAGCTAGCGCTAGCTACAACTGCCGTTTTTTCACTTCTGCCGAACAATCTGCAGTGAGAAAATATCCGTACGTGCCCGATTTACACTTGGCTTTATTTATGTGATAAATGAGTTCATATTCCACCAGAAAATGGCTAAAAAGAGTGGAAAATTTCCCCCTCGATGAAGCCACGCCCCCTTCTATGACAAGGCGCCGTCTGTATCTATGAGTTATTTGTGTTTAAAGGCCTTTGTATATTTTGTATGTAGATGAACAGTGCAATGAGCAAAAGGAAAACACACAAAAAGACTTGGACAGACGGGAAAAACAAAAGTAAATAAGATGTTTAGTTCATGAGTGCATCAGTGTCTTTGATAAGAATGTCCACAAATAATCCACCGGGAGAGAGAAGCCATTGAGATTTGCCACTACTTATCAGGTGCATAGTTTGTCGTCTTTATCTGTAGAAGGTCAGACTTGCAGTGAGCAGTAGCAGTAATAGTAACAGTACAAAAACCTTAAGCCTTCGATCTAGCATTTCACCTTTTTCATTTGTCAATAATCATCTCTGCACGACATGAATGACCAATAGGGTTCAGGATCGTGACGTCATTTCTCTGAAGCATCATGGGATTTGTAACTGGCTTTTTTCATCATAAATTAATTAAAAAGGTTGTTGTTTACATTAAAACAGTGTGTTATGTGTTTACTCTGCAGCTAATGAGTTGTTCCACAGCATTTGTCTCCACTTTTCAGCCACTGTTATGTCTATTACTGTCTATGAGAAATGTTTGCTTGTGTCTACAAACATGGCGTATCTCCATGGTAACAGTGAATTTATAACATTCCATCACAAGGTCTGTATTTCTTTCAAAACAACAGCTTACTCAAAAAAGATTCAAAATCCCCTCCGGAAAAAAAGGGGACATCATTGAAGCAGTTTTTTTTTTTTTTTTCATATTATTTTTACTTCTTTTTTTTTTTGTTCAATGTTTGGCTCTTTTCCCCAACTTTTTTGCTTATTTTTGCCACAATCATTCCCCATTTTCACTCATCTCTTGATATTGTACATTTGCAGATCTTCCACACTTTATTGTTTTCTGATTCTAGGTGACAAATATTTCCGTATCGGTATCGAAGACCAAGTATCGTCAAATTGATGTCTCTGAATTCCTTTTTCTTTTACCCTATTCTCCTGCAGTATCTGAAAAACTTTAACTCCTTACCCCCCGCCTGAATCGAGCACATTGTCTCCAGTTCTGAAAGCTTCCTGACTGGAGAGCAACAGTGTAATTCCTCATTTGAAAGCTAAGACTTACAAAAGTGATTTAGTTCCATTTTAGAAGCATTTTTGACATGTTTTTACCACTTGTTTGTGTCGAGTTTTGTCAGTTTTTTGTAGAGGTTTTTGTCGAGTTTCTGTCACTTTTTTTGTCGAGTTTTTGTCACTTTTTTGTCGAGTTTTTGTCACTTTTTTTATTGAATTTTTGTCACTTTTTTGTAGAGTTTTTGTCACTTTTTTATTGAATTTTTGTCACTTTTTTGTCGAGTTTTTGTCACTTTTTGTGTCGAGTTTTTGTCACTTTTTGTGTCGAGTTTTTGTCACTTTTTGTCGAGTTTTTGTCACTTTTTTGTCAAGCTTTTTGCCACTTTTTTGTCGAGTTTTTGTCACTTTTTTTATTGAATTTTTGTCACTTTTTTGTAGAGTTTTTGTCACTTTTTTTATTGAATTTTTGTCACTTTTTTGTCGAGTTTTTGTCACTTTTTGTGTCGAGTTTTTGTCACTTTTTGTCGAGTTTTTGTCACTTTTTTGTCAAGCTTTTTGCCACTTTTTTGTCGAGTTTTTGTCACTTTTTTGTCGAGTTTTTGTCAAGTTTTTGTCACTTTTTTGTCAAGCTTTTTGCCACTTTTTTGTCGAGTTTTTGTCACTTTTTTGTCGAGTTTTTGTCACTTTTTGTCAAGTTTTTGTCACTTTTTTGTGTCGGGTTTTTGTCACTTTTTTGTCGAGTTTTTGCCACTTTTTGTCAAGTTTTTGTCACTTTTTTATTGAGTTTTTGTCATTTTTTTATTGAGTTTTTGTCACTTTTTTAAGTCAAGCTTTTTGTCACTTTTTGTAGAGTTTTTGTCACTTTTTTGTAGAGTTTTTGTCTTTTTTTGTGTCGAGTTTTTGTCACTTTTTTGTGTCGAGTTTTTGTCACTTTTTTATTGAGTTTTTGTCACTTTTTTGTAGAGTTTGCCCCTTTTAGTCAAGGTTTTTGTTTCTTTTGTGTCAAGGTTTTTGTTGAGTTTTTGCCACTTTTAATTTTTTTCAATTTTTTTTGCTCTGCCAGCACGTCTTTATCACTGTTTTTCTCCTCGTTTTCGTTGATATTTCACACTTTGTTCAAGCCGATCCACAGACCATGTGCTCGGTGAAGGCGGGGCTTAAGAGGTTTTCAAACAGTACTTTATGTTGCCATGGTTGCGTCGTCTAACCCCGCCCTTCTCCTCTCCTGGTTTCAGAAAAGTACGACTACGTGGGCCGGTTGCTGAAGCCCGGGGACGAGCCTTCGGAGTACACGGACGAGGAGGACATCAAAGACCATCTCAGACACGACTGAGGATTCACAAAAGCAAACAAAAAAAAAGAAATAAAATTAAACGCAGCGGAATATTCGACCAAAGCCACGACGACGACGACGAGCCCGAATCTGCAGCTGCCTCCAACAAGACCCGCCCCCTCCCCCCCGAGAGAATCTATATCTATCAAATCATAATCTCCGAAATCCCAAAACTGCTACGTTACGTCTCCTCGGTTTTTTTTCTCTCTCTTGTTTTCGTCTTTCGGACATTTTTAAAGGACTTTTGAAAAGACGCCGTGCCATTTTCTCGCTTGTAAAATGTACAAAAATTCAGACGTTTTTTGTGTGGGGGGGGGGAGAAGTTTGCAGCTTTGATAATCATGGCTTTGTTTGTGGAAAATGTCGGTGGGGTACTATCTATCTATCGCTCTTTTTTCTTGTTTTTGTTTTTATTTTATTTTTTAGATGAAAGCCGTTCACGTCGTTTCGTTTTCTTGTCCCAGAGCCCACGTTTACTCTGACTTTTCGGGGAAGAAAAAGGGCGCGGGGAACGTAGAGAAGAAAAAAAAAAAAAGGCTGTAGCCGGGGCCCCCCCACCAAAAAGGCAATACTTTCGCAATCTCGTCGTTTGTGTCCATTTTTGCCGCCGCGTGATTGTAAAACCGTCTGTAGCACTACTTCAAACGTTAACTTTTAGCATTAGCGGCTGGCGGTTTCGGCGCTGCGGGGGGGGAAACGGGAGCCCCCTCGCCCGTGAGGAAGTCGCGCCCAGTTATTTCTTTTTTAGCGAGATCTCGAGGGTGGATGATCGATGATGGTTCAGTGTGTGTGAATATAGAGCGCTGTGCAAAAGTTGTAAACGCATCGTCCTTCAGCAAAACCCGTGTCCGAACTCGCAACAGCCAGTGCCCAGACCGCTTATACTTTTCACCATGAACGATCCAAGGATATAGATACAGACGGCAGCTTTGAAAATGCCCATATATGGTCATGTCTGAAGCAGCCACAGGGGGAAAAAAACTGTCTGAACCAAATCTAAAAGCTTCTCGACTGGAGAGAGACCAACAAAGCATTTATTGTTGCTTTTCAGGCACGTTTTTGTTGCTCTTTTGTTACTACCGTGTTGCTTTTTTGGTGTTTAATCAAGAGCAAGTGACAAAAGAGCAACAAAAATGTGCAGAAAACACCAGAAAAAAGTTCTTATCTCTCCGCTGAGGAGAGAAAATAGCAACAAACTGGGGAATTCTTTAGTGGAAATCCAATATTCCACATAGAGCTGACTTTATCACAGACAACACTCCTTAAATCAGAGTCTGTGCTGGATTTAACCAGAGCTAAATGTTGTTAGTGCTGCAGCGTGGAGTCTGTGTTTAAGATACAGGCTAATGGCGCTAACTAGCCGCTAACTCGCAGCTAACAGTTCCGGCGATTATTATTCATCTGAAAAACTAACACAGCGACTAAAAAGTCCTCAGAAAATCCAAATTAAAGCGATACAGCATGTTTATATTGAGCGAAAATGAGCTGCAACAAAAAACATGCTGTAGCTACTGGATAAGTTACTATAAACACACGAGAAAATCTACACGGAGCTGAAGTAAAGGTGAAAAGAGACCATTTATCTGCAGTAATAAGTAACATCTCAATACTATTGTTTAATAAAAATAGATAAATGAATAAAGCACAAGCCTTGAGGGGCTTTTGGACAATATTGAATGAAAACATTGAATGAAAAATAAAGTGTTGCCTACTTTACTTAAGGAAATGTAAAATGAACTAATTACAAACCAATCTGCTGTGAAAAAGTCTATGTACCGTCTATTCACTAAAAGTATGTTGAAGAAAACGCCTTGTACTTGTGTGGTATTCGGTATTGGCAAGTACTTAACATGAGGAAAAAGACCCATTTACATCCATTTTGTAGCTTTCAAAATAGGCTGTAAACTCCAGTCGAGAAGCTTTTAGATTTGGGTAAAGCCAAACACTCGGTTAAGGCTTGGGTAAACGCTGATTTATGAACGTATTTCTCTACCAAATATAGATACAGAGCCGAGCAAAGTGGTTCAACAGCCTTTAAATGCTTAAAAAACAGACAATGCTAACTAGGATGCTACTTTAGCTCCATGCTACGTGACGCTAACGAGTGGCGTTTTTCGCTTCTGCTGTGAAAAAAAACATCCATGGCTTGCCTTTATTGGTGATAAATATGTTCAGAGACAAACTGCGATTCCCACGAGAGGTTTTTTCATCTCCCCTGTTTGACGCCGTCTGTGTCTATGCTGTGTAGAAATATTAGACACGCTTTTAGAAATTGGTTTATGTACAGGGACCTCCGCCAAGGCGCTGGCAACCATCTAGTGACCGGACCATTATTTATGAAAAGCAAGAACTTGGGCTTAATGTGAGGATTAGGACAGAACTGTGAGTATTAGACAGGTTTTTAAATAGTGGCTACGAACTACGGAAGGTCTAGTGCCCAGAAGTATTGGATGAACTGAAAAGCCGAGACCTCCGCCAAGGCACTGACCGGTCTGTAAACGACTGGGCAGAAAGAAGAGCAAACCAAAGGTGCATCAGTGTCCGGCCCGAGAGCTTTTTTTTTTTTAGTCTGTTTGGCAAAGGAACAAACGACCCCGAGCTGGAGTAGAAGCCAGGTTTTTAAGAGGTGCTTTTTGGACTATAAAAAGTCGACATGTTTGAAGCGTTCGCACCGGTTCTCCCTCGCAATGAGAGGAATCACAAGTTGTAGCGTTCCTTCTTTTTACCAAGTGTTTTGAAGTGTTTGATGATGATTTTTTTGTCTTGCTGATGTTTCGCTGAATAAATGTCTTTCAGGTAAAAAAAAAAAAAAAAAGATATATTGCTGAATGAGTTCAACAAAATGTGGGAAAAGGCGGGACTTCATTTAACCCCTATTTAAGTTATGTCCCTCAAAACCTTTGCACAGCGCTGTATGTCGGAAAAGGGAAAGCCAGTCCTTTTTTTTTTTATATATATATATATCGGCGATTTCAAGCGTTTACATAGAGCAGAGAGTCCGTAGATACAAAACGTTTCCACCCCCCATCGCGAATCGAAATGGTCCAAGTATTAATCGTGCCTTATTCCGATGTCAAGCCCCGTCAGCGCCCCCCGGAGGCTCAACACAAAAAAAAAAGGCAAAAATGTCCAGTCGGGGGCGGGCGATGCGGCGAATGTTTCGACCTCTTTGAATATCCCTCGTCTTCGCTTCTTCTCTGTATCACAAAAAGGCCCTGTACTTGTTTTTGCACCTGTTTTTAAGTGTTAGCTGTGGTTTGAACTCATTCCTAGCTCGTCTATAACTTACCGATTCTTCACGGGGATGGGTTCATAGGCTCGTTTCACAACTTTTTGGAAGCTAGCTGCTAGTTATGATTCGATTTTTAAAACAAAAGGCTTCGTAAATCGGACGCACCGCTTTTGTTCCTGTTCTAGAAGAGAAAAACGGGTGCAGGGCCTTTGAGAAACCCAAAGAAAAATACTAATTTTCAACTCCTGGTGAACACTTTTGGATATGAAACTGTGACAAGTCGCTGGTTTATTCTTTATTTACCCGGTGAAGGCGATGTGAAGCTCTTGAATACCACGTGACCCATAACACTATAACAAAAGGTGTCTTGTTTTGTCATAAATGCGATTCAAGATGGAAAGAATTAAAAAGCAAGATGAGCAGTTTTGGAAGAGAAATCTGCAAGTGGAGCAGCAGCAGGGCATTAAAAAGTATTAAAAGTCATTATTATGCCAAACTTAAGGCCTTAGAAGTCATTGAATTGGATTAAATCTAAATTTCCACTCAATGACATTTCTCGACTGTTTTTTTTTTACTGTAGACACATTTCGTTAACACTTTATAATAACTAAACTTTATTTATCCTTAATACGAAACGCTTAATTCATCATCAACACGTCTTTAGTTCAGGGGTTCCCAAACTTTTTTTTGGCTGGGACCCCTTAAATGTACACTTAACTCCCATTGTATAAAGTTAGGGCAGAGCAATATGACCTAAAATCTATATCACGATATAAAAAAGAAATATCACGATAACAATATATTTGACGATATAATTGGCAATGGACAAATTACTTCAAATTAAATCCCAGCTTTAAGCCTTTTGGGAAGATCAGTGATATTCTATTCCTATAATATACTAAAATTATATCGCGATAACAATATGCGATACGATATGGCCCCACCTCTTATGCTACTTTAGGCCAGAAGTACATTTTAAAATCGAGTCAATGTGTATATAAACTGTTTATTTTGAATATTTGAATGGATTACTCAAAGTATATGCTATTTTACACACGAATATATACTTAAAACTGTAGTATTTTCATTTTATATCATCTTTAAAGCATCTGGAGACACCTACCCAAGGCCTACTGCAGTTAATGCCCAACTCATAATGAACAGTTCTTCAAATGCGTCGCTTATTCATTAAGTTAAGTGTTTTATTCACACTTAACTAATGAATTGTTCATGATGAATTAAGTGTTTACTCATTTATTTCGGCTAAATACGGTGTAGTTAGGGCCGGGCGATATGGACCAAACGTCACATCTCGATATATTTAGGTTGAATATCGAGATACGATATATATATCCCGATATTTAAGTCAGAGCTGTGAAATAAAATGTTAAGTCAAAGCCAAATACGAGTAGTTTTATTGAAAATACACTATAACATGTAAACATAAACACTGTACAACAAAGCTCGATGAGGTCCACATTTAATTAAAGAAGAAATATTGGATAAAATGGCCTATAAAATAAAATTGGTCAATCTTTTTCTGAGGGCAACATTTATATATAAAGAGAAAACTAAATAAAGTGCTCAGTGCTCAAGATGAACTTGTTTAAAAATCAGCTTTAGATCACCCGTTTCTTTATGTTAACTCAATAGTTTGTCTGAATTTGAAATATCCCGATATATGCGATATGGTCTAATTCCATATCTCATTTCAAAATATGTCGATATATCATAAATATCGATATATCGCCCAGCCCTAGGTGTAGTTATTATAAAGTGTTATTTCTCCTCATTCCTGTTTGATTTCATTTGTGGCCTTAAAAGTAATATTTGGATGTTAAAATGGCAATAAAAAGCCTGAATCCTGACTTGCTGCTGCCTGTGCAAACCCTAAATCGCATTATTGCACTTAAAATCTAACTAAAACATCTTAAAATCGACATTCGTCAGCTAATTTTAAGCGCAGTGAGAGGTTTTTTCTTCATTCAAGCGCAAAAACCACCTGTTCCACTTGCTGATTTCCATTTGCTTTCGAGAACGTTTTGACTCATTTCCTGTGAAGGCGTTTAAAGCCACACTGCGGAACATTCCAGGTCATTTATCGGCTGAAAGGTTTCGCAGCGCGGCTCTGAACTATCGCGGTATGACTAGCTTTCGCCGTATCGCCCGCCACTAAACGTCCAGTCACTTTCCTCCTCCTCTTCCTCCTCCTCCTCCTCTCTGTAAATACAGTGATTCAGTGTTACTGCCATTACTTATGTAGTGATAAAAACAGTTAATGCTACGTCGTATTGGCCAAATCTCCCCCTTTTTTGATTCTCATTTTTTTTTCTTTGTTGTTTTCTCTTTCGAAAAACACGTGGGTGAACTTTTTTTTCGATCCCGTCCCGAATGGAATTGTTAAACAAAAACGTTGCTGGAAGAAGTTTTGGGATCGGGAGCTGTCCTTTCTCCTCTACTCTTTCTCTTTTCTTTTTTTGTTGTCGTTTTTTTTTTTTTTGTTGGAAGATTATTCTTGTAAATATCTCGTTTTATGATATAGAAGCATGTGCAACAGTGGGCTATGCTGAATCTCCACCGCGTCATGTATTTATGTAGGTGTGTGTGCGAGTGCGTGTGAGCGCGTCTGAGGCAGGAAGGGATTTGTCCGAGCATCAATAAATCGATTTGGTTAATAATTCAAGAGCTCTGTGTTTTCCTTTCACCTCCAGACGGTGCCAAAATAACCTTCTAAAGGGATGTTTCAGGATTTTTGACATAGGGACTCATTTCCTAGTTATCCACTGTTGATTTCTGGAGATTTTTTGTATTTTTATTCATACAGTCCTTATGTTTGAAGAGTTTTGTGGTGCTAGGCTAATGCTAGGCTAGTGCATGTCTATGGTAACTAGTAGCCTGCATTAAAAACAGTCTAACCCAAGCACAGTGCACATGAGGAAAATCACTTATAACACCAGACTACCCATATAAATGTCTGTGTTGACTGAATAATGTTTGAAATATAACCATTTTGCATTTAAAAGAACTTATATTTGAGCAGCATCAGCTTCCTGGTTGTAGCTACGCAGCGGCGGAGTGATCTGCTCGGTCAGTGGTTCCCAACCTTTATTGTCTTTCGTACCCCTTGGGCCTTTCAATGGTCGTCCGTGTACCCCCTACCTCAGGGGTGTTGCAGTTTATTTAGAAAGTGATTACTTCAAAATGGTATTTGTAAGAAAAAGGACAATGTTGCGTTAATAATAAACCTAAAATTCTCCCAAGGCAACACATTTTACTGAAAAATATAGCTTTTCCTATAAAAAATCATGTTCAATTTCCCCCTTTTTTCAATCTGAAGTAGTTTCAAGTACCTCCTGCTAGGTCCTCGAGTACCCCTGGTTGGGAAACACTGTGCTAGGTTACCGGATCTACAGTAGTTTGCATTACTACACGTGGAATTCTCAAAGGAGCTTTCTACAAATCAGATATGGCAACGTTTGGAGGACGACCCCATGATTTTGAAGAGGGTTTTAATGCAGGCGACTAGTTACCATAGACATGCACTAGCCTAGCACTAGCCTAGCACTAGCCTAGCACTAGCCTAGCACCACTAAACTCTTCAAACATAAGGACTGCATGAATTAAAAATATATATACAACACTCTGGATAAGTAGGAAATGAGGCCCTATGTCAAAAATCCTGAAATTTCCCTTTAACCCCTGAACCGGGCACATTTTCATCTGTTTGGCTTTACCTAAATCCTAAAGCTTCCTGTAAAACGTAACAACATACTATCAACAAAAATGTGACCAAAAAACTCAACAAAAGAGCAACGAAAAGTGGCAACAATGTGTCTGTTTAAAATGGCCGTAACCTTTTACATTTGGGTAAAGCTGAACTGGGGAAAATGTACTTGGTTATGGTGGTGGTTAAGAGGTTAACTCAGCCCCTGTTTCAGACGTCTGTTAAAGCTGTTCACGTCAGTCGGTGGCAGAGAGTTCCATTAAAGGAGAAGCTGGACTCAGTGACTCAGTGGTCAGCACGGTGCCTTTATTTTCAATCACAGTGGTCTCTTCAATGCTCCAGGATCAATTATTTTCTAGGCTTTCTTTTGAGAGGGTCCGAAAACCTTCCAAAAATTGATCCTGGAACTTCCTAGAGACCACTGTGATGGAAAGTAAAGGCACCGTACTTCGAAAAGTGGTTAGGTCTGATGACAAAAATCGCAAGCTATGAAAGGGTTACTCAGACTCAAACAAAGACAGGACATTTTCATTATCGCATGGACACCCTTTCTGGACTTTGTTGGGAGAATCTGAGGATATACTTTTTGGTACTTTTTGCATTTTTTTTTCTTTTTCACTCTGCCAAATGTATGTGTGTAACCGAGGTAGCGGTTTGTGAAGCAATCAGCCAGCCTCCTGATGCATAATTGTATAACAAGCTGTGATTTGTTGGTGCTGTACATGGTCTCCCCAGATGAGAAGTGTGTGACGGAAGGAGATATGCTCCTTCCCTTGCCACATACTGACCCAATAAGGAAGGTCACGGTGGTAGGGCTGGGTACTGTTATTTATTTATGGGTGAAAAAGGAAAAAAAAAAAAAAAAAAAGCAAAAACAAAAACATGTTGTGTGTAGACCATATGACTTGCAACATAAATATTTCCTCCTGATAAAAAACAATAATTAAAAAAAAAGGGAAAGTAAAGGCACCATTCTGACCACTCATACAACCACTGGGTCACTACAAGGTCAAATATCACATCAAGAAATGTACATAAAAAGTTGCATAATGCACCTTTAATGTCAAGTGAATTATGTTTTTCTTTATCTAAGTGAGCTCCTTCTGTCTACCCTATGTTGAGAAAAATGTCAGCCCCAGGGCAAATATTAATGCTTTACAGATGGGAAGCTTGTCTTGGTGCCTGTAATGTTTAGATGTGTTGCAGCCATTTTTAATTCTGTGCTAAATCATAAGTGTATTTTTTGCTGAAACCCCTGAATGAAACAACAGGAAACGACCAGGGCCGGCTCCAGAACAAGCGGACTGAGTGCGTCGAAAACATTCCTCCTGGTAAGTGAGTTGAATGTACCTAATAAAGTTGTCTCTGGTGTTATTGGAAGTAGCTTAGTTTTTCTTAAAGGGGGGGGTATTATGCAAAATCGACTTTTTCAAGCTTTACATCATGTTATTATGTCAATCCCTCATTAAAAACATGCCTGAAGTGTTGCCTTGGCACATTCACATATTTTTGAGTAATCTGTAAAAACTCTGATGGCGGCCATTTTAGGGATAGGTTTGCCTGAGTCCTCCTAGGAACGCCCCCACCTCCTGGAGACGCCTCCGAGCTTTCGTCACCAGCCGAGTAACCAACCACTGCTCCTCAGCAGAACCCCCTCCCCACTGATGCCACAGACAGCGTGTGGAGGGGGCGTGTCGGAAAGGGTCAGAGGTTCTTAAAGAGACAGAGGCCTATTTCAAGACATTCACTGCAGCCATTTTGAGAGAGCAATTTTATACAAGGCAGTTATTCTAATTTACTGCATTTACAGACCAACAGAAGGTTTCGTCATCATTGTAGTGTGCAATAGACTGGTGCTATGTGATTGAAAAAAGCATAATACCCCTCTTTAAAGCAGTAATAAGTAACTCATGCCCCTAGAGGCCATAAGCGCCACTGCAGGTGTCGTAGCATGTTGCGTTTTTTTACTCAGTAATTGTCCGTGAGAGTAAATACTACGCTGACAAAAAAAAGCGAGAGGGATATTGTGCATCCAATTACACAATGGAGATAATTTTTTTCGCTCACATTTGGCTGTAAATACTGTTTAAGTGACGCTAGCCCACAGTTAGCTTTGCCCGTTAGCCTGTTAGCTTCTTCTTCGTGATTCCATTAGTGTGTATTGGTGCTCCAGGTCGAGCAGGAAAATCTGCAAGTGTGGTTTTCTGGCCAGAGACACCAGAGGGAGATGAAAGACCCTCCAATCATCCCATTAACACTTGTATTACCCCCAAAAGAACTACGAAAATGATTTATTAAGGTAAACAAGTTACTGCTTTAATGTAATATGAGGCTTCTTCAAGGTCCGTGTATCATTCAATCAATTTTCAATTTGAAAACAACAATGAAATTACCCAGAAACGCTATTATATATTGATAAAGCTGAGCCTACTTTATTTTACAGTGGACACAGAGGCTACTTTATTTGCTAAATAATATTATATTAACACAAAAGGGGGCGTGCCACTGATGAAAGTAATATTCGAGTCCGAAAGTCCTGAAATAAATGATGGTGACGGTGTAAATCCTTGCTACACAATATCACAATGAGCAACTACAATAAATACCAGCTCGTGCGCTGAAATAAACCACGCACTTACATGATTTTAATCTGAATTTGAGAAAAATGTCAAAACTGTGTCGCTCTCACGGCCCAACAGCGCCCCCCCTGCCGCCGCGCTTGAACCCGGTACTGCAGCTGCTCGTGTCATAAACCGAGCCACGATCTCTGCTCTTTTAATCCCCCAAACATCCGCTTAAAACTCGGAAATTCTCTCGTTTATCCGCTCACGATCCGAGGACACATCCACACGGCGAACCACCAACAAAACTAGGCATTTTTTTACCCCAAAAAACGCGATTTTGTTTTTGGGCAACGAGACGCCCCTGTGGTGGTTGTTGCGGCGGCTTGGCACGGATCTGGCGGCTTTCCAAAGAAGAGGTAAGCGCGTTTAAAAAGATATTAAACAGATAAGCATCCTCATATAAGCGTGTTTTAATAATGTGGTGTTATTTTGAAGTGTGCACATTCTCAGACAGCAGGAAGGGTTCGCGTTTCTCTCGCAGCTGCAGAAGAAGCGTCATGGCAGAGCATCTCTCCCAAAGTGAACTGGATTATCCCTTCAAACTTCTGGAGTATTTCAACGGGTTCAGGATTTCTAAGGTAAAGATGGAGTTATTGAGAAAACGGTGAAGCCTAAAGCCTGAAATGTACAATAATAAGGACAGGAGCTTAAATAATGTGTCGTCAAACGCATTGAAATTAGGCATTTTTTGCTTCAACTTCAAATTACATAGACATTTACTTAATATTATGGCAACTTTGTGCACAATCCATGCAGCTTCGTGGTATAAGTAGTTTACGAGGCAGCAAGTGATCAAATTTCGGAGGAATATTCCAATTTGTGCACTATTTCCTATCAAATCTTATCTTCTTTGGTCATTGTACATGATGATGCATATTTTCAGTATTCTAGTGTTGCAAAGTTCTATTCTTGTGTTTGGAGGCATTTTTGTGTTGATGCACTTTTCAATCTTAACACTTCAATAAATGTTACTGCTTGTTTTTACATATTAAAGGGGCTAGATGCAAGTTGGCCATTGTATGCTCACTACTGCCACCTCAGGTCATGTGTGTAACTGCAGCTTCTATTTTAAGCTTGTGCATGAGGATCTTTGGACCCGAAGTAACAACTTTTTGAGAGACAGTCTGAGCTCTTTCTACACATTAGGACATGGCTGGAACGTGTAGGGGAGGAAAATACATATTTTAAACAGTATTAAACTCGGTATAGTCCCTTTAAAGGGACACTGCGTAACTTTTTGGACTATACTGTTGCCATTAGTGCAAAACATGCTCCTATTGATCAGCTCGACACAGAAAAATACTATTACTGCAGGGAATAATCAAAGAATGGATTTGGATGAGGACTCTATGCTGAGTTTAGTCACATCTCCATGGAGACGAGCTGGAGACGTACCCACTCCCGGTAAAGATACAGTCATGTCTTAGGAGAGATGAGCCGCTCACAGTAAAAACACATGTTTGTTTATACATACACCAATGATGAATATAAAATAAATGCTAGTATTTCAATTTTATTTATAAGTACAATTCTACGCGGTGTGCCTTTAAGTGTCGAGTTATGCACAGAGGTGGGTAGAGTAGCCAAAATATCTACTCGATTAAGAGTAACTTTACTTTGAAATAAATTTATTCAAGTACAAATAACTTTATTCAAGTACAAATAAGAAGTAATGACCCAAATACCTAAGTAAAAGTAATAATGTACTTGGAGAAAACGTTACTTGAGCACTGTGAGTAACTGTTTGAGCATAAAAGTCTGATTTAAGTTTTAGTTGTGACATAAATTATGAGAAACAAAACTTGTAATGTGTGAAATTTCTATTAAATTAAAATATATATTTCTGAAGGAAAAGGGGCACAAAACACAAACAACATATAAGTAAACATGATTTAGCTGCTCTAAGTACAAACCTGCCTCTGTGAGCTTAATGTAAACCTATATTCTTAACATTTTACCACAGTCTTTGCCGTCGGCTGGAGGTGCTTTTGTGTCTTGTCGAGTTTGACCTAAATTTTCCCCCTGGTTTGACAAAGGGCCGTCGTCTTGTATTTCCGCTCCTCGACTCTGCAGATCCTTCGCCTTGAACGATATCAGGGCTGAACACAGGATATCGCTAAATAATATATCACTAAATTACTGCCATTAGAATCCACAATGTATCGCAAGATCTAAAAGAAAAACCTGTTCCAGCTTCATGATCTCACCTCCTTCATCTTTATCATGTCCAGGATTTATGAGAAAGGATAGTTGCGATTCTCCTCTGATTGGGCTGAGTGCTGTTTAATAATGTTTGGCATTGAAAAAGAAGGTTTATTTACTACTTATTGAAAATATAAAAGTGACAAAAACAGGCACCGAAAAGAAATTCAAAATCTTTATATTCAAGTTTTGATGCTATTGGTCATCCAAATCAGGAAGAAAAAATTATGAAAAAAAGGGGGAAATTTAAAAAAAAAAGAAGAAAGAAATAAACTAGTGGGGGGAAAAAATGTGGAAGAATTGAAAAAAAAAAAAAACACTGGAAAAATTGTGGAAAAGAACTAGTGGAAGAATTGGAGTGACAAAATTTGAGGAAAAAAAAACGTGTGGAAAAATTGGGGAAAAATAGGAAAAAACTAGTGGACAAATTGGAGAAAAAATTGAAAAACTTTCAAAAAAATGTGGAAAAAAACCTGGGAAAATTTTGGGGGAAAAAAAATTAACATTTTTGGAAATTTTTTGGGAAGACGTTAACAAAAACTGGGAAAATAACGTGGGAAAAATAAGAAAAATAAGAATTTTTCTCTTTGCGCTTTTGTAATTAAAGGAATAGGCCACCGTTTTTACATACTGAGATATGTTCTTACCTTAGCTTTGACGAGTTCTTTAGGACCTGTCTGAAGTTGGTTGTTTCACCACAAACAAATGACACAAACTCCAGGGCAGCTGTGGCTACAATAGTAGCTGACCACCACCAAGTATGGAGTGAATGAATAATGTAATGTAAAGCATCTTTGATTGTCCTACATAAAACTGATGCATTATTATTAAAATAAATGAAATGGAGGCAAAGGAACATTATAAATCTGTTTACTGGTTCTATATGACACATAAATTGGTATAGGTTTCGGAAAAAGTATCGTTCAGGCATCGGTATCGTTAAAGTGCCGGCATTAAATAAAATGTAGCGATACCGAGCCCGAGTCTCTCCTCCCTCTCGCTCAGATCATCTTCTCCGCCTGTGAGCTGGGAGTGTTCGACCTCCTGCTGAACTCGGCCGACGGCCTGAGCGCGGCCGACATCGCGGCGCGGTTAAAGACCAGCGGCGACGGGACGGAGCGGCTGCTGGACGCGCTCGTCGGCATCGAGATCCTGGAGGTGGAGACGAAGCGCGGGACAGGTCAGGAGTTCAGGCGCCAATACAAACCATTCCCATGTTTCGTTGAGCCTTTCTGTCTACGTGGGTTTCCTGCGGTTTCTCTATCAACCCGAAACACGCGTCTGCCATCGCTCCAGACCGTGAGCCCAGCACAACATCTGGAGCTTCTCTGTTGGGGCGAGGACAGATGAAGAGGGCGTGTCCTCTCAGATTGAGTAGCCAGCATTGAATGGCTTATCTTTACCAGACCAAAGATAGATAGATAGATCGTGCTCATGCCCCTAGAGGCCATAAGCGCCACTGCAGGCGTCGTAGCATGTTATGTTTTTTTACTCATGTACTTATTGCAGTGGTTCTCAACCTTTTGGCGCCGCAACCCCCATTTTAACAGTAAAAGGGATTCTTGCCCCCTGCCCGGGTCCCACCGTGAGAAATAGAAATAGCAGCCTACATAATTCTTAACCTCTTAACTCCCGCCTGAACCGAGAGGATCTTTTTCCTCACGTCACATTTTTTTGTCAACTCATTTTTGTATCTTTTTGTCATTTTTTGGTCCCTTTTTTTTATTTTTTTTGTCAAATTTTTATCACATTTTTGTCATTTTTTTAATCACATTTTTGTCATTTTTTGTCACTTTTTTTTTTTTTGTCATTTTTTTTTATCACATTTTTGTCACATTTTTTTTAATTTTTTGGTCAAATTTTTATCACTTTTTTGTCATTTTTTTTTATCACATTATGGTCATTTTTTGTCACAATTTTTTTTTTTTGTTGTCATTTTTTATCACATTTTTGTCATTTTTTTGGTCACATTTTTGTCATTTTTTTCGGCAATTTTTTGTCAATTTCTTGTGACATTTTTGTGACATTTTTGCCACTTTTTCATCAATGTTTTCGTCTCAGCTTTTTTCCAGAAGCTTTTGGATTGGGGTTAAGCCAAACTGGAGAAAATGTGCTTGGTTCAGGTGGGAGTTAAGGGGTTAAAAAAACAAAGCCACGACAAATGGCTAAAATGAAATTCACCAAACTACAAACAAATAATGGCACTCTTGTAAAATAGCAAACACATGCTACAATAAAACAATAGATTATATGCTAATGAAAATATGGCTATTTTATCTAAATGATCTGGCGACCCCCCAAATTTGTCTCCCGACCCCCAGGTTGAGAACCACTGACTTATTGTACATCCAATTACACAATGGAGCTAATTTTTTGTCACTCAAAATTGGCTGTAAATACTGTTTAAGTGGCGCAAGCCCACAGTTAGCTTTGCCCGTTAGCCTGTTAGCTTCTTCTTCGTGATTCCATTAGTGTGTATTGGTGGCTCTGACCCAGTGCAGGGAAAGTTGCAATTGTGGTTTTCTGACCATAGACACCAGGGGGAGATGAAAGACCCTCCAGTCATTCCATTAACACTTGTATTACCCCCAGAGGGACTACAGAAAGGATTTATTAAGGTAAACAAGTTACTTAGTACTGCTTTAAGGCACTGCGAGACAATGTTCTAGATATTTCCCTCTCTCCTCCTCCTCCTCCTATGAGGGACAAAAGAGTTCTTCAATCTGTCCTTGGAGCGTCTCAGAGAGAGGAGTCTTGAGCTCACGGCGCTTCTCTGGTGGGAGAAGACCGAGTTAAGGGGCTGGCTCTGATTGGACAGGATCGCCCTGATCTTAGAGAGCGTCCTCTGTTCCACCACCTTCTCCACTGAGTCCAGGCCCAGTCCAACCACTGGCTCTGTGGAGAGTCCAGGAGCCAGATCAGAGAAGAAAGAAATCCACTGAACAACCTGGACAAGGATCTTCAGCTGATCTCATTCTTTGGGCTCGTAGTTGTTGCTGAACCAAGACCTGACCAACTGCAGTGACCCCAAATCAGAACGGTTCATTAATCATTTCAGAAACTAGAAAAGATCAAGAACAATCATTGTAGATTTCACGTGGAATAACCCGAAAGACAAATCTCCTTTTGATCAAACAATGTCCCAAGTGTAATGTAAATGAAACACTGCATTTTATCTGCTTTAAACGCTCATCATTGTGAACAGAGGTCTCTAATCTCATGAAGTCCAAGGGGAATCCGGCAGCCACATGTTCTGTACTTTGATGACTTTAACCCTGGAAGAATGACAAAATGGATGACAAATAAAGACATATACTTTCACTTTTGATGTCAGAACATTGCCAGTCCAGTCTCAGTGGTTGACAGCTGTTGGTTTCGGCTTCTAAATTCCTCCCCGTGCCAAAAACAGGAAACATCTGGACTTCATTTGTAATTTTAGACACACAACGACACGTCATGCTGCAGATTCTGTACACAATGTTTCTGTTTCTGCCACTGTGGGTCTTCATTGCAATGCACTGAATGTGTCTGAAGCATATTCCCCGTTTCCTCAGCCCTGTACAGCAGCACCGACGTGTCCAACCTGTATTTGGCCAAAGGCAGCGCGAAGTCTCTGTACGACATGATCCTGTACCAGTCCCAGACCATCTACCCGCTGTGGAGCCACATGGCGGACGCCGTCAGGTCTGTGCCCATCAGTAATACACAAACAATGAAGCTGGTTTCATTTTTTTTGCCCAATGTTTGCCCCATTTCGACATGCACAAGCTTAACCTCTTAACTCCCACCTGAACATGGTTTCTCCTGTTCTCCAAATCTAAAAGCCTCTTCAAAACAGCGATAAAAAAAACTAAAAGAAAAGGAGGATGAAAACGCAACAAAAAAGCGCTAAAAAGTGACAAAAATGACAAAAACTCAACAAAAAAGTTACAAAAAGCAACAAAAAAATACAAAAATCCAGCAAAAAAAAGACAAAAATCCAGCAAAAAAAAGACAAAAATCCAGCAAAAAATGACAAAAATCCAGCAAAAAACAACAACAATCCAGCAAAAAAGTGACAAAAATCCAGCAAAAAAGTGACAAAAATTCAGCAAAAAAAAAAAGACAAAAATCCAGCAAAAAAGTGAAAAAAATCCAGCACAAAATGACAAAAATCCAGCAAAAAAATGACAAAAATCCAGCAAAAAAATGACAAAAATCCAGCAAAAAAAGTGACAAAAATCCAGCAAAAAAGTGACAAAAATCCAGGAAAAAATGACAAAAATCCAGCCAAAAATGACAAAAATCCAGCCAAAAATGACAAAAATCCAGCAAAAAAGTGACAACAATCCAGCCAAAAATGACAAAAATCCAGCAAAAAAGTGACAACAATCCAGCAAAAAATGACAAAAATCCAGCAAAAAAGTAATAAAGTGACAAAAACACATAAGGGAAATAAAAAGTGGCGACAATGGCGAAGAGTAGAGAATGCATTTGGTTTTGGCGGGTGGTAAGAGGTTAATATAGGAGTTGCAGTTACACATATGACCCGAGGTGGCAGTAGTGAGTATAAAATGGCCAACTTGCATCTAGTCCCTTTTAAATGCGCTGCAGGTGAAACATCGCCCATAGTTTTAGTGAGTAAAAATGAGACCAAAGTCTTCCTTTTCGTCTTTCCCACACTTATTCTTTCACGTGTAGCACGAAAGGGGACCGAGATCACGCTGTAATCCAAATATGGTCATTTCCTTTCCAAGAGGCAGCAGCGGTTTAAGAGACTAGTTGCAAGTTGGTCATTTTTATACTCACTACTGCCACCTCAGGTCTTATGCGTAACTGCAGCTTCTATATTAATTTTAGAAGCAAATATACAGCGCATGTGCATAACTAAACTTAACTAAACTTTAGGGCACTTTTTTTTTCATAATGAGGTTTTCTTTACACTCCACTCACATCTCCACTTCAGTAGCTCCTACAGACTTTCCTTTCTTCAATATTTTAGGCATTTTTTTTAATGTCTAATTCCAGGCCTGATGTTTGAGCTTTGAACAAGACAAAATTTGAATTTTTACAGATATTTTCATTTACAAATAGCTTATTCCAAAACGAAACCAGATCAAATATTAGATACAGACGAGACGGCATCTCTGGAATCGCCCATATATGGTCATGTTTGAAAACAGTCACGGAGGAAAACAATTTTGGAGAAAAATCTAAACTTTCTTTAATTATTCAAAAGCTACTTTAACAAATGCTTAATTATGAATAAAGTTTTCTTCTAAATAAAGATACAAAGACATGGAGAGGAGCAAAGTGGTTCAACAACCCATTAATACATAAATAACGGAGAATCCTAACATGATGCTACATGCTAGCATCGAGCTAGCGCTAGCTACAACTGCCGTTTTTCGCTTCTAATGATCAATCTGCTGTGAATAAACATCCAGACGGATCCGATTTAGACTTGACTTTATTTGCATGTGATAAGTAAGTTTATATTTCGCCATAAAAAAGCAAAAAAATTAAAGGTTCTTTGTTTTAAACAGGTGTGTAAGAGAAGGCATAGAGGCCAAATGTAGAAAAGGAAAAATCTCTCGCACACTGTATACTGGCCGA
Source organism: Gobius niger (assembly GCF_951799975.1). Lineage (NCBI taxonomy): Eukaryota > Metazoa > Chordata > Actinopteri > Gobiiformes > Gobiidae > Gobius > Gobius niger. The sequence continues at coordinate 25,722,476 of NC_136867.1, forward strand.
AACGTTGCATTAATAGAAGAACACTGGTGTTGCAAGTATACAGTGTACGAGAGATTTTGCCATAAAGCAGCTAAAAACTGTGATTCCCAGAAGATTCTACTTTCCCCCCCGGCGAAGCCACGCCCCCTTCTATGATGTCTGTGTATCAACATAATAAAACCATAAATTGAAAACTGGCTCTGTTCATCATTTTGATTTTCGTCACTGAAAATATTAACAATTTTGTCATTTTTTATGCACAATTTGTTATGGATAAAATGACAGAAAGCTTTTTTGTCTCCCTGTTTTTTGGGTTCAAAGCTCAATAAACCAGGCAGGAATCAGATATTTAAAAACCTTGTTAAAAATGTTGTTAAAGTGCATATGACGAGGCTACTAAAGTGAAGATGTTGTGAATAGAATGAAAACCGGCCCTACAGTTTGGTAACATCTGCCCATGCCGTATATATTGTTATATAAATGTCTCCCATCAAAAATAAATGTCACCTTAAGTTGATAGTTTGTAAGTCGTCTCTCCTGTGTCTCCCTCTGCTCAGGGAAGGCAAGAACCAGAACGAGAAAACCTTTGGCCTTCCATCGGAGCAGATCTTTGAAGCCATTTACAGGTGAGCGCCGTCCACATTTACCTGTGATAATGACGATGGCGGTAACAGTGAAAGCTTCTCTCAGATCTGAGGAGGAGATGCTGAAGTTCATGGGTCTGATGAACTCGTCCTGGATCCTCGATGGACACGACGTCGTCACAGCGTTCGATCTGTCCCCGTTCAAAACCATCGTGGACCTCGGGGGTAGGACGACTCCACACAGAAGCAGTTTTTTTCTTTGCTTATCAATAAATGACTTATGTGGGGGGGGAAAAGTTGACATTTGTCTGTATTTGACCTTGTAGTGACCCAGTGGCTGTCTGAGAGGTCAGTATGATGCCTTTTCTTTCCATCACAGTGGTCTCTAGGACGTTCCAGGATCAATTGTTTGGAAGATTTTCACTGCTGACGGAGCCTCTCACCAGAAAACCTACAAAACAATTGATCCTGGATCTGTGATCAAAAGTAAAGGCGTCAGACTGACCACTCATCCAGCCGCTGGGTCACTACAAGGTCAAAAATACAGTGTTAATTTCGTCGACTAAAATATTTAGTCTTAATTTTAGTCAAAGTGATATTTTTGACGACTAAAATTGGACTAAAACTAAATTAAAAGTTTCTCATGAGACTAAAACTATGACTAAAATGTCCAGATATTTTAGTTGACTAAAATAAGACTAAATAAAAATGAAAAGGAGAGACTAAAATCATCCAAACTTCTATTGACTGTCTGAAAGAGCCTCAGATCATGTAAATTCACTGCCAAATGAACAGGTTTGTGCTTTATTCATGTGGAGCAGCTCCATGAAGTCAAGGACCTTGATTAAATATGATTATAATGAATATTATTAATGCAAAGTCGACTAAATTAGTCTTAAATTTAGTCGACTAAATTGACATGCAATTTTAGTCGACTAAAACTAGACTAAAATTGAAAAGCTTTTTTTGACTAAATCTCGACTAAAATTAAATTACATTTTAGCCAAAAGACTAAGACTAAAACTAAAATAAAATATGTTGTCAAAATTAACACTGCAAAAATAGACAAATATCAACTTTTTTTTTCTTCCTAAAAAGTTACATAATGCAACTTTAACCTGTTATCTGCCAGTTTAGGGTTAGAGTTAGGGTTAGCAATTACAGTATGCATATCCAAATCAACAACAGTCTTTGTACTGTCACCTGTTATTGTCTGTCCCTATAGAGTTCGGGAATGTGACGTCATATCGCTAAGCATTATGGGATTAGCAGCCATTGTAAACTAATGGAGATTTTAAAAGTTAAAATACTGGAGTTATTGTTCACATTAGAACACTTGGAGACCACAGTGTGTTAGATGTATTTACCAGCAGTATCTCAGCAGCTAACGGAGTCGTTCCACTGTTTTTTTCCTCCACTTTTTATACTGTCTTTAGCTGCTGTTAGTCTATGGCAATGTATGCTAACAGCTGCAAAGATGGCGGATCTCCATGGTAACTGTGGGCATTCCCGAACTCTATATTGTTGCGTTGATTATAAAATAAGTCGAATAAAAAATTAATAATATCCAAATCTATGTATTTTTATTTTTTTTTACTAAGTGATAGGTAAAAGTTCACTTAATAAACACAGGTAAAAGTGATGGGTATATAATATATAAAGTGCATATTTACATAAGTGAGGAGGACACAGGACACAATAGAAGAGACAAATGGGAATGAAAGGGGTATGATTTGTTTGTTTGTTTGCATACTTTGTCCCCGTAGGGAAATTTGTCCTCTGCCTTTAACCCATCCTTCGATGCCCATACCCATCTCCATGATGTGGAGCCAGGCTGATGGTCAGAATCACCTAGCTGGAGGATTCACCTATTGCACATGTTTTTAGTGGTAGGGAAAACCCAGGCAGACACAGGGAGAACATGCAAACTCCACACAGAAAGGCCCCGTCCTGGTGGGAATCGAACCCGGGACCTTCTAGCAGTTCCCTTTCGAATCAAGTTTAAAATTCTGCTGATTGTTTTTAAATGCCTAAATTCGCTGGCACCTCAGTATCTGTCAGAACTGCTGCAGCTCTACTGTCCTTCCAGAGCTCTGAGGTCTGCTGACCAGCTCCTTTTGTCTGTTCCTAAATCCAAGCGTGTGTCCAGAGGTGACCGAGCCTTCTCAGCGGCCCCTAAACTTTGGAACAGCCTTCCTCTACATGTGCGCTCGGCTCAGTCTGAAGAGGAGTTTAAAACCAAATTAAAAACTCATCTTTTTGCTTTGGCCTTCGGTTCCATGTAGACCAGACACAGTTTGTGCCTTTATATATTACCTGTGTTTAACTTTTATTGTGTTTATTGTACATATTGTTACTGTTCTTGTACAGCACTTTGGTCGACAATGGTTGTTTTTAAATGTGCTTTATAAATAAAATTGACATTGACAATTGACCGCAGTGCTACAGTGCCGCCATCATGTGTGATCATGTGTTGTCATTACATTGACACTCCGAGCTCCCCCTTCCCGTCTTCCTCCCCCCCCTACCCGTCCGTCCATCCATCTTCCTCCCCTCTGCCCCTCCCCCACCCTCTCTCACCCCCGCCACAGACCTGGAAGGCTCGAGTCGCCCATAATATCCAACTCTCAAAGCGTATTGACAGGAGAGTTTTCAGCCTATGTGCCAGTGTGAGACCTCGTTTGAAAGCCAAGACCTTCTAGTTTCGAAAAATCTTTGGGAATTCTGTGAGTGAAACACAACTGATGGATGCTTCACCTCTCAGTGGGACAGACCAATCTTTATATTGAAAAACGACTCAGCTGGTTCAATTGTAACCAGCTGTATTGTTTCACTTGTGTCAACAGCTCTGCACTTTGACCTGGGCTGAGCCTCCATCGATGCATCCAAAGTTGCCAATATTAGTGATCTAGAACAGACCCTTACATCGACCGCTGTATTGAACTCTCCTGTGCATTTCCCAGGATGCACGGGGGCTCTGGCTCGGGAGATGTCCAGAGAGTACCCCTCCTCCACGGTGACGGTGTTCGACCTGCCGTCCGTCACCGACGCGGCGCAGAAACACTTCACCCAAGACGACGACGCCATCGGCTTCCAGAGCGGTCAGTGTTTACATTCACAACGCCTCAGAGCACGAACTCTTCCATCTAAAACACGCAAATCCACCAGTTGTAGACCCTCATACTTTTGTGCATTGACATTTTGGACAAACCTCAAAGGGGGTATTATACAAAATCTACTTTTAGAGCTTTCTACCATGTTACAATGTTCTCTCAACGAAAGCAGACCAGTGGCTGTTCTTGGCTGTTCTTGGCCGTGCGGCGCCGGATCCCGTAAACCTCCTCTTGAGGTCCAACGTTTCCAGGAAATCCTTTCCTCACTCCTCCATCTCTTGCCAAGATAAATAGTTTTATCGCGAAGTAAAATCACTCAGCACCGCTTCACTTCAGCCACATTAACTTTGTTTTTTCTTTGTATTGAAACAGCTGCGTGGGAGGGGCTTGTGTTAGATCACTAGGAGGACCAGGAAGTGGAACGACTGTTTTTTGGTTTTAGCCGTTTTAGATCAGTTTGGCATTTTCAAACCGACACAGTGTAAGTGATAAGACAGTCTTTATTGATCTCACAGTGGAGAAATTCACTTGTTACATCAGCTCTCAAGAAAGAAACACTCAGTGTACAAAATAGACAGGAAATAATGCAAATAATTAAATAGTAAATAGAGGAATCTTATGTACAATGAGTAAAAAAGCTTATTAGCTTATTAAAGCAGCATATAAAATGTCAGCAGTACAAAGTTTACAGTCCTAGTGCAGGTGGTTGATAAAGTCACGCTGATACATAGATTATTGCATGTAGTTTTTACAGTCTTGTTGTACAGTCTGACAGCAGTGGGGATCTTGCACTGAGGGTGTCTCAGTCTGCCACTGAAAGAGCTGCTCAGCTCCTCTACAGTCCCGTTCAGTGGGTGGGAGGTGTTGTCAATGATAGAGGTGAGCTTGGCTAACACCCTCCTGTCACTCACCTCCACAGAGTCCAGGGGGCAGCCCAGGACGGAGCTGGCCCTCCTGACCAGCTTGTTCAGTCTGTTCTTGTCCCGCTCTGTGCTGCTCGGGGCCCAGCACACGGCAGCGTAGTGGAGAGCAGAGGCCACCACAGAGTCTCCTCAGAAGGTGGAGGCGACCTTGGCCCTTCTTGTACAGGGCGTTGGTCCAGTTTATTGTTGAGGTGAACACCCAGATACTTGAAACTGTCCACCTCCTCAATGTCCTCCCCCTGGATCTTCAGCGGTGTGTGCGGTAGTGACTTACTCCTAAAGTCGATCTCCTTCGTCTTACTGATGTTCAAGCACAGGTGGTTACGCTCACACCAGTCCACAAAGTCCATGATAACCGACCGGTTCTCCAGGTCGTTCCCCTCGGACACACTGCCCACGATGGCGGAGTATGTGACATCCGACATTTAGATGGTGAAGAGAAACGGTGAGAGAACGGTGCCCTGAGGGGCCCCGGTGCTGCAGACGACCACCTCACAGACTCACATACATTAACATGGGTTTGACATTATTACCTGCAAAAAGCATAATGCCCCTCTTTAAAAAAATATTGTATTCGGGCCTTAACATTGTATAAAAGAAATCATTAAATGTGAATTCTCTGGTTTGTCGCAGGAGATTTTTTCACCGATGACCTCCCTGCGGCCGATCTGTTCATCTTGGCTCGAATCGTTCACGACTGGCCGGAGGAGAAGTGTCTGTCTCTGCTGCGGAAGATCCACGGCGCCTGTAAACCAGGTCAGAGAGAAACTAAAGTCACTCAGACAAAGAGAGGGGCTTCTAGAGCGGAAAACTCCACCGTTCAACAGTACAGTTAGTTCTGCAGGGCGTCCGTCTGAACTCTCGCTAGAGCCGTGAATCATTATTTGCTTTCCTTTGTCTCATCACAAAAGCTTTTAATCCCTGCTTGTTCTCAGGAGGCGGGATCCTTCTCGTCGAGGCCCTTCTGTTCGAGAACCACAGGGGCCCGGTCACCACTCAGTGCTTCTCCCTGAACATGCTGGTCCAGACCGAGGGCCGCGAGCGACCGGCGTCCGAATACTCCGCCATTTTGACCAAGGGCGGTTTCCACGACGTCCAGGTGAGCCGCACGGGGAAGTGCTACGACGCCATCCTCGCGCTCAGGTGAAGCCGGGCTGAAAACACCGAAGGACAAAAGCGAAGGAGAAATATTTGCGGAAAGGACTGACGACTTGGAGCTCCGGCAACCTTTAAACCTCACAACATTTTACTGTGAATCCGGGCTGCACAATATAAGAGAAAGGAAACTATTAAAACATATTATATTCTAAACTTAAAAGTGCTATGACACATTAGAAACAATTTTACTAAAACCTAGTTAACACAATTATATTAAAGATTTCACCCAGCTTTCTTTAGTTTGACCATTATTGTGATGTTTATAGCTTCACTTCCTTATTGGACACTGACAGGAAGTGACATAGATGAAGGCAAACCATTTTAAACAGGTACACATCAACTCGTCTAAGCTCAGGTAAGAACATATCTCAGTATGGAAAAATGGTGGCCTGTTCCTTTAAGCATCAATAAAAAGAGAGAAAGGACTTTATTACCTCCTGAGCTGTAGGGGCAGATCAGATCATGGCACGGTTTTATTTCACACGTCAAAGATCTTTACACAGTCACTAATAATTTACCAAAACTGTACCATTAATCCATTTTCTTCCACTTGTCCGTTGCCGGGTTGTGAGGGCAGCTGTTGGATCACATGGCACCAGCCCCTATGGCTCCTCCTGCAGGTGGTGGGTCCACAGAAGGACGGCCTCTTGGTTCTAACCGGGCCTGTTGGTCTCTCATAAGGGGCTTCTGAACCACACTTTGTCTGACCCGTCACCGAGGACCTGTTTGCCATGGGAGACCCTACCAGGGGCACGAAGCCCCCGACAACAGAGCTCCCAGGATCAAACTCAAACCCCTCTCACTGTTTTTCCATACTGAGATATGTTCTTACCTGAGCTTAGACGAGTTGATACAGACCTGTCTGGTCTTTGTGCCCGTGGAGGAGCTTGGTCGTTTCCAACTTCACCCCCATTTGGAGCTATTGGAATATACGGGGAGAGGCCAAATGCTAACAACATCTTTGGTCTTTTTGCGTGACTGAGGGCACACACAAAGACCAGACAGGTACACAGCAACTCATTTAAGCTCCGGTAAGAGCATATATCAGTGTGGAAAAACGGTGGCCTGTTCCTTTAAGGTGGCGGTTCTAGGAGGGGCAAAACTGCACCAAAAATGTCTAATACAGAGTGAGCGCTTACTTTTCCACCAGCGATCTTTGATGTCCCCCTCACCGCTGCAGCGTAAGCTCAGCCTCAGTGGGTCTGTCGCTAAATGTACAGATGTCTTTTCTTTCTTGTCCCTGCTATGTTATGCTTTTCAATTTGCCCACACTCCAATTTCTTATTCAGTCCTGGCTTAGACCGGCCACAGACTGCGGCTCTGCCATCTCTGATAATTACAAAAGTTTTAGTAAGTTATAGCCTTGCTTCGCTTTAAAGGAATAGGCCACTGTTTTTACATACTGAGATATGTTCTTACCTGAGCTTAGACGAGTTCATTTGTACCTGTCTGGTCTTCACGTGTGCCCTCAGTCACGTAAACACAGCACAGACGGCGTTAGCATTTAGCCTCTCCTCCTCTATAGCTCCAAACCAGGTGAGTATAGAAGCTACCAAGCTCTTCCACGTTTTCCCTATTTAAATATGGTTACGTGAAGTGTTACATGATAAAGTATAATTACACAAAATTAAACAATGTGGATTTTCTAAGCGGATAAAAAGGGGTCTGCGCAGTAAGTTAAGCTATCCTTAACTTAACTTACTAAAGTCAGGATATTACTGCACGGATGTTGAACTACTCCTGGTATTATTACGCCTTACAATATAGTCCCCCTGTGTTTACGTGACTGAGGGCACGTGTGAAGACCAGACAGGTACAAATGAACCTAAGCTTAGGTAAGAACATATCTCAGTATGTAAAAACGGTGGCCTGTTCCTTTAAGAAAACAGCTTTCATTTGCGCTGAAGCGGCTCATTATCTGCTCAGTCTAAAAAAAGCAACATGAGCCTGACTGCTGGTCATATATTGACGTCTGGAGAGAAAAAGTACCAAAACTTGGCACCGAAAGAATTTTAGCTCCCTATCAGAGCTTTTCTGTCGGTAGGGGTGTGAGTGAGTCAAACTGCTGTGGAACTTTACCTCTATCTATGTCACTTCCTGTCATTAACTTTAAATATTTTTCAAAAAAGTAAAACCTGTCATATGCACTTTAAACAAAAGTCATAATAAGCAATTTCTTTTTTCATGAATGTGTCTCAAAACTGGACTTAAAAAACTACATGAGGGCCACATCAAGGAAAATCATGACTAAACCTGAACTTTGTCACGATATTGCGTTGCCCTCTTGCATTGTGCAGCCCCTCTGTGAATCCTACCTGTGATTGTCTCATTTTGAGCCTGTACTTTCCTCTGCTTGATATATAAATGATCAGACTGTTATATTATGCACATATCAGTTTAATAGTGGAGAAGTAGCTCTGTCAAGACACATGCAGAGGTCCCAGGTTCGATTTCTGTGCAGAGTTTGTGTGTTCTCCCTGTGCCTGCCAAATGGAGTTAGCCATTAACGTCGCCCATCACTGATCTGAAAAGGGCATTAAGCTTTATTACTGATCTATTATGCAGCTGTTGTTACTGTAAGTGTATTGTCGTCTTGTTTATCATGTTTTTCCTTTACCTGCTGATTTTATACTGTAGCAAAAAAGGTACAAGAGTTTGGGATTTTACAAGGCAACTATTTCTTTTTTTTTGGATAACACAATACCCCTGTTAAATACTGTATCTGGTGTTAAGCTAATGCATTAAGTACATATTACAACATATTACGTAACTTTCCTTCTGTCAGGTCACCCCGTTGTAAGAATGTGCATGAGAACGACCCGTTTTCTTATGGATTTAATGTACAGATTTGTATTAAATCAATATGTGCTGCACATATAAACAGATTATCAAACCCAGGTCTGGTGGATTTCATTCATGTCCTTCCACCTTTGAATTGGCCAATGTCAGTGGTGGAAAGTAACTAAAAAAAAAAAAAACACTAAAAAGTTAAAGTTATAGGTACTTTTACTTAATTAAATTTTATGATGAGTACTTTTTTACTTTTACTTCACTACATTTTAGAGCCTGTATCTGTACTTTCTACTCCACTACATTTTTAAATTGGTTTAAAAGTAAAAGTATTTCATTTTCAAAGTGACCTCTCGACGATGAACTGGTTTAGTCCCAGTTTAGTTCAGGTTTGGACCAGGTTTAGTTCCTGTTTTTGACCTGAGTTCGTGGTTTACTCATTTAGACCAGGTTTAGACCAGGTTTAGACCAGGTTTAGTTCCTGTTTTTGACCTGAGTTAGTGGTTTACTCGTTTAGACCAGGTTTAGACCAGGTTTAGTTCCTGTTTTTGACCTGAGTTAGTGGTTTACTCATTTAGACCAGGTTTAGACCAGGTTTAGTTCCTGTTTTTGACCTGAGTTCGTGGTTTACTCATTTAGACCAGGTTTAGACCAGGTTTAGACCAGGATTAGTTCCTGTTTTTGACCCGAGTTAGTGGTTTACTCGTTTAGACCTGGTTTAGAGCCAGTGTAGTCCAGGTTTAGACCAGGTTTAGTTCCTGTTTTTGACCTGAGTTCGTGGTTTACTCATTTAGACCAGGTTTAGACCAGGTTTAGACCAGGATTAGTTCCTGTTTTTGACCTGAGTTCGTGGTTTACTCGTTTAGACCTGGTTTAGAGCCAGTGTAGTCCAGGTTTAGACCAGGTTTAGTTCCTGTTTTTAACCTGAGTTAGTGGTTTACTCGTTTAGACCTGGTTTAGAGCCAGTGTAGTCCAGGTTTAGACCAGGTTTAGTTCCTGTTTTTAACCTGAGTGAGTGGTTTACTCGCTTAGACCTGGTTGTATTCAAATGATTAAAAAAAATCCTGCACATTGAACTCTTAAATACTTTTAACTTATGAAGTACATTTTATAATCCATACTTTTATACTTTTACTCAAGTAAAAATTGTATTAGATACTTTTACTCAGGTACATTTTTGGTCGTGTATCTGCACTTGTACTTAAGAATATTGAGTACTTCTTCCACAACTGGCCAATGTTCTGTGCTCTGGGCACATATTTTTGTTATTTTGATGAATTGATTTCTTCTTTCTATATGACTTTTTCCATATTGTTTTTCCAAACAGTTTTGTAGGTAAATGGTGTCATCGTTTTGAAGGTTTTTTTCCAGGGGTTTGTTTTCTTATTCCTATTTCGCAGTCAAGTAAAATCTTGAAAGTCGCATTTACACACTTCATTTAACATTTGGAGTAGCAGTGGGTTGAAAATGACTTTTATTTCTGTTACTATTGTATATACAGTATCTGCAACCTGACATTTACTGCCTAACTCAGGGGAGCACAAAATGTGTTTTGTTAATGAGTAATTATTGACAATTATTTTTACAGTTTTAGACCTTTTTAAAAGAGAGGGTTGATTGACTCCTCTTTACAGATCCCTGCCGTTTGTTGGTGTGCAGTGTTGTTATGTTTTGTTGTTTTGTTTATCTTTTCCATACGAGTTACGTTTTCTGGTGCTGTGCCTTTAAAAGATAAAGCCGAGTGCACTCCCCCAAAAAGCAGTGGCCAGAACAGCGCTGCGTCACAGAAAAACCCAACTCCACGTTGTTTACACTCGAACTGGCTCTGGGCAACGTGGCTGTGTCACTGTGCAGCTTTCCACTGACGGGAACATCATGATCGTGCATTTCAGCTGCGGTTTCCATTAGTGGTTTGTGGAGAGTACAGCGTGTTCCCTTGTTACTCGAGCCGGTGCTGCCCTCGCGTGTTGCCCGGCGGAGGTGCACTGAGCCCGGGCTGCTCCACCTCTCCGCCCCGCTGCTGTCAGGCGGAACTCACTCACTGCAAACTGCGCTGCACCAAAAACTCTAAACGCCAGTTCTGAGCGGCCTGGCGTGCTCTGTACGTACCCTCCACTTTTATCTAAAAACTGTCTTGTGTTTCTTGTGAATAGTGCAGTTATCTTTCTCTTGGTGGATTTTGATTGAAGTTTATGATCGCAGTTTGTTTTCCTAAACGCACTCCGTCATTTAAAATGGCGCCAAAGATTAACCATGGTCGTATTTCTGTCGGAAAACATATATATTCTTCAAATTCTGCAATAAAAATAACTTATTTACATGTGCGATAAAATAGTTTGGTGGTATAATATGTAAACGTAGCATTTCGGTACGTTTCTAGAATATTATTGACCCCTAACCTTTGACAGGTTGCTCTGGGTTTCATCAGGGGAGTGGACCATGAGACAACGCTACGCGTTGCTAACAAACATTAGCCGCTGCTAACATGCTAACTGTTTGAGCTAACTCAGTTTATAAGATAGATTTATCATAAAGTAGGACAATGTTAATCTTACGTGACTATCCGCTTTTGGTATACAGTACTACACCTAACGATTTTAGGATTGAAAGGATCAGTAGAAGCATAAAACAACAACAAGTGATAAACATGTTAGCATTTCTAGCTTCAACTACTTTGATATGATGCTAGCCCCTTTTCAAAAGCTAAGGTTTCCTCTGATAATATTCTTTGACCACGAAACGCATTCGCTAGTTGGTGTTTAGGTACATAGTGTGGCACGATGCAAACAATGGCTTAAGTAATTTCACGAGGACTATTTTAAGAAACATGACACACTTTTACAGCATGTTGCATAATGTAAACACCGTTAGCCTCCAACACGACACGGTTACGTAATGCGGGATCCCGTCGATACGGAGCCGACACGGGCTATTTGGGAGACTATCTATTACCAAATTGGGTTTGCGGTTTTATAATAGCGCTACGCTGCCTAAGGGTATCTACAGTTTGTTTATACACATGAAAAGCTCCACATAAGCTAGCTAGCTTGCTACAGCTTGGGTCAGCAGTGTTTTTACTCGGGTGCATGCCGGGAAATGGGGTTTTTGTTGTGTCAACTGGGAAGCGGGTTTTGAGAAGAGGATCACAAAACTTCATTGCACGTGTGTTAAACCAAGTGAAATGAATATTATCAACAATGTAAAGATAAATACGTAAATTAATTAACCCCTGCCTTATCTGAGTGCATTTTCTCCAGTTCAACTTTACCCAAATCTAAAAGCTTCTCGACTGGAGCTTGTTTTCCCAGGTTTTTTTTTTTGGTGTCATTTTTTGTTGTATTCTTCATTGCTTTTTGACAGATTTTTGTTGTGTTTGTCATGTTTTTGTCGCTTTTTTATTGTTGTTGTTGCTTTTCCAGCACGTTTTTTGTGGCCTGTTTTTGTGTTTTCATTAATTGTATTTTCATCCTCGTTTTCGTCGCTGTTTTTTCTCAAGAAGCTTTTAGATTTGGGTAATGCCAAACTGGAGAAAATGTGCTCGGTTCAGGTGGGGGTTAAGAGATTAGCATAAAAACTAAAAACATTCTAAAGAACTATCACTTCAATTTTATAACATACTTATTTTATTTTTTTATGTGGTTTTGCTGCACTGCTTTTAGTAACTATGGTTGTTTGGTGTTACAAAAATAACATCTGATTGATTTGCTGTTTCCCCTCTCGGCTGGTGCAGTTTGACAAAGGGACGTTTGGCTGAAGCTCCACAGACAGACGACGACGATGATGAAGAGGAGCAGGCATCCGAGCAGCAGCGATGACTCCGATAATGGCAGTGAGTTCCAGACAGTGGCACAGAAACAGACTCGAATGAGATCACTTCATTCAGCTGTTGAGTCAAATACGAAAAGTTTTAGCTGTAGTTCTTGGGGATGTGTTTGTTTCAGAGACATTTATTTGCTTAGTAATAATGTGTGTGTTTTGGATCGGCGCCAAAGTCACCGTGCCCTGCCCTTTACTTTGTGTCTTCGTTATTAACATTAGTAGCAGCATGATATTGAAAAACCTTGCAATATGGGTGTGCAAGTTTGAAATAAGAATGATATTGCTAGGGATGCACCGATGCCACTTTTACTAAAACCGATATGAGTACTTTGATTACTTGATTACTTGCCGATACCGAATACCGATACGAGCACAAGGCATTTTCTTCAACATACTTTTTGAAGTGAATAGATGGTTTCTAGACTGACTTTTTTCACAGCAGATTGGTTTTAATTATTTATTTTACTCAGTTACATTTCCTTAAGTAAGGTAGGCTTCACTTTTAAGAGAAGTTCTGTCAGAATTGAACAGAAGCCATTTTATTTTTAATTCATTTTTATTCCACTGTCCATCATAGACTGAACAACTCATGTCCAAAAGCTCCTCAATGCCAGTGCTTTATTCATGTATCTATTTTCATTTAACAATAGTATTGAGATGGTACTTATTACTGCAGCTAAATGGTCTCTTCGCCGTTATTACAGGTCAGTGTAGATTTTCTCGTGTGTTTATAGCAACTTAGCGAGTAGTTGCAGCTCATTTTCGCTCAATATGGACGTGTTGTGTCTTTCTTTTGGATTTTCTGCAGACTTTTTAGTCGCTGGGTTAGTTTTTCAACAGTGTAAGAATCGCCAGAACTGTAGCCATGAGTTAGCGGCTAGTTTAGCAACATTAGCGACATTAGCCTGTATCTTGTAAACATTGCAGACTCCACGCTGCAGCACTAACAACATTTAGCTCTGGTTAAATCCAGCACAGACTCTGATTTAGGGAGTGTCGTCTGTAATAAAGTCAGCTCTATGTGGAATATTGTATTTACACTAAAGAATTCTCCAGTTTGTTGCTATTTTCTCTCCTCAGCGGAGAGCTGCGCCCTGTGAGTACTAGGGCTGCAACTAACGATTATTTTGGTAATCGATTAATCTACCGATTATTTTTACGATTAATCGATTAATCGCTTGGCTGTGAATGGTGTATGAAAATTGTTTGTTTTTTTTCATTTATTTTTTATCACATAAAGCTAAAGTGGCATCTCTTGAGGACATGTTGATGGAGTAAACTTAAACTGTGTTGTAAAGTGTTTTTGTAGGGTTCTGCTTTATTAATTGGATGAGACACAGACCGATATCTATGAAATTTTCAATGTACAAAACTCTACAGACCCGAACTTGAAAAACAAAGTAGGTTTCCATCAAAAATAAAAAATGTTCATGTAATTTTTGCTCTTTTTAAGTCTGTGTTTACTAGAAAACGATTAATCGATTACTAAAACAGTTAACAACTATTTCAATAATCGATTAGTTGTCGATTAATCGATTAGTTGTTTCAGCCCTAGTGAGTACAAGCATGTGGTATCGGCTCGATACCCAATACTGGTATCGATGCATCCCTATATATTGCAATGTTTAAAAATACAAATTGTAGACCAATTGTGGACCATAACAACGCTAAAATGAAGGAAAATTACGGAAGTTATACCTAAAACAGAACTTTTTGCAACAGAATGAGTTTCTTGCATGTTTTGTTTTAGGCTAAGTTTGCAAAACATGTTGTAAATCTCAGTCAGACTTTAGTGATTTTGCTATAATGTTGTGATACGAGTTTTTTTGTGCCATATATTGTGCAGCCCTTGTCAGCAACTAATAGTACATTAGCAATTTGATATTTCTCTGTTTGTAATCGTTTCTTGCACGACAGGTTTGAGAGCAGCGTTATTTCGATTCGCTGTGTGTGACAGTTAAGCCGAGCAGAACTGAACTGGAAACGCTATTGAAGGGAGAAACGACACACTGAAGGACTGTAATCACTGGTTGAGCTGTGTAAATGATATTGTGTGTGTTCATGTAGAGTTTTTGATGAGGAGGAGGAGGAAGCAGAGAAGGCGGTCACTGAGGAGCTGGACTGGAGTGAAACCACAGCAGAGCAGGAGGCAGAGTAGGGACAGGAGGAGAGTGTGGACCTTTGTAGAGAAACCAACAGGTCCACGGAAACTCAACACAGTTACACCAAACACTAGTATACAAGTCGTCCAAAGTGTTGTAACCAGGGCTGGACTGGCCATCGGGAGATTCGGGAGTTTTCCCGGTGGGCCGACGTACTTTCGGGCCGGATGGGCCAATCACGCCGAAATAAGGCCCATAATATCTGACACCAGCCCACAATTAACGGGAAAAGCCAGCCGAATCTCTATCATTACACTTATGCAGTTACACAAGTCCTTCACTAGAGGGATGTGACGCTTTTTATACCCCTCTAGTAGCACGCTTTCTTGAGTCATGGTTCCCAGATAATGTCGTATAATGAGCGATGGGCCTCTGGGACATAACACTCATGCCCCTCACATTGTGAATATAAGAGGAAACAGAACCTTAGACCTCTATTTTTATACATTTTAGACAAATGTTTGCAAAGAAGTGCATGCTGGGAGTTGGCCAGGTGACTCTGTCTTGCCCCTCGTCGTCAGTGCGCGCAGTTTGTAAATCTTCTAGTTTCCATTGAAAGGATTTACAATGTTTGGCCTTTTTGGGATTTCTATCTTCACTCCACACCTCCATAACTCCGTGGTGAGTTTTACCGTTTCATCTTGAATCTACAGTGCGATAATTTGGTTGGTTTTGAGAAGTTTATTTGTGTTGCAGTCGCGAGTGGAACTTCATTAACGGAACGCACATTTTAAGATTGTTCAGTAATTTTACAAAAGTTCCTTCAAGTTATAAATGAAAAGACTAAAGTGTTGAGGTGCTATGAGGTGTTAGCTTGAATTCGGCAGAAACAAAATGCAACTATTGTCCTTGATTTGTAGCTTATACTGTTTTAGTTCAAGCCAAGGATTTATTGTTTTGCTCATCACCTCGACTATTGCATTGAATATGACTGTTTTTTTTTTTTGGAGGGCCGGTCTTGACCCAAAAGTCCCGGGCCGATTTTTTTTTGCCAGTCCAGCCCTGGTTGTAACCTTTGAAAACTCTCGCATATTATCATGGTTTTGTGTCAGGGCAGATAAAGTTTGAGATGGTAGTTCCTAAAACAAGTAAGATATGTTCCTGCCAGATAGTAGATTTATCCATCTGATGATCTAAGCTCAGGTAAGAACATGTCTCACTATGGGAAAACGGTGGCCTGTTCCTTTAAAGCTGTTTTTTCGCAAGTTTCTCTTCAGGCACAATACGAGTTTATCCTGTTCCATAAGTGCAAACTACTGTAGAAGATGAAACGACTAAAACCAGTTGTTCTCGAGTGGCGTCTCCAACCTTTTTTACCCGGCGAGCTACTTTTACGTAACAAAAAACGTCAGAGAGCTTTTGCTGCACAGACATCTGAGTGTGACTTTGGGGGAGTTAAATCTGTCGCCAAGATGAACGAAAGTCACTTTGCACCTTCTACTTTACCATACTGACCCAAATATTTGCATATTGTGATCAGAACAAAAGGAAAATTTGAGTCATCAAGCGGATGTTGATGTAGAAAGTCTATGGCGAGCGACCTAGAAAGGGCTGAGGAGATACGGGTTGGAGATCCCTGCTGTAGGATGACAAGCCACGACCCAAATTAAAATGTTTTTATTGAGGAAGCAGTAGATGTGCCTTTTAAGACTGAACGTATGATCAAAATAACCCAATAGCATGGATTTGAACAGACTCTGGTAGTGTTTCTGAATTGAAATAAATGTTCCCTGGAATAGGCCTTGTTACCTGGACCGACACATGGAACTTGTGGGCTGTAATCTTAAGCAGGGGATCCCAACCCGGGGGGGCGCCTGGGATTGCAGGGGGGCCCAGAGCTTTGCCTGGTCACACGGTCAGATCATAAATTACATTATTATGACAAAATAAATGCTCTAAAATCAACAAATATGACTGAGTAAGGACTACAGGTTGTTTGTTCTTAGCTTATATGGATCCCATTAGCTAAGAGCAAAGGTTGAGGCAGTCCGCTAACATGTTCATACAAAAATATGTATATGCAGTATTTAATAAACACATATAATAACGTGTGTGTGTATATATAAAACATTCATAAGACTTTTAGGAGCAAACAAACTCATATCAGAGTCGACACACAAACATGACGCTTCAGATAATAATGATAAAACCTTATTTCTTCACAAACTCCAACTGGAATGTGGTTCCAGGTAGATGCAGCTCTGTAGAGAACTGTTTTCTTCATGAAATTAGTTTTGGGATGTTGTGTTTATTATATGACCTTATTATACGGCTCTTCACAACGTAAGTAGAAGCTCCGTTGATTTGAATGGGATTTCCCAACGTTCTACCGGTCATTATTTTCTGATAAAGGACCTCTGAAAAAAATAATGACCGCTGCCAATGGCAACGGAGTTGGTGCTTTCATATCACTCCGCGCGTACGTAGTAGCGACACTATCTCTGTCCCCGTCACTGCGAGAGAAGTTGGGGGAGTTGCTCGTAAAGTTAGCGTGAGTCTGGCTTTCAACTTACCCATAGATTCACCATCATTCCTCCAACTGCGCCTTCAACTAAGTAGCTAGGCTAGCTACTAGCCTTGCTGCTTCTAGCCTAGCAAAACGTTGCAGAGCAACGTGCAAACTTTTGGGAACTATTTGTTGTGGAAGTCATTAAATAAACCTTTCGACCTTCATAAAAGTGTACGAAGTTTATGTTGTGTGTGTTCAGTTGGCAAATGGCCGTATAATAAGCGGGATAATGTATAGAACGCTGGTCATTATCGGTAAAATAAGTACCTTCGGGGCGAAACAAGTTCCAGTTCGCCCTGTCGGTGCTTATTTTCCCGATAATGACCAGCGTTCTATACATTATCCCTTACATTGGACGCCATTCTAGTATTATGCTTATGCACAGAGTTTAGAAGAACAAGGCATTTTGACTGATAGGCTGTTACATTAAAGAGACTAGATGCAAGTTGGTCATTTTATACTCACTGCTGCCACCTCAGGTCTTACGTGTAACTGCAGCTTCTAAGTTAAGCTCGTGCATGACGGCACTTCGGACTCGAATTAACAACTTTCTGAGTGACAGTGCAGGATTTTAGAGGCAGTTGTGGTGAACAGGTCTGAGCTCATTCTACACATTAGGACATGGCTGGAACGTGTAGGGGGAGAAAAACTCCGTATAGTCCCTTTAAGGTGCCCAATGTGACTTGTTTTCTTTGACTTTGAGCCATGACACAGCAGAATACATGTGCTCTCTATTTGTTTTAATTGAGCATCCAAGGACAAGTCTCGCTGCCTTGTTCTGAACCACTTGTAGCTTTGCGAGATCTACAGGTGCATTAAACGCTCCAATTTCAGTTCATTTGTTTACAATACAACACAGCACGTGGGCTTCAAGGACAAAAGGTTGGGAACCACTGATCTAAAGTGTTCCCTATGCTGTAAATGCAATATTATTATGTTACATGTTGCATTTATTACTTTTTGCACCTTTTCAACCAGCTCTAATCTGGAGCATTAACATCGAGAGACAGAAATATGAATCTGCAAAAAATAAAAGAAAGAATGACAAAGATAAACTACAAAGTCAGCGGGTTTTCCACATAAGGAGACCCAGGGAGGCGATATGACTTAAATAATTGCAGTCTTTAGGTAAATCCCGCCTTTCAAATTGTGATATTAATTGGATTTTGATTGATTGTGTCGCCCTGTACAGCATTAATTCAGTTGAGAATATCATTTGTTGTATTGGCTGTTTGCTTTATGTCGAAGCGCGTTGTCGTGCCGGTCGGAAATGAGTCGAGCGTTTTGTTCTAATAAGCCGCTCCCTAATTTGATCTTGTGAATCGGTAACTTGATTATTGTGGAAGCAGCAGCAGCAGCAGCAGCAGCAGAGCGTGGTTTGTAACATTTGTGTTTGTTTTGCAGGTAACTCCACGTGTTGGTCGCAGCATTCGTCCCAGCACCGGCGCGGGACGGGGCAGAAGCCTTCAGAGGTAAGAGGGTTGAAAGTGGGTCCATAACCTGATAAAAGCGGCGTTATCTTGAGTCTGCAGAGAGCGAGTTTGTCGTGAAGCCCGTGTCGACGCCCGTAGACTCTGAACCAATCAAATTAAAACGACTGGGCTGCTTCGGAGGCTCGTGATTGGTCGATCTGGGTCAGGCTAGATGTAAACAAGAAGAACCCCTCCCCCCTCACATGCACGTGTAGAGAGGACTCTTTCTGTTATCTATGGTTTCTTTTTTTAAAGCCATGTTGTATGAAGAGAAAACAACCTGACGAAAGAAAAGTTCACACCAGTTTAGGCTTAATTTAGTCCCATTTCGTGTAGTCTGTTTAGGATCTGGTTTACTGTGATTTTGCTTCGATCTAGGCCTGGTGGTTGGGATATTTCATGAGCTGGTTCTCTGTGTAAAACACTTTAGACTCATTGACCTTGTACCGGATTACAAACAATGAGAGTGGGTGTGTCCGAACTCGTGCCTAACTTTCCTGACACGTCCCGAGCTTCCGAATTCTTCACAGGGATGAGTTTATAAGCACTTTCCACAATCTGCAGGGCCACTTCTCAGGGTCGCGGTTACGGTAATGCAAATAAGCCTGAAAGTTCACAAAATTGATAAGAATGAGTTTACAATATGCTGAAGGACAATATCACAAAATCCGGTATAGAGCCTTCACATCATTTCCACTGCAGGAAAATGTGAGTTGAACATCAAATTTATGTTCATGTAGCATTTTGGATCATTTTCTCGAGAGTTCCACTGTTTCATGACAGATACTGAAACACAAATTTGTTAAACAGGGTTCTAGACTGCGACCAAAATGCTCGCATATGCGACTATTTTTAGAGAATGTGCGAGTAAAAAAAATAAGTGGTAGCACCTGTGCGAGCAAAAAAAATAAAGAAAGTCTAATAGGTTTTATGAGGAGTGCTGCAAATAACTTATAAACAGCGTCTCCAGAGCACTCCTCTGAGAACACACACACACTGCACAAACACGCACGCACCACCCAAGCTTCTACTATTATTGAAGAAGTCAGCTGGTAGTTTACGCTAAACGTTTTGTCCAGGCAAGTGCCCCGCTCTCCCTGTTTGTCCGAGGGACAGGTGAAATACAGACAGCAACAGAAGCCACGTGTCCCGACATGAATCAACCTTCTATTACTTTCTGCCAATACGCACTTTCCGACAGTTTATTCCCCAAAGAAGTATCTATTTTCACTTTTATGTTCGCCTTTTGGGGCGGTAGCGCTGCAGCCGAGCAGCGAGCTCACGAGCGCAGGTCAGACAGAAGCACGAGCTCGAGAGGAGACAGGAGCAGAAAGAGTTTGCGGTTTATGTTCCTACCTGAGCTCGCTCTGATCTCCTCGCGGTCAGAAAAAGCTTGTTTCAGAGCGCAAATGTAAAGCTAACGGAGAGCTAACGTAAAGCTAACAGAGAGCTAACAGAGAGCTAACGTAAAGCTAACAGAGAGCTAACGTAAAGCTAACGGAGAGCTAACGTAAAGCTAACAGAGAGCTAACGTAAAGCTAACGGAGAGCTAACAGCTGCTGTTATGGCCCGCCCTCCCTCAGCCGCAGCAGATTCAGCTCCTGTGTTTTATTTAGGCTTTAGGCTAAAACAGGTACTTTTTGCCTGTGATTAATACGGTCTTAATTGGCAGTAATACATAATTTTATAAGTGAATATCCTGCAAGTGACAGTGATATTGCAGATTTGGAAGGAAAGAGACAAGCAATTGTCAAGGAAGATGAATAATAATGGATTGAAAACACAAAATTAAAGCAGAACAATGCGAAAAAAATATATAATAAAACTATATAAAATCACTATTATTTTAAAAAGTTTTAACACTATTTTAATCATCGTTAGGATCAATTATAAGTTATTTCGAACATGTTTATAACTGTCCTTGTTTTAATTTATTAAAATGGTGAATTTTTATATTGTGTCTCGAGTCTGTGCGACCAAAATATTGTCTGTGCGACCAAATGAAAAAGTTGGTAGCGCCAGCGCTACTAAAATAAAAGTTAGTCTTGAGCCCTGTTAAAGGGTGTTTCCTGCATTGTTTCTTGCGGGCAGTGTTTTACTTTGTGAACGACTAGTGATGATGGTGTTCCCCATTAACAATGAAGACTTTGGTGGCTTCCATTGTCCAAAAATCATTGAACAGTGTTTCTTGAAGGAGAGTGAGATGGTTTGCTCCAAAGTGTGTTAGACAATAAGCATTACTTCAGGGCATTGAAAGCATAAAAGTCAATCATTTGTGCCAAAATCAAGGCCTTAAATTTGATTAAAGGCGTTAAATTGAATTCAAACCGGCATTTAATCGAAATATGGCATTCCTCAACAGTTTTGACAGTACAAGTTTATCTAAAACATCAACATTATGATCTAGAACAGAGGTAGGCAAGTTTGCTTGATGAAGGGCCTTTTTTCTTCATCGTCAATAGACCATGGGCCGAACCCCCCAATTGAAGCCTAAAGTAAAGCACTGCTTTCAACAAAGGCCAGTGTTGTGCATCATATGTGGCTTAATTGAGTGTTTTGCTTAGACATTTTAAAGGAATTGACCGTATTTCTCACATTATTGAGAACTTTAACAGGCATTTGATCTGATTTCTATAATGTTGTTTCTCGATATCATCTTGAGGGTCAGAGGTTTGATGGTGGAAGGCCGGATTTGGCCCCCAGGCCTGACGTTGCCTACCCCTGATCTAGAATAAACAACACAGTTTTGGCTGAAATTTAACACAAATGTTTTGCCTGTTTTCTCCAATTCTCTTCCCTCTGTTTGATAAAATGTTTGTAAATCTTAAATGCAAAATGCAAAAATGTCACAAAAAATTGACCAAAAAAATAACAAAAATGTGGCAAAAATGTGACAAAAAATGAAAAAAAAAATGTGATAAAAATTTGACCAAAAAAATTACAAAAATGACCAAAAATGTGATAAAAAAAATTACAAAAAAAAAGATAAAGATATGATAATAAATGGACAAAAAAATGACAAAAACGTGACAAAAAAAGTGATAAAAATGTGACCAAAAAAAATACAAAAATTGACAAATGACCAAAAAATGACAAAAAAATTGACAAAAATGTGATAAAAAATGTACGAAAAAATGATAAAAATGTGACCAAAAAATGACAAAAGTGGCAAAATGTGACCAAAAATGTGATGAAAATTTGACCAAAAAAATGACAAAAATGTGATAATAAATGTACGAGAAATGATAATAATATGATTAAAAAATGGACAATTTTTTTTTGAAAATGTGACAAATGTGATAAAAATGTGACCAAAAAAAATACAAAAAATTGACAAATGACCAAAAAATGACAAATGTGACCAAAATGTGATTTTAAAAAAATGACAAAAAAGTTACAAAAATGAGTTGAATGCCCAACTAAAAAAAAATAAAAAATCTGATGACGTGAGGAAAAAGATCCTCTCGGTTCAGGCGGGAGTTAAGAGGTTAAAAAGGATCAAATATGAAATACTTATGCCTGTATAAACCCTGTACTTGCACCTCCATGCGCTCAAGAGAAGTACTGTAGGAAATACCGCTGTAATATTGGGGTTCTTGGAGTTCGAGCAGTGTGTTTTTGCCTCGCAGGTCTTCAGGACGGACCTGATCACCGCGATGAAGGTGCCGGACTCGTACCAGCTGAACCCGGAGGATTTCTACTTCCTGGCCGACCCCTGGAGGCAGGAGTGGGAGAAGGGAGTGCAGGTCCCCGTGAGCCCACACTCCATCCCCCAGCCCGTGGTCAGGTACGTGACGAGTGTGGGGAAACGAGCCGCCCCCTGTCTGTGGCTGAACTCCTGCCTGTGTGCCGCCTCAGGGTGCTGTCGGAGAGGGGGAAGGAGGTGATGTTCGCGCGCCCGAAGAAGCTGATCCGCACGTCGGGCTCGGAGGCGCTGGGCTACGTGGACATCCGCACCCTGGCCGAAGGCACCTGCAGATACGACCTGGACGAGGAGGACGTGGCCTGGCTGCACGGCGCCAAC
The DNA here is from genome assembly GCF_951799975.1 of Gobius niger. Classification (NCBI taxonomy): domain Eukaryota; kingdom Metazoa; phylum Chordata; class Actinopteri; order Gobiiformes; family Gobiidae; genus Gobius; species Gobius niger. The sequence goes on from NC_136867.1 coordinate 25,745,009, forward strand.
GAGGAGTTCACGGAGATGGGTGAGCGGGGTGTTCGATCTGGAGGGGCGACTGGGGTTTCAGACGATGTTATCTTGTTATATATGTGAGTTTGTGCCACAATGAGGGGCTTAAATATCATGAAAAAGTATTAAAGCAGTACTAAGTAACGTGTTTACCTTAATAAATCCTTTCCGCAGTCCCTGTGGGGGTAATACAAGTGTTTATGGGATGATTGGAGGGTCTTTCATCTCCCCCTGGTGTCTCTGGCCAGAAAACCATGTTTGCAACTTGACTGCCACCGGTCCGGAGAAAGCAACACACACTAATGTAATCACGCTAACGTCACTTTAAACAGTATTTACAGCCAAGTTTGAGTGAAATAAAATGTTCCATTGTATAATTGGATGCACAGTAACCCTCTCTCCCTTCGCCTTTCCTGTCAGCGTAGTATTTACTCTCCAAGACAATTAATACGTTAAAAAATCGTAACTTGCTACTACACCTGCAGTTGCGCTTATGGCCTCTAGGGGCAAGAGTTACTTAGTACTGCTTTAAATTTGATTCAAACTGACTTTAGATCCAATGAAAAGGAAGTATCATTCTCCCAGAACGTGGAATTGCTTGGTCATTCTGCTGTTCCTTAACCCCAGCCCTGATAAAGTAAAGTAATCACAAAGGTCTCCACTTTAAAAATGAGATAAACGATATATTTTGGGCTCGATGTTTATCGTCTATACATTTATTAGCATTTCCTCCCCTGTTTTTTCCTTATAAAACGTAGATTTCTAACTGGCACAAACTGAGTTACTTTATATTGCATGTTTTTTTAGAGCTTGTGTGGTATTTTAGGATGTGATGATGCACTTTTAGAACAAAGGTTTACTGTCATTTTTATGCCTGAGAGTTCACAGTGTCTCGTATCGTTAGAGTCAATAATATCGTCTATCGCGATACTTTCCTGCCTCAATATATCGAACTTCAAATTTGTTATCGTGACAGGCCTACTTAAGGTGGGTCTAATGCAGAGAACAAATTTCTCTACAGAGATTAACCCCTTAACTCCCACCTGAACCGAGCACATTTTCTCCAGATTGGCTTTACCCCAATCCAAAAGCTTCTGGGGAAAAAGGTGTGAAAATATTGCAACAAAACTGAGACGAAAACAATGAAGAAGATGTGACAAAAAAGTGAGAAAACTTGGACAAAAAATGTGACAAAGAATGACCAAAAAATGACAGAAAATGACAAAAAAATGACAAAAAAAATGACCAAAAAATGACAAAAAAACCACACAAAAAATGACAAAAAATGTGACAAAGAATAACAAAAAAATGACAGAAAATGACTAAAAATGTGACAAAAAATGACACAAAAATGTGACCAAAAAATGACAATAAAGTTTATTTATTTATTTATTTATTTGATAGGGACATGTGTGAACAATAAACATGTAGCACACTACAACATTTATAGCCAAGGCTAATTTGCAATGTCCGTCCCTAGAAGGGCTTACAAAAAAGTTACAAAAATGAGTTGAATACCCCCCTCCCCCTGGAGAAAATGCTCTCGGTTCAGGCGGGAGTTAAGTAAGCGGTTAACATCAAGTTTGTCCCTTTTTTGTCTTTTACTATATCTGTTCCCAATTCTTATTCCCTTATTTTCTCCCATGTTTTCCCTACTTTCACTCAATGTATTGTATTTCTGTATTATTTTTTTCTTTTTCCACAATTTATCCTTATTTTTGCCACAAATTCTCCCCCATTTCTTCCCCAAATTATCCCCCATTTTTCACACATTTCTTGCCATTAACCCCATATTGTAAATTTGCAGATCTTCCACACGTTATTGTTCTGTTTTCTGGTTCTAGCTTCAGTTTAGGCGAAGAACTTATCTGCAAGTTCACGATTGATGAAAAACCTTTATCCACAAATGTCTGCTTTTACACTGAACTGACCTCACATCTGTAAAGCTGATCTGTTTGAGCATCTGGAGCAGGAAATGACTCCGACCGTCTCTGAACCTAATGAAAGTGTCGCCCCCAGCGGTGCCGCGCGTGGACGAGGCCTCCATGGAGCGCGTGCTGGAGGAGCTGGAGCGCCGCTGCCACGAGAACATGGCGGTCGCCGTGGAGACGCAGGAGGGGCTGGGCATCGAGTTCGACGAGGACGTGGTGTGCGACGTGTGCCAGTCGCCCGACGGGGAGGACGCCAACGAGATGGTGTTCTGCGACAAGTGCAACATCTGCGTTCACCAGGTACTCGCGGCCCCGGGCTTTGACAGGTCGCCATGACGATCTTATGAAATATGACTTTGCTCCCAGATCATGTTAGAATCAAGTTTTTCACTGATTACCAATTTAATTTATTCACAATTGGAAAGTTTTGCAAGGCAATTATCAATCAGAAAAGGGGAATTAGTCCCACACTTAAGGTGATATGCTGTAGGTGAATAGGGAAACTTAGATAAAATGTGATGATAAAATGATGAAAATTAGACGAAAAAGTTACAAAAATGTGACGAAAAAATGACAAAAACGTGACGAAAATGTGACAAAAAAAATGACACAAACATGACGAAAAATGACAAATGTGACAAAAAAATTGCAAAAATGTGACGAAAAAATTGCAAAAATGTAATGAAAAAATGACAAAAATTACGAAAAATGATAAAAATATGACAAAAAAAATGACAAAAATGTGACGAAAAAAAGGACAAAAATGTGACAAAAAAATGAGAAAAATGTGACGAAAAAATGACAAAACTCACGAAAAATGACTAAAATATGACGAAAAAATGACAAAAATGCGACGAAAAAATTATAAAAATGTGACGAAAAAATTATAAAAATGTGACGAAAAAATTATAAAAATGTGACGAAAAAATTATAAAAATGTGACGAAAAAATGACAAAAATATGACGAAAAAATGACAAAAATGTGACGAAAAAATGACAAAAATGTGACGAAAAAATTGTAAAAATGTGACGAAAAAATTGTTACGAAAAAATTGCGAAAATGTGACGAAAAAATGACAAAACTCACGAAAAATGACTAAAATATGACGAAAGAATGACAAAAATGTGACGAAAAAAATGACAAAAATGTGACGAAAAAAATGACAAAAATGTGATGAAAAAATGACCAAAATGTGACGAAAAAATGAGAAAAATGTGACGGAAAAATTGCAAAAATGTGACGAAAAAATTGTTACGAAAAATTGCGAAAATGTGACGAAAAAATGACAAAACTCACGAAAAATGACAAAAATATGACGAAAAAATGACAAAAACATGACGAAAAAATGACAAAAATGTGATGAAAAAAATGACTAAAATGTGATGAAAAATTGACGAAAATATGACAAAAAATAACATTATGGCAACAATGAGGAGAAAGATCAGTTTTGAATGTCTTCGTTGCACTGGTCTATAAGCCCCAGTCAAGAAGCTTATTTATTTGTTTAAAGTCAAACTGGAGAAAATGTGCTCATTTAAGAGGTTAAATTTAGAGATATTTACTGGCATCAGAAAAAAACGTATTGCAAGTTTTCTGTCATTTTATGTTTTGAAATCTAAGAAATTTTATGACTAAAGATGCCCCATTTTCAGCGCCAAAATCAGAAAAATGGATTGAACCAGTTTTAAATTTTATTTCATTTTATCTGGTTTAGATTTAAAATAAGATGTTCATTAATGGAGAAATATGGATAATTGATTCCTTGCTGTATGTTAAGTGAAATGTTGTGCTTGCGTTTCTGTCCCAGGCCTGTTACGGCATTCAGAAGGTGCCCACCGGGAGCTGGTTGTGCCGGATTTGTGCCCTCGGGATTCTGCCCAAGTGCCAGCTCTGCCCGAAGAAAGGCGGCGCCATGAAGCCCACGCGCAGCGGCACCAAGTGGGTCCACGTCAGCTGCGCCCTGTGGGTCCCCGAGGTGAACGACGCTCACAAACATGTTCTTGACTTTAAAACCATCCACCTCTGCCTTTAATGACCCGTGTTATTTCTATGCAGTCTTAATGTTTGAGGTCTGTTTCCCCGGTGCGTTCAGGTGAGCATCGGGAACCCGGAGAAGATGGAGCCGATCACAAACGTCTCGCACATTCCCTCCAACAGATGGGCTCTGATCTGCTGCATCTGCAAAGAGAAGACCGGGGCCTGCATCCAGGTGAGCGGCATCGAAACAGCTTTTAGTATCCAGTGTTAGGACCCAGTGCCCCAGTGGTAGAGTTTGCACACATGCAGGTTTAGTTTCCCGCCTCAGTTTTTCAAAGGCAAATCTAGTCTTTCAGTAAAGGCTCCGTGCTGGGATTAAACTTCCCGCTCCATTTGTTCAATCTAGGCTTGACTTGAAAATGATTTATCAAATTTGCTTTTGCGCTCAGTGATTTGTAATGGTCTTTACGCTTTTAACTTTTTGCAGAGATGGTTGTGTAGCTGAAATATTAACTGAAATAGAAGTAACATTACTTTGATATAATTTTACTCAGGACAAGTAAAAAAAATACTCAAGTAAAAGTAAAAAAGTATAAAATGTTGTTTGTGAATAACTGTGTAAGCCGGTTTAGGGTCATCCTAGGGCTGGGAAAAAATTGATATGATTTAAAAATAGAGTTGGAAGGTGAAATCGCTTCATATTTTCCCCCCAAAAATAAACTTTTTAGCTCTCTACCCTCTGCTCAGAGGAAGACGGCCCTGCTGTACAAATGTGCTAAGAAGAACAGAGCCCACCTCAGGGTTTTTTGTTGTTTTATTGCTCAATCCAAATACAGTACAAATAATATGGATGTACAACAATCTTTGTTGCACACTTCTTTTTTCAGTTAGAGAAAGGGTTTGCAATTTTTAATATGTTGATGCACATTCATTAAATACAATAAATATATAAATTCTAAATATATTCAGTTTGCAGTTTGTTTTAAAGGGGTTACATGCAAGTTAGCCATTTTATGCTCACTACTGCCACCTCAGGTCATGCGTGTAACTGCAGCTTTTATGTTAAGCTCGTGCAGCTTTTTGAGTGACAGTGCAGGATTTTAGAGGAAGTTGTGGTGAACAGGTCTGAGCTCATTCTACACATTAGGACATTTTTAAACTCTGTATAGTCCCTTTGAAAAAACAAAAGGGAATCGTCCAGCTTTAGGTCACCCAGTTCTGTAGCTTCTATAATCTGCACAACAGTTTTCAGCAGTGCTGCATAATTACACTAGGGTTTTCTCATCATCAATTTCCCTCTTACACGATTAGCTAATACAATGTACCATTAGACACTGAGTGATGCGCCTCTGCTCTCCTATGTAGGTATTCCATCAAAAATCATCTGTTTCCAGCCAGAACAGGCATTCACAGCATTAATAAAGTCTACTGTATTTCTGATTAATTTAATGTTATCCTAATTCAAAAAAGCCGTGCTTTTCTTAAAAAATAAGGACATTTTGACGAGTGACAAACCTTTGAGCGGTAGTGTATATAAAATATATTTTTCTCAATAAAAAGGGGACAAAACACAAACTACCTATATTTTATGTCGACATGAAGCATTTGTAACTTCAAAAGTTACTCACAGTGGCACAATTAGAGTAAAGTACTTCATTACAACAAGCCAATTTCTCAATTGTGAGATCAATACAGTTCTATCTTATCACTGAAGTAGCAGTAAAAAAGAATTTACTTATAAAACTACTCCAAGTATATTTTTCCAGAAGTGTATTTACTGCAGTGTTAATTTTGACAACATATTTTAAAGCAGTACTAAGTAACGTGTTTACCTTAATAAATCCTTTCGTAGTCCCTGTGGGGGTAATACAAGTGTTTATGGGATGATTGGAGGGTCTTTCATCTCCCCCTGGTGTCGCTGGCCAGAAAACCATGTTTGCAACTTGACTGCCACCGGACCGGAGTCACCAATACACACTAATGGAATCACGAAGAAGAAGCTAACAGGCTAACAGGCAAAGCTAACAGCGGGCTAGCGTCACTTTAAACAGTATTTACAGCCAAGTTTGAGTGAAAAAAAATATTTCCATTGTGTAATTGGATGCACAGTAACCCTCTCTGCCTTCGCCTTTCCTGTCAGCGTAGTATTTACTCTCCAAGACAATAAGTTAAAAAATCGTAACTTGCTATGACACCTGCAGTTGCGCTTATGGCCTCTAGGGGGAAGAGTTACTTAGTACTGCTTTAATTTAGTTTTAGTCTTAGTCTTTTGACGAAAATGTAATTCGATTTTTAGTCTAGTTTTAGTCCAAAAAATATCTTCAATTTTAGTCTAGTTTTAGTCTACTAAAATTGCAAGTAAATTTAGTCAAATAAATTTAAGACGAATTTAGTCGACTTTGCATTTATAATATTCACTATAATCATATTTAATCTTGTTTCTCTGCTTCATGGAGCTGCTTCACATGAACAAAGCTCAGAGCTGATCCTTTGGCTGTGAATTTACATGATCTGAGGCTCTTTCAGACGGTCAATAGAAGTTTGGATGATTTTAGTCTCTCCCTTTCATTTTTATTTAGTCTTATTTTAGTCGACTAAAATATCTGGACATTTTAGTCACAGTTTTAGTCCAATTTTAGTCGTCAAAAATAACACTTTGACTAAAATTAAGACTAAATATTTTAGTCGACGAAATTAACACTGATTTACTGCTTGTATCGTCCATGCCGTTATGGATAAACAGCTCCTGAAGGTCCTAAAAGTTAATTATCCCATTCTTTTGTGCACAGTGCTCTGCCAAGAACTGCCGCTCAGCCTTCCACGTCACCTGCTGCCAAAAGGCGGGCCTCGAGATGAGCACGACGCTCACGGAGGAGGAAGAGGTCAAGTTCAAAGCCTTCTGTCCCAAACACTCGGGTCTGGACGAGTCTGACGAGAACCCGGACGCCACCGGGGACCAACCGCAAAACGCCAAAGCCGCCGCCAACAACAACAACAACAACAAACGGCCCAGCAAGCGGGACGAGGACACGGCCGCGGAAGCCGAGAAGAGGGTCAACTTACGCAAACTCAAGCTGCAGGAGATGGAGGACGAGTTTTACAAGTTCGTGGACGTGGAGGAGGTGGCGGCGCGGCTGAAGCTCGCCACGGACACGGTGGACTTCCTGTTTCAGTACTGGAAGCTGAAGCGGAAGGCCAACTTCAACCGGCCGCTCGTCACGCCCAAAAAGGACGAGGAGGAGAGTCTGGCGCGGCGCGAGCAGGAGGTGCTGAGGAGGCGGCTGCAGCTGTTCACGCACCTGAGGCAGGACCTGGAGCGGGTAGGTCGCCACAGGAGGAGGACCACAGGGAGGACCACAGGGAGGACCACAGGGAGGACCACAGGGAGGACCACAGGGAGGACCACAGTGAGGAGAGGAAGCTGAGGCTAAAGATAATAAATGAGATTATGGATTCAGTGGAGGTTTGTCTGGAGATTATTGCACTCGTCCCTCTCGCAGACGGGACAGGGCCAGGACAGGTGTTCACTAGGGCTGAGACGAGCGTGTATCACAATACGTACGGCAGGGGTAGGCAACGTCAGGCCCTCGAGATGATTCAGAGAAATATTTTGACCCAAATCAGAGATCAAAGGCTTGTTAAAGTACCTTAAAGGGATATTTCAGGATTTTTGACATAGGGCCTCATTTCCTAGTTATCCAGAGTGTTGCTGATTTCTGGGGATATTTTTTTTGTAATTCATGCAGTTTTTTATTTGAAGAGTTTCGTGGCGCTAGGCTAGTGCAAGGCTAGCTCATTTCTATGGTATCAGCTAGCCTGCATTAAAAACAGTCTGACCCGCTCCACAGAGCACCTGAGGAAAATCACTTATAACACCAGACTAACCATATAAATGTCTGTGTCGATCAGTGTTAATTTCGTCGACTAAAATATTTAGTCTTAATTTTAGTCAAAGTGATATTTTTGACGACTAAAATTGGACTAAAACTAATTTAAAAGTTTTTCATGAGACTAAAACTAAAATGTCCAGATATTTTAGTCGACTAAAATAAGACTAAATAAAAATGAAAAGGAGAGACTAAAATCATCCAAACTTCTATTGACCGTCTGAGATCATGTAAATTCACTGCCAAAGGATCAGCTCTGAGCTTTGTTCATATGAAGCAGAGGAACAAGATTAAATATGATTATAATGAATATTATAAATGCAAAGTCGACTAAATTAGTCTTAATTTTAGTCGACTAAAACTAGACTAAAATTGAAAAGATTTTTTCAACTAAATCTCAACTAAAATTAATTTACATTTTAGTCAAAAGACTAAAACTAAATTAAAATATGTTGTCAAAATTAACACTGGTGTCGATAGAGTAATTTGAACCATTAAAAAAATAGATAAAAATAGTCCCTCAAAATGCGATCATTCATGTGATGCAAGGTCAGTTATATTCCCAAAAAAAAGAAATTCTATCGATTATATGGTTAGTCTGGTGTTATAAGTGATTTGCCTCAGGTGCACTGTGGAGCGGGTCAGACTGTTTTTAAAGGGGGGGTATTATGCAAAATGGACTTTTTCGAGCTTTACATCATGTTATTATGTCACTCCCTCATTAAAAACATGCCTGAAGTGTTGCCTTGGCACATTCACGTATTTTTGAGTAATCTGTAAAAACTCTAATGGCGGCCATTTTAGGGATAGGTTTGCCTGAGTAGAAACGCCCCCACCTCCTGGAGACGCCTCCGAGCTTTCGTCACCAGCCGAGTAACCAACCACTGCTCCTCAGCAGAACCCACTGATGCCACAGACAGCGTGTGGAGGGGGCGTGTCGGAAAGGCTCAGAGGTTCTTAAAGAGACAGAGGCCTATTTCAAGACATTCACTACAGCCATTTTGAGAGAGCAATTTTATACAAGGCAGTTTTTCTAATTTACTGCATTTACAGACCAACAGAAGGTTTTGTCATCATTGTAGTGTGATATAGACTGGTGCTATGTGATTGAAAAAAGCATAATACCACCTCTTTAATGCAGGCTATCTGATACCATAGAAATGCGCTAGCCTTGCATTAGCCTAGCACCACGGAACTCTTCAAACATAAGAACTGCATGAATTACAAAAAAAACATCTCCGGTAATCAACAACATTCTAACTAGGAAATGAGGCCCTATGTCAAAAATCCTGAAATATCCCTTTAAAATATCTTAGCAGGGCACCCTTTTAGGCCATAATCCTAAAAGAATACTCATCTATAGGTAGAAATGACTTAAATCTACTTGAATTAAGATCTTTAATCTAAAGTTTGGAGTTGGAGTAGATTTGGTCTGGCCTTAGAGCAGATTAAACCTATTCTTGCCGATGGAACAAGCACAAATTTTTTCTTAATTCAGATTATTTTGTATAATTTCAAGTGAATAATAAATATTTTTTACAGTAAAAGTTACTTTGCCTGATTTCCAGTAGGATTTCTATTTGGTCCACTGGCTTTACCGTTTTTATCTGATCTTAGATTAGTTCAAACCGACTCAAATTTAACATAATTAAGTCATTTATAAGTTGAAACCCATAAAATATTAATGTCTGTTGAACTGGGTTAAGATTGCTTGATTAATCTGTTCAAGGAGTGACCTGAGACTCTAGCATAGACCTAAGACACATTTATCAAAACAGTAGTACTTCTTATTAAAAAGATTTGAGTATTAAGTGTCACCAGTCCAGCCTTTCAGATCGGAAAACTGCAGAACCTTCTCTTCTCTGACTGTTGTATCTGTATCAAATTAAAAACAGTTCCTTGACATGTCTCTAAGTTTAGTTTAAAGATCACATGTAACATTAAGATGATTAACCAAAGAGTCCCTCTCAAACGCCTCCCTCCCTCAGGTTCGTAACCTGACCTACATGGTGACGCGGCGGGAGAAGATGAAGCGCTCTCTGTGGAGGATCCAGGAGCAGATCTTCCAGCACCAGGTCCGGCTGCTGGACCACAAGCTGATCTCAGGTCAGTGTTACACGGCACAAACACTACAGGCAGGTACACGGACAGTCACAGGGTACGCGGCACCCGTTGGCCTGACTGTCCGCATCATTCAGTCATCATCATTCAAAAAGTGCGAAGCAGAATCGAGTTGGTGACCATTGAACAATAGTGTGGGAAACGTATTTACAGCCCAAAGACGCAGATGGAGCGGCTTAAGTTCAGACTTTGTGCTGAGACGTGTCTTTCCCCTCTCTCTCTCTCTGCTCCTTCTCGTCTTTCTCCACTGTGACCGACTCCAGAGAACACAAGGCAAGGCAAGTTTATTTGTAGAGCACAATTGACTTCAAATCATAAGTGACTTCCTGTTTCGATCCAGCACGCCAAAATAAAAGCACCATCTTATTCATTCAACTTTATTTCTGCCTAACTACTGTATTAACAGACTACTTACTTAAAATGTGTGTATTTAATTAGATTATTGTAAAGTTGCAAGTACCTGCTGAATGAATCAATGAGTCGAGCTGTGTGCTTTTATTTTGTTGTGCCGGATCGAAACAGGAAGTCACTTCTTGGGCGGCGTTGTTATGCACAGAGTCAATTCATACACAAGGCAATTCAAAGTGCTTCACAGTTAGATAAAATTACAAGAAAACAGATCAAATCAATAAAAAAACATCAACATAAAATTAATCAATTACAGTAAAAGACAGGAGTGCAGATAAAATACTTTCAGTCATATACACGGGTAAAAAGAACTGTTTTCAGCCTGGATTTGAACATTGCCAGAGTTGAGGCCTGTCTCACGGATGAAGCTCAAACGCAGCCTCACCGTGTTTATTATTGACTCCACAGGAGCCACTATAGGCTGCTTACTTTCTGTTGGGGCATCTGAATATTCTGATATTTGCTGATTGATTTAAGTTTTGCTTGATGATCCCCTGACACGTGTTTCTTTTGCTCCTTTTCCTCATTGGTTTTATTAAATACGAGCCGTTTTTTGTCAACATTATTAATAAAACAGCAGCACAAAAACTGTTCAATGCCATTCAGTCACAGTGGCCTCAGTGAGGGAACACGTGGCCACCCCCCGCTGTAGCAGTTTTTACTGGCACCCGCTTTTCTCACTGCCCACCCACGATTTAATTCACAGTACAGTATCCACAATAATACAATATGCTCTTGTAATGAGCTATTTTTTTCTTCTATAAAATGCCTTGTGTGTAGTTACACTCTGGATTTAGTTACACTCTGGATTTGGCAGTGGTTTTTGCTGTGGTTTCTAAGCACATTAAAGAGACTAGATGCAAGTTGGCCATTTTTATACTCACTACTGCCACCTCAGGTCATACGTGTAACTGCACCTTCTATATTAAAGGAATAGGCCACCGTTTTTACATACTGAGATATGTTCTTACCTTAGCTTTGACGAGTTCTTTAGGACCTGTCTGATCTTCACCCGTGCCTTCAGTCACGTAAACACAGCGCAGACGGCGTTAGCATTTAGCCTCTGCCCCTCTCCTCTATAGCTCCAAAACAAGATAGAAGCTACCAAGCTCTTCCACGTTTTCCCTATTTAAATATGGTTACGTGAAGTGTTCCACTACAAAGTATAATTACACAAAATTAAACAATGTGGATTTTCTAAGTGGATAAAAGGGGGGACTATATTGTAAGGCGTAATAATACCAGGAGTAGTTTGAAATCTTCACTAGTAATCTTCACTTTACTGTGCGGATGCCAAATTACTCCTGGTATTATTACGCCTTACGATATAGTTCCCCCTTTTATCCGCTTAGAAAATCCACATTGTTTAATTTTGTGTAATTATACTTTGTAGTGGAACACTTCACGTAACCATATTTAAATAGGGAAAATGTGGAAGAGCTTGGTAGCTTCTATCTTGACCAGTTTTGCAGCTATAGAGGAGAGAGGGAGAGGCTAAATGCTAACGCCGTCTGCGCTGTGTTTACGTGACTGAAGGCACGGGGGAAGATCAGACAGGTCCTAAAGAACTCGTCAAAGCTCAGGTAAGAACATATCTCAGTATGTAAAAACGGTGGCCTGTTCCTTTAAGCTCGTGCATGATGACACTTCGGACCCGAAGAAACAAGAGAGGATTTTAGAGGCAGTTGTGGTGAACAGGTCTGACCTCATTCTACACATTAGGTCATGGCTGGAACATGTAGGGGGATGAACATGCATCATTTTAACATTTAAACTCCGTATAGTCCCTTTAAGACTGGTTAATGGCGCCATGTTGCTAATAAACATGCTGTTAATCAATAAAACCTGTGCAGTGACATACACATTGTTGCAAAGGTTTTTCCTAACTCTCTTGCCATATCCTTATGTGTAAAAAGACTCCAGTTACCAAGGGTTCACCGCACTTTCCCTGTAAACGTAAATATAATTACACCAAATGTGATAAATTCATCAAAATCTCTTAATCCTCTTAATCCCTTAATGTCTTTTGGAAACCCCATATTTAACTGTTATGAGAAATGAACGTATATATTTTTCTTCCTCCAGGGGATCCTTCAGCCAAAGACCTGGAGCGGCTCCTGTCTCTGGGCTCGATCTCGTCTCCGTTCAACCACTCCTCCTCGTCGTCATCGCGATCCAAATCCAAACACCACAAGAAGAAGAAACGCCGGAAAAACCGCGAGCACCGAAGCCCCCAACACCCGACGCCATCGCCACCGGCAACGCCCCAAACCGACGGCGGCCCGGACGTCAACGGCGCCAAGTGCGAGTCCGTGGAAACTAAAGTCGAACCGCAAAACGAGGAAATCGAACCCCGCGACGCCGATCGACACGACCAAAAAGCGGCTAACAAAATCGAGCGCAGTCGGAGCGAAGACGGCGATGTTTTGAGACACAAGCGAGATCTGAAAAAGCAAGAAAAGCGCCGCAAATCGGAACAGGACCGGTTCAAGGAAAGGCGGCTGTCGATACATTTAGTCGACATTTGCCATAAGGATTTCGTGAACGGAGACTGGGAAGCTAACGACGCCAGCTCGCGGCTAAAGGCTAGCTCAATCCCCAACGGCCTGTCGAGGAAGCACCAAGCTAACGGCGCGCAGGAGCAGCCGGCTAACGGGAGGAGCTGGAGCAAATTCAGGATCCCCAAACGGAAATTCGACAACGAGGACATGAACAAGCAGCGCAAGGCCACGCTAAAGCCGCTCACGAACTCGAAGCGGCTGGACGACGAGGCCGACGCCCAGCGCTGCAACGGGAAGGAGGCAGCGCTAACGCGGCGCTACGATTTCATCCGGCGCGGCGTGTTAGCGTCCTGATAGCTAACGCCGCACTGTGTGGGATAGAGACAAGGAAAAAAATGCGCTCTTTAAATATTTTGTGATATAAATACCTAGATTAAGCCGGAGCTGATATTTATTTTGTATTTGTAAAACGTGAAACGTAAAAAAAGTCCGATTTATTTTGAGCTAGGATTATTTTTTCAATGTTAGAGATGTCAAGTTGCCACAAGGGGCGCAACAGATTCAAATGTTTGGAGTGAGTTTGATGGAGCTACTGAGCATCTTTAAACAGAGACTTAACAATTACAAATCTGTTTTAATTCAACAGTTTTTTTTATTTGAAAAATCCTAAAATGTTTACAAGAAGTGGATAAACATCGACCTAACATTATTACCACTCCTGCATTAACAAGGGAGCTGTAAATCCACAAGTAAATAATGTTGGAAACACATGCTCTGGTACCTTTACATTTTACTGAAGGCTCGTCAAATCCATCTGACTTTATTATAGGGCGACCGGGGGCCAATATTTGGGATTTTACAATATCGTTTATCGGCCGATTTAATGCCAATAAGAGGCCAGTATCTTGAGAAGGGAAAGCTGCAGACCCGGAGCTGAGACAGATTTACCGTGAAGCGAATCCACCGTGATAGTGCGCCCTCTGCTGGATAAGGCGGATCTAGACCGATCAGCTTTTAGGAAGGTTGATGTTGATTGATCTTGATCTACTTCACGCACGTGAGGAGTTAGTTGGCTTTCAATTTCTACATGAAAACAAAACAAAATTGCTATGAAGAAATTTGTAAAGTGTAATTAGATGCTTCTGTTGATTGATAAAGATAATATAACTTCAAACAGCAGACAAATGGTTATTTTTGTTTCTAAACGATCTTCATCTGTACCTAATCCTAACAACCCTAACCCTAATCTTAACCTTAACCTAGCCCTAATCTTAACCCAATCTTAACCTAACCCTAGTCCTAACGATTTTAAACTATAACAATAATTGTAAAACATAAGTTATTCAATAATACCGTGGTGGATCTGCTCCTACCACCAGAGGGCGCACTATCACGTCAGATCCGCCTCACCGTCGTGGATCTGTCTCGGCTCCGGGTCTGCAGCTTTCTGTTATTGAGTATCTTCAGAACTGAAAGTGATAAACTTCTGTTTGTTTGTTTTTCACTGGAAAGAGCGAAGGCAGAGCCTTAAAAAAAAGTCCTTCCACAACTTCCCAGGCCTCAAAGGAACTGAGAAACATTACCATGAAAATCAGTCAGAAGTTTGTTCACCTCGGGTCATGTTTTATATATTTAGTTTATAATTCTAGAACTATAAGGGAAACTCTGATGAATTTTGTTTTTAAGCTACCTCTGAAGTCCCTCCTAAACATGAAGGTGCTGAATATATCAGGCCTGAGGCTCTAATGAAGCGCCCCCTGCTGTCTCAGTTCAATACTGACACATTTTACACTTCAGAAGCTTCATACAGAGGATTATAGACGAGACTTTTGGGAAAATCAGCCGTGCATATCGGCATCGGTCAATCAATTAAACATAAGAAAAACCCACATCGGTCGATCTTTAGACTTTCCAGATATTCTTTTCACATTTTATCCTGACATTTGGCCTTTCTATCACGTGAGATATGTGACCGAGGGCCGGGCGATATGGACCAAAAGTCATATCCTGATATCTTTAGGTTGAATATCGATATACGATATACATCCCGATATTTTTTCCGCAAAGTGAGAGCTGTGAAATTAAATGTTAAGTCAAATTCAAATATGAGTAGTTTTATTCCACTATAAAATGTAAACACCAGATTTAAATAAGACATAACATCCTAAATAAAAATTGCCTATATATCGATATATGTGATATGGTCTAATTCCATATCTCATTTAAAAATATATCTATGTAGCTTAAATATCGATATATCGCCCGGCCCTCGTTGGACTTTGTATCCAGATCAGACTTGGCCACTGAAATCTGATCTGGCAACCCCCAATCAGAAGTCTTTAAACACAGCTCTTTATTCACCTCCATTGTTTTTTCATGAACACAACACTCCGCTCTTCTTATTCAGAACCGCCTCAGACGCTTTTATGGCTTTGCTCCGGTTTGACTCCAAACTTAAAGCAAATGTGTTTTCCAGCAAAGAAAACGACCAAAGTATTTGTTCCGCAGCTCAATCAAACTCACTGCAACTTGAACGAAGCCTCATATTTTTGAAGTGTGATTGTTGTTTGGGACCATATAAGCTCAGTTAAAGCGAACAAGCTCTGTTTCCACAAAACTTTAACAGCTTTTACATTTTGTTTGAATTTTAGTTTGACTGGGCTCAGGTTTTTTTTTAGTGAGCGAGTATCCTGGACTCTTTAGTTTCTCTTAATTTTTAGGAAGAACTTTTAAAATATAGTTTTTTATATTGTTTGTGAATCAGGGCTCCCCATAATAAAATCCATCACAAGTTTTGGGCGACTGTGGCTTAATAATCAAGTGTTTGTAAAATGAATTTAGTTTCCAGCATTGATCCTGAAACAAGTCCCACAGGAGCATTAACTTCCAGAATTTTTGATGAATGATAATAACGTAGATTTTGCGTCATCCAATCAACAATATTAAACATCCCAGTCCTGCACATGTTTTTTATAAAATGCAACTAAAGCCATGGACTGAACCGTATGTGGAAACAGGGCTTGTGTCTAGACGTATTTTTGAAATTATAGTGTTATTTTTCAGTCATGAGTCAGTCGCACTTTGTCGGAAACCGCTTAAATCGATGTAGTAATAATCAATGACTTCAGTGTCATTTTCTCCACTGCTTCATAGTCTCTCCATAATGATGACAAAGGATCTGCAGGATGTTGTTGTGAATGACGTGAGCACTTAGGTGTAGCTGATCTCGTGCCTAATCTTTTTTTGTTATGGAAGCGTTTGCACTACGGAGAGGGCACAGTTTTAGAGACCTCGGCCGCTGCTCTACTGCTCTTTATGCAAAGTCTGTTTTTGTCTTGAAATAAAAACTCTTGAAGACGACAACGCATTTCATTTTGTTTGTCAAAGGTTTTGCGCTATTAACAGGGACAGATATGTCGTCATAGAAGGGGGCGTGGCTTCGCCGAGGGGGGAAATAGAATCTTTAGAGAAACACAATTTTCCGCTCTTTTTAGCCATTTTCTGGTGGAATATGAACGTGTTTATCAGACATACATAAAGTAAAGTGTAAATCGGGCCCATAGATACAGACGGCATCTCTGGAATCGTCCATATATGGTCATGTTTGAAAACAGTTAAGGGGGAAAGCAATTTTGAAAAAATCGAAACTTTCTCTAATTATTCAAAAACTACTTTAACAAACGCTGAATTATGAACATAGTTTCTACTAAATAAAGAAACAAAGACATGGGGAGGAGCAAAGTGGTTTAACAGCCCATAGATACATAAAAAAAAACTGAAAATGATTGATGCTACATGTTAGGATCGGGCTAATGCCGACGGTTAGCTAGTGCTAGCTACAACTGCCATTTTTTCACTTCTACTGAACAATCTGCTGTGAGAAAAGATCCATATGGGCCCGATTTACACTTGACTTTATTTATGTGATAAATAAGTTCATATTCCACCAGAAAATGGCAAAAAAGAGCGGAAAATTGTGTTTCTCTAAAGATTCTATTTTCCCCCTCGGTGAAGCCACGGCCCCTTCTATGACGAGATGCCGTCTGTGTCTATATGGATATTTTCTCACAGCAGATTGTTCAGTAGAAGCGAAAAAACAGTTGTATCTAGCGCTAGCTAACCGTTAGCATTAGCCCGATGCTAACATGTAGCATCAAGTTAGCATTCTCAGTTATTAATGTATTTATGGGCTGTTGAACCACTTTGCTCCTCTCCATGTCAATGTATCTTTGTTTAGTTGAAAACTATATTAATTATTGAGCATTTGTTAAAGTAGTTTTTGAATAATTAGAGAAAGTTTAGATTTTTCTCAATTGTTTTCCCCCTTAGCAGTTTTCAAACATGCTTAGAACCAGTTCTCACACACACTGTGGTTCTAAGATGAAAAAAGAATGTCCTGATTCAAAAGTTACTATTTTAGCCACAGCCGCCCTGGGACAGACTGACCATTTACCACGTGGCGATAATGTGTCATTTGTTTCCTGATCTCTTATTATGTTAGTACCTCTGCTGGTCACATGTGAAATTATTTTATTTTTGTGTTTAAGCTGCCCCGTAGTGGCTGAAGTGAGTATTCTGGTTATTTCATTAAAAAAGCATAACTGCACAGGAATGGGTTAGAGAATTGAGCTGGATTGAATCATCTCACCTGTTGAAGACCCTGATGAAGCCTATTCCAGCAGCAGACTGTGTGGGGTCCGGACCAAATAACCTTGAGGTCCACATCTGGAGCTGTGTTTGAGAAGCCCTGCTCTAAATGCTTACATTCAGCACTGCATAAACAGTAGGGAGCGACGGTAGTGCACTTACATCAGCAAATACAGTCAAAGAATATACATTTTCAACCACGTTGTTGAATAACCAACATTTATTGTTTAGCTGTAGGCACAGGTACAACATGGCAGGATCAAAGCCTGAGCAAAAACAGAGCTTCACACAGAAATATGCAGCTTTAAACATTGAAGTGAACCTATTATCAGAAGTGATTAACATGACACAGCGACCAAAAATATACTTTTGTTAAGTGATTATGTCATCACTTTTAATAAACATTTGATCACAAGGAAATATTACATTTACTCTGGATTTCCATTAGTAATACATATTTGGTATTATCTTTTTCTTCCCCATACACAATGAAGGCTTAATTTAACCATAAAGACATTTTTCCTGGAGAAATGGTGAAATGCATTGTTGGAATCAAGTGTTAAACAGTTTTTGTCCTTTTATCTGATGTTTTTTTTCTGCTAAAGTTTTTTGCTGCTGTTTATCAGTGGAAGTTGCAACTGTTTGGACCCAGAAGTATCTTATTATCATGTGTGACGTCAAACTTAACAAACGTGTTAACTTCTGTCAAACAACACAAACAGGAAACAGACATTTTAAACTATACAAGTTTACCAAAGTCCCTGATGGTAAAAATACTTCAACAGTTCGGCTTTAAAGGGTTCTTTCTGGTCAAAACAGGAAAACAAGTCAAATATACAATACAGGAGATTTAAGAGTTTTGACAATTCAGTTTCACCTTCTAACAAAATAAAAGGGAACTTCATTTTTGTCATGAATATTAAAACATAAAACAGTACTTTTGAAAATATTTTGTTATATAACTGATGTTCGTGTTTCCCAAAAACAAAAGGGGGAAACTTAAAACGTCTAAAGAGTGAGTTTCTGCTGCTCGCGCTCACTCCCCAGGAGGAGCGTCCACCGTCAGCTCCTAGTCGTCATCCTCATCGTCGTAGTCAAACGCATACCCCAACAAATACTCCTCTTTCTTCAGCTCGTTCACCAGGGTGACGGAGTCAGGAGACTGGGGGGGCTCCACGGGGTCAGGGGACTGGGGGGGCTCCACGGGGTCAGGGGACTGGGGGGGCTCCACGGGGTCAGGGGACTGGGGGGGCTCCACGGGGTCAGGGGACTGGGGGGGCTCCACGGGGTCAGGGGACTGGGGGGGCTCCACGGGGTTAGGGGACTGGGGGGGCTCCACGGGGTCAGGGGACTGGGGGGGCTCCACGGGGTTAGGGGACTGGGGGGGCTCCACGGGGTCCTGGTTGTCCGGGATGGGCACGGTGCTCTGGGCCTGTGAGCCTGTAACAATATTACAATAAAACATATTTTTAATTTAGTAACAAAGATAGAATGGAGAATAGCATGTCATTCACACAGAACTAGGGCTGTGCAATTAATTGAAATTCGATTACGATTTCGATTACAACAGTAAACGATTATAAAATTAGCATAATCGCAAAAAAACGATTATAATATTTTTTTTCTATTTTTTTTTTTTTTAATGGTTTTTATTTATTCTTTTGAATGTTTTTTTTCAAATTTTTAATTTTTGGATTTTTGTCTTTTTTTGCTGGATTTTTGTCACTTTTTTGCTGGATTTTTGTCTTTTTTTTAAATTATTTTTGTCACTTTTTTGCTGGATTTTTGTCTTTTTTTTATGGATTTTTGTCACTTTTTGCTGGATTTTTGTCTTTTTTTTTGCTGGATTTTTGCCACTTTTTTGCTGGATTGTTGTCTTTTTTTGCTGGATTTTTGTCACTTTTTTGATGTCTTTTTTTAAAAGGCAACAAATAATCGTTTGAATAATCGTGATTTCAATTATGACAAAAACAATCGTGATTATTATTTTTTCAATAATCGAGCAGCCCTACACAGAACATTTACATTTACAGAACAACAGAGAGGAAACGTTCTCATTCAAAGCTTGATCATTACAAATGCATTAAACAAAACTCATGGGATCTAAATGCTCCAGCACAATCCTCATGGCACAAATAACAGTAATAATAATAGTTAAAGAATGTTTGAAAGGTGAAGCGTGCTCGTTTCTTCAGGGACAGCCATCATGCACTGAGCTCTCCACACACCTGACCCCGCCCTCACGCAGGCTTGAAATCAGTCTCTCTGCCTGAATTCAAAACCACACACCGACTTACACGAAGCGAATGGAGAGAAAGATCGGAGAGGGGTTTAAGCGGCTCAGTTTTGATCTACAGTGGCTGCTTCTTTTCCCTCTTCGTTTCGAGGAGACCTTTTTTTTTTAACAAATATAAGATCATGTTTTACCTGAGGCCTGTTGGGCTGCAGCTCTACCGGAGAAGGACGTGTCGGCGGGGAAGGACACAGTCGGATACTTATTCGGCTCCTTCCTCTGAGAAAAAGAAGGAAAAAGAAACAGTGACATTATGATCATTAATGTACAGCTGGGGTAGGCAACATCAGGCTCGGGGGCCAAATCCGGCCCTCCAGCACAGAACCTCTGGTCCCCAAGATGATTATGTGAAATATTATTGTGCAAATAAGAAATCAAATAGCTGTTAAAGTAGTCTAAAAATGTGAGAAATAGTGTTAGTATTTTGAAAATGTCCAGTGGCGCAGATGGCAGAGCGGGTCGTCTCATGATCGGAAGGTCGGGGGTTCGAATCCCACCCCCTGGAAGTGCACACTGTCGTTGTGTCCTTGGGCAAGACACTTCACCCACATTGCCCCCAGTGTCTGCGTACAATGGTGTATGAACGGGAGTATGAATGGGTGAGTGGATCCTTGCTGTAAAGCGCTTTGAGTGCCTAATGTAGGTGGAAAAGCGCTAAATAAGTTGAGACCATTGACCATAATGTCATAATGTTAAACAGTGATTCTCCACTGGTGGGTCGGGACCCTAAAGTGGGTCACAGAACCATTTTCAGTGGGTCGCGAGTCTATTGCTGGGTTGCAGGTTCTAGAATGTGATGATGTCATCGGACCCAGCGGGGGGCAGGAGCCAGTTTTTCCTATTAATAACATTACACTTTCAGTCGTAGCTAAAAAGAAAATATATGAATTTAAAAAATGATCTTTAATATCAGTCACTGGGTCAAAGATCTCTCTGTAAAAGACCAAAAATTTCCTCAAAAACAACATAATTTTTCCTTTATATAACAGTATAGGCCTTTAGAATGCTGTGATGTCACCTGCAACCCAGCAATAGGAAACTTTTATTCAATATTTTCCATCTACTGCTTGTTCAACAAAAACGTGTGTGTAAAAGGGCTGCACAATATATCGCGAAAAATATCGGATCGTGATATTAGCTGATGCAATATCCGTATCGCGAGAGGCCACAATATATCGCAACATCACCATAGCCTTCATCTGACTGAGATCGACCCATTTTCAAACTCATGCATTGAAGTCATGTGTAAAAGTTTTAGTTTAACATTTACTAGCTTTGTTAAATTCTATCCTTTTTTTGGTCCTGATTGGGTGTTGTTTAAGTCTTCTTTTTGACACAATTTGCTGAAAAAAAAATGGAACATATCGTGTGAAATATCGTAATAATATCAGTATCACGATATTGCACAGCCGTATCGCATATCGCAAGTCACTTCAATATCGTGCAGCCCTAGTGTGTAAAATACAATATTTTATACAATATATGACAAATTACAGTTTTATTTGGCTCGTCATCCGAGGGTAATGGTGGGGCCCAAAGCCACTTGGGAACCACTAATGTAAAACATCGGCATTTGCAGAAAATAGTTCTTTACTTTAGGCTATAATGTTGAGGTTCGGCCTTTGGGTGTTTTGGCAATGATGAAAATCGGCCTCCACGATACAAACTTAACTACCCCTGATGTACAGAATGCAGTGTTTAGGTTCCAAACTTCCTAAGAAACATCTACAGGAAACCATTCATCCCATTTGCAATCACTGCCCTAAATAGCGCCCAATAGCACTGTCCTTTCTGTTGTTCTTGTTGATGTGCTTTTCTTTAATGATGTATCTGTGTGTGTTTTTACTGAATGAGTTTTAATGAGCCGCGTTGAATGACACATTTCAGCTCTTTGGAACAGATTCTATTCACATTCAAATTCTATTCTAACCTTCATCGAGAGCGATAAGTTAAATCCCAATGTAAATATATTGGCAAAAAGATAATAATAATAATAATGCAGAGTCGCCTCAAACTTACCCGCACCCTCCTCCTGAGCGAAGCGTCACGGACGTCCTCGTCAAAAGGATCAGCTGACAGAGTGTGTCGGCTGTAGCTCTTGTTCTGGAAAGAAAAAGAAGAACAGAAGGTCAATTATGTACCTCTGTAAGTACTGATACATAGAGTGAATGCACTAGAACAAGGAAGAATAAGAGACACTTCCAGATCTTGTCGTACCCTTTGTCGCATCCTCCGGAGGTTGCTGACGAGCATGGCCTCGACCTTGACCTCTGTCGACATCCCCGGCTCCTCTGCTGGCATCTGGGGCTGGATGTTCCTGGAAAACATAAAATAATGTGTTTCCAATGACATCACGCCTAGTTCCAGCGGCCATTTTGAATACTGAAGTAGCACAATGCAGCACTACAACATGTAACAATATCTGCACTCAGGATGAAAATGAAAGACAGCTGGTGGCATTTTTATGTACTCGTAATTATTGCTCAAGAAGAAAACAGTAAAAACACGGCCCCAGAGACGCACATTTATGTGATATATCCAGCAAACGTGGCACAGATATAGCTAACCAGTAGCATGCTAACGTCTTGAGCAGCTTAAACTCTGACTCACTAGTTTCTTCACATAAACGTGCATCGCTGGGGCCGTGTTTTTACTGTCAATCAAATGTCTTTCATTGTCATCCTGAGTAGAGATATTGTTACATGTTGCAGTACTGTACAATTCTACTGCGGTATTCAAAATGGCCGCCATAACAACAAAAGTCACATGACTGAAAAGCACGTATAGATCCGTCTGAACTGTTGCCAAATCGGGGAAATAATGGGTGAATGAATGTGAATGAAAGTGAATGAGTGCGAGACAGAGTGGCGGCCATCTTTAAATCTGTTATTAGCGAGCCACTTACTGCATGGACACAGTGGAGGGCGCGGCAGAGGGCAACCGGCTTCTTCCTCCTTTCTCCACCCGCTCCATGGCTTGTTTCATCTCCCTCTTCTGAATGAACGTGAGCAGCTGATTCTGCTCTCCGCTGTATTCTGCAATCAGGAACCTCTTCAAATACCTCTCATTGAATCGGCTCAGTCTGAAAGAAAACACAAACAGTCCATCTTATTTTTGGTACACTACATTGTACTCCATTCAGGCTTAAAGGGCCCACTTTCTGCTAAACCTTTGTCTTGGGCGGCATTGTTATGAGTCAATTATACAATGGAGATGTTTTTTTCACTCAAACTTGGATGTAAATACTGCTTAAAGTGGCGCTAGCCCACAGTTAGCGCCCAATAGCCTGTTAGCTTCTTCTTCGTGATTCCACTTGTGTGTATTGGGCCTCCGGCTCAGAGCACGGAAAGTTGCAAGCATGATTTCACGATTTTGTCATTTTCCAAATTGTCTGTTTTTACAAGCATGAATTAATTGAATTGACTTGCCCTAGTCTGAACTGGAGGAAATGTTAAGGTGGGGGTTAACTATTCACTGTGTGAGATCGAGCTTCTCTACTAGTTTGATTCACTTAAAGGAAAAGTGAAAATCGACTTTTTCAAGCTTTACATCATGTTTTTATGTCACTCCCTCATTAAACACATGCCTGAAGTGTTGCCTTGGCACATTCACGTATTTTTGAGTAATCTGTAAAAACTCTGATGGCGGCCATTTTAGGGATAGGTTTGCCTGAGTCCTCCTAGGAACGCTCCCACCTCCTGGAGACGCCTCCGAGCTTTCGTCACCAGCCGAGTAACCAACCACTGCTCCTCAGCAGAACCCCCTCCCCACTGATGCCACAGACAGCGTGTGGAGGGGGCGTGTCGGAAAGGGTCAGAGGTTCTTAAAGAGACAGAGGCCTATTTCAAGACATTCACTACAGCCATTTTGAGAGAGCAATTTTATACAAGGCAGTTATTCTAATTTACTGCATTTACAGACCAACAGAAGGTTTCGTCATCATTGTAGTGTGATATAGACTGGTGCTATGTGATTGAAAAAAGCATAATACCCCCTCTTTAAACTTTACTGTAACTCTTACTTTTCCATCCAGTAGTGATCTCCGTGGCGTCCACAAATGTCCTCGACTCCGGTCAGAAGGTAGTCAACGTACTGCGGAAAGAAGCACAGTGTTACTGTCTTTGTACCCGCCTGTTGCCTCACTGCTGCTTTACAGGTAAGACTGCCAGCGGGATGGCTCAGTGACGGCTCAGTGACGGCTCAGTGACGGCTCAGTGACGGCTCAGTGACGGCTCAGTGACGGCTCAGTGACGGCTCAGTGACGGCTCAATGACGGCTCAGTGACGGCTCAGTGACGGCTCAGTGACGGCTCAGTGACGGCTCAGTGACGGCTCAGTGACGGCTCAGTGACGGCTCAGTGACGGCTCAGTGACGGCTCAGTGATGGCTCAGTGACGGCTCAGTGACGGCTCAGTGACGGCTCAGTGATGGCTCAGTGATGGCTCAGTGATGGCTCAATGATGGCTCAGTGATGGCACAGTGATGGCTCAGTGACGGCTCAGTGATGGCTCAGTGATGGCTCAGTGATGGCTCAGTGACGGCTCAGTGATGGCTCAGTGATGGCTCAGTGATGGCTCAGTGATGGCTCAGTGATGGCTCAGTGATGGCTCAGTGTGCCGTGCAGTCTCTCGGGTTGTCTGTGCTGATTAGGGCTAGGTAGGTTTTTTTTTTTTTTAAAGATACTTGGTTTTCGATAACGATACCTAAACAATACCTATACAAAATATATTTGTCGTCTAGAACCAGAAAAGAGAACAATAATGTGTGGAAGATCTGCAAATGTACGATATCGGATTCATCTGGAAATACTGGCTAACACATATATCTGCGCAAAATATAGGTTATAAATTGTGGTGAATGTTGGGATTCAGACATCACCTCTTGGTGGATCTCTTCGTTGATGGTGCGCTTGGTCTCCTGCTTCTTCTTCACTGCCAAAATCTGCACCAGTGGCTTGATTGTCGCGCCCTGAGAGAAAACACAGGAACAAGATATCTGAGGTTAAGTTTAAGGTTAATTTTAAGGTATACTTCATTGCCCCCTTAGGGAAATGTGTCCTCTGCATTTGACCCATCCTTCAATCAATCGCGTGTTTTGATAGGCTGATATCAACACCCTCCACAATGGCCATGTGTTTTTGACTGATAATAAGCCATGAAATCTTTTCTTTTTGCTCTGTTTTTCTATCGCAATCCTTTTGGACACACTTTGGATACGGAAAATTATAGTTTAATTTCAACAATAATGTTCATGAGTGAGGGACGGATGGAGCGTGAGATCAATTTACGGATCAGTGCGGATCAGCAGTGATGCGGTCGCTGTATCGGTCTGTCGTGGGGAAGAGGGAGCTGAGTCGGGGCAAAACTCTCGATTTACCGATCGATCTACGTTCCCACTCTCACCTATGGTCATGAGATTTGAGTAATGACCGAAAAGACAAGATCGCGAATACAAGTGGCCGAAATGAGCTTCCTTTGCAGGGTGGCTGGGCGCACCCTTAGAGATCGGGTGAGGAGCTCAGTTACCCGAGAGGAGCTCGGAGTAGAGTCACTGCTCCTTCACGTCTCCTGGCCGCCTCCCTCGGGAGGTGTTCTGGGCATGTCCTAGTGGGACAAGGCCTGGTGGAAGACCCCGGACACGCTGGTGGGACTATGTCTCCGAGCTGGCCTGGTGTTGCCTCGGGGTCCCCCCAGAACAGCTGGAGGAGGTGTGTGTGGACCGGGAAGTCTGGGCATCTCTGCTGAGACGCTGCCACGACCCGGCCCCGGATAAAGCGGAAGAAAATGGATGGATAGATGGATGACTTTATTTTATTTTATTATGATTATCATTGTTACATTATATTATGATTATCATGAAACGTGCGACTACAGTAGACCAGGGAGGGGTTTGAAAGAACATTTCTAGTTTCCAAAAGACACAAAAGTGTTTGGGTCCCAAAGTTATGTCCAAAAATCTGCAATGTTATAG
This sequence comes from Gobius niger, assembly GCF_951799975.1. NCBI lineage: Eukaryota > Metazoa > Chordata > Actinopteri > Gobiiformes > Gobiidae > Gobius > Gobius niger. The sequence goes on from NC_136867.1 coordinate 25,770,747, forward strand.
ATGGCGGGAGCATAGACCTCATGGGGTTCAAAATTATAAGCGCAATTCGGTGCTAGACGGCCGCCTGGGTCACCTATGCCCAGGGCATATCTGTGGGGACAATCTCTCTGGTGAGATAGGCCTGCACAGAACTGATGGAGCCTCCAGAATGAAAGGTGAAACATCCTCACTGTCTAATCAAAGCCATCAATCATAAAAGCCTTCCCCAAAATGACTGTATTAGATGTGATTTACCTGTATAAATACGGTGAAGAAGATGACCGCGATGATCGCTGTCAGGAACAAGTCCTTGTGGGGCAAATGGTCACCGTCGAGCAGGAAGCCCAAAGAGAAGGCGATGGCACCTCGCAGGCCTCCGTAGGCGATGATGAACTGGTCCTTGTTGGTGAGTTTCACAATGCGGAACCTGTTGATGACGGGGGTCAGGCCGAAAACACCTGGACAAGGAACGTAGACTATTATAGTTGATGTGCGCAATACGGCCAATACTGTAAGCATATAATGAGTGAATGGTCTGAACGCAGCTCTGTGTTCTAATGAGTAATCTCTTAACCCCCACCTGAACTGAGCACATTTTCTCCAGTTTGGCATCACCCAAATCTAAAAAGCGTCTTGAAAGAAAGCAACGAAAACAAGAACTTTTCAGCTCAACTGTATTAGTTTGAAGGCCTTACTTTAAGCGCCCACCAGAAGCACATGGCTACTTAATATGCTTGCACAAAAGAATGCAAATTGGCTTTTGATCACAGTTGGACTGATTCTACCATAGTTCTAACTGCCAGAAAAAACAACAATAACACAATAGAAAAAGCGACAAAAACATGACTAAACCGTGATGAAATATCAATGTAATTCTGGCGAGGATGGACAATGTTAACTGACCCATGAATCTGGCGATGAGGCACAGAGCGATGGTGGTCATCACGAAGGCCGTGTTCCAGGACAGGTTCTTCCCGCCCACGGTGGCGACGCCCAGGAAGATGAAGATCAGGGTCTCGCTCACGCCGCTCCACATCTTCAGGAAGTACTTGATGGTCGTGTGGGACTTCTGCGAGATGTTCGCCTCCACGTAGGGCTTCATCACAACAGCACACGAGATGAGACTGTGGAGAAAAGACATTCAATATGAGCGTGGCAGAAAGTATTCAAGAGATGCAATGACTCATGATGAAATACAGAGGAAATACAATTTGTGATGGTCAGACCTTCTTAGGAATGTTTGTGCTTTATGTAAAGATTGATTGCTGTCAAATTAAAATCTAAAATAAAAAAGTCAAGGAGAAATATGTGACAGGAGTGTCAGTGGCTACGTTTACATGGTCTGAAACTCTGATAACTGGAGCAATCAGAAAACCCAATAATTCGATCTGATGAGTTTCATCGTCTTCAGAAATTGGAGAATCCAAAACTCCCGATTTGGATTTTTAGAGCAACTCAAATATCTCCCCGTCAGCCCCACCTGCAGAACCATGTGGAGAATGACTGCGCCTCCATATTTGGACTTGGGAGTCCATGTGCTGTCCATGTGGCACCAGGTTTAGTAATCGTAATTGACTCTGTGCATGACTTCAAATCATAACAACGCCGCCCAAGAAGAGCCTTCCTGTTTCGATACAGCACGCCAAAATAAAAGCACACAGCTCGTCTCATTGATTCATTCAGCAGGTACTTGCAACATTACAAGAATATAATTAAATACACACATTTTAAGTGTTTTGTCTGTTATTAGTATTAATTAGTGACCCGGCCCCGGATAAAGCAGAAGAAAATGGATGGATGGATGGATAGTAAGGCAGAAAGTCAGTCTATTGAAAGTCTATTGAACTAATGAACTGCTGAACTAATGAATAATATGGTGCTTTTATTTTGATGTGCTGGATCGAAACAGGAAGTCACTTCTTGGGCGGCGTTGTTATGATTTGAAGTTATGCACAGAGCTTCAATTTCCACACAAATGTATGATGGGCGAGTGAAGCCTTGTAAAACTTTAAGGCTTTCCTGGAAGAAAAGTCAACAGTGCCTCATGCCGTGTTGTAAATAGAATCGTCAGAGTGTCTGCTAGTGGTCACCGCACAGTCAACTCACGCCATGATGCCGGACAGGTGGAAAATCTCGGCGGTGAGATAGGCCACGTAGCTGGCCGCGAACACGAACAGCGGCTCGACGACTCTCATGTGGGCGGTGATGCGCGTGATCAAGGCGGCCAGGATCCCGTAGACGGCTCCCACGAAGAGTCCTCCCAGCGAGACCACAAAGAAGCTGATGATGCCGAGGAAGCCGTCCAGCGCCGTCACGGTGCCAGCGCTGGTGAACTCCTCAAACAGATGGTACAGCACCTGGAGGCAGGAGAGAGCAGGAGGAAGACGCATTAGTCAAAGGCAGTTACAGAATAATACTTCCAGATAAAGGCACAATAAGGACGGTTTCTGCCAGACAAACACATCAGATTAAGAAAACAGCTGCTACAAATGGATGGAAAACAGATGGATGGAGTAGTGGATAGTTGGTGAATGGCCACCATGTTCCAACAAGGCTGTGACGTCAGTAAGGAGGGGGCGGAGTCATGTTTTGCGTCAGAATCCAGGTGGAGAGACCTGTTCGGCCCCATTAGGCTCTGACTGACCACTGTCTTCTATGCTACAAAAAGAAGAGCCGTGCTTTCCCTAACAAAATCCTCTTCATGCATGACAACGCACCATGTCCTGCTGTAAAGAAAACCTCTGCATCACTGGCTGCTATGGGCATAAAAGGAGAGAAACTCATGATGTGGACCCCCTCCTCCCCTGACCTCAACCCTATTGAGAACCTTTGGAGCCTCAACAAGCAAAACGTCTATGAGGGTGGGAGGCAGTTTTCCTCCAAACAGCAGCTCTGGGAGGCCATTCTAACATCCTGCTAAGAAATCCAAGCAGAAACTCTCCAAAAACTCACAAGCTTAATATTTTTAAAGAATTTTGAAGCTGCCATCACACAAGGGCTCCTGTGCTAAAATATAACTTCATTTGTTAAGATGTTTTTGATTGAAATTGCTTTAGATTTCAGTAAATATTACCTCCTAATGCTGCAAATTCAACATATGTATTGAAACGCCGGGTTGCATAATAATTTGGAACCGCAGATTTAGAGTTTTTTACTATACTTATTTTGGAAAGAAATTCTGTTCACACTGGGAGGTTTTGTCAATCACATTCTAACACTCTAACAGTAAAAGGGGCTATACGGAGTCTAAAAATGTTAAAAGTAAGTATTTTCTTCCCCCTACATGTTCCAGAAATGTCCTAATGTGTGTAGAATGATCCCAAATCTATTCACCACAACTGCCTCTAAAATCCTGCACTGTCACTCAGAAAGGTGTTACTTTGGGTCTGAAGTGCCGTCACGCACGAGCTTAATATAGAAGCTGCAGTTACACGTATGACCTGAGGTGGCAGTTGTGAGTGTAAAATGACCAACTTGCATCTAGCCCCTTTAAAGACTTGAAAATTATGCTGACTATTATTTGAGTTGACAATTTAGGAAATCCTAGACAAATGTCATCTCATAAAGTGGAAAAAACAACTAATACAACAGGATAAGACATTCGACGACGTTCACTCACCAAGGTCACGGCGTCATTCAGCAGCGACTCCCCGAAGACCAGGATGTGCAGGAGCTCGTTGATGTGAACCTCCTCGAAGACCGCGAGCACGGCCACCGGGTCCACGGCCGAGATGATGGAGCCGAAGAGCAGACAGGGCAGCAGCTGCAGCGGGAGACCGGCGCCGAACGTACAGATGGCGTACAGGAGGCCGCCGATGAAGAAGGCGTTCCAGAGGGTGCCGATCACCGCAAACGTCAGGATGGTGCCCAGGTTCTCGACGAAGGGGCGCACGGGCAGGAAGTAGCCGGCGTCCAGGATGATGGGGGGCAGGAGGAAGAGGAAGAACACGTCTGCGTTCATCACCGGCGGCACGTCTTTCCCGACCACTAGCATGGCGCCCCCGATCAGCAGCCCGACGGCCATGAGGAGGCAGCTCTCGGGGACGATGCTGTTGACGCGTGGGAAAAAGTGGAAGCCTGGGAATGAGAAGAGTCAAGGGTGTGTCACAGGTAGGGCTGGGAAAGAGAAATAAGGAGGAAAAAAAATGGTGGAAGTGGAGCAAACGTTAGGCAAAAAAAATGGAATGAATGGGAAAAAAGGGGGGGAAATATTTGAACTGAAACATCAAAACTTGGATCTAAAGATATGCAATTTTTTTCTGTGCCTGCTTTTTTTAATACCTGTAGTACCTAAACTTATATTCCGATACCAAACTGGTGTTGTTTAACGGCACCAAGCCCTAGTCATAAGTAGTAGGGCCGGGACGATCCACTTTTGTCACGATCTGATATGGATCACGATAGTCAACTGGACCCGGAAGTGGATCGATGACATCATCACTTAACAAACATATAGAAATTTGACTCATTTAGCATTGACATAACACTGTCGGCATGGCAACAGTTTGAAATCCTTTATCTATGTCACTTCCTGTCAGTGTCCAATAAGGAAAGGCTAGTGCTAGATCGTATGCTCCGGAGGGACAGTCTGCTGTGAAAACATGAGATATCATGACACAAATTAACCTCTTACCACCCGCCAAAACCAAATCCATTCTCTCCTCTATGCCATTGTCGTCACTTTTATTGCCCTTATGTGTTTTTGTCACTTTTTTATTACTTTTTTGCTGCTCTTCTGTCACTTTTTTGCTGGATTTTTGTCTTTTATTGCTGGATTTTTGTCATTTTTTCTGCTGGATTTTAGTATTTTTTTGATGGATTTTTGTCACTTTTTTGCTGGATTTTTGTCTTTTTTGCTGGATTTTTGTCTTTTTTTTGCTGGATTTTTGTCTTTTTTTCTGCTGGATTTTTGTCTTTTTTTCTGCTGGATTTTTGTCTTTTTTGATGGATTTTTGTCACTTTTTTTTGCTGGATTTGGGTCTTTTTTTTTGCTGGGTTTTTGTCTTTTTTTCTGCTGGATTTTTGTCTTTTTTTCTGCTGGATTTTTGTCTTTTTTTGATGAGTTTTTGTAATTTTTGTCGCTTCTTTTGGTCACTTTTTTAGCTTTTTTTTGTTGCGTTTACATCCTCATTTTCTTCTCGTTTTTTGCCTCTGTTTTGAAGAAGCTTTTAGATTTGGAGAATTTGGAGAAAACATGTTCAGGTGGGAGTTAAGAGGTTAAGGTTAGGGCCAGGGAAATGGTTAACTTTAGGGTTAGGATTAGGATTATTTGTATTTTTAGACAAACCAACTCATAGATCTCTATACGAAATCACAGCAGACCGTCCCTCCCGAGCATACGATCTAACACTAACCATAAGGAAATGAAACTAAATACAAAGATTGACTAAATATTTGATGTGAGCCCTGGGATTTTGGAAAAAGTGGTGCTTTACTCAGACCAAAAAGTAGACTTGATGTGTTGCTGTGGGAGAGACGATGCTGCATGTCACGTTAATATCCATAAGAAACTCACCCAGTTTCATCATGGACCCGAAAATCACCCACACGGAAATCTCAAAGGGTATGTGGACGCGTTGATAGTCGAGGTCCAGCACAGGAAACGGCTTCTTGGCCTCATGGGTCTCGTTGCTGGAGTCGTGGTTGGTCTCAGGATGTGGGGCAGCGGCGGTGTGGAGCGCGGATCCCACCAGAAGCACCGACACCAGCAGTAAAGCCCGTGAAGGCATTCTGAACCAGCAAAAAAAGAGGAATCAACAACTGAACAAAAACTATAGCTAGGAAAAAACAGGAAAAAACACTGTTACCATGGAGATTTTCCATAGATACAGACAGCATCTTTTTAGCCATTTTCTGGTGGAATATGAACTTATTTATCACATAAAAATAAAGTCAAGTGTAAATCGGGCCCATATGGATATTTTCTCACAGCAGATTGTTCAGTAGAAGTGAAAAAAACGGCAGTTGTATCTAGTGCTAGCTAACCGTTGGCATTAGCCCGATGCTAACATGTAGCATCAAGTTAGCATTCTCCGTTTTTTTTATGTATTTATGGGCTGTTGAACCACTTTGCTCCATGTCTTTGTATCTTTATTTAGTATAAACTACATTCATAATTCAGCTTTTGTTAAAGTAGTTTTTGAATAATTAGAGAAAGTTTTGATTTTTTCAAAATTGTTTCCCCCCTTAACTGTTTTCAAACATGATCATATATGGGCAATAGGCTTGTTGCACAATGTGGCTACGCTAGTTCCTCTGAGCTGAAGCTGTGGGCGCTAGTACTTCCTGTTCGTATTCATTTCCATTAAGATTAGCTTAGACCAGTGAGTTCCTGGTAGAAATATTTCCATAGAGGAGACGTTTATGTTTGTGAGGATCAGGGAGTTTGTCTTGAAGCTAAAGGCTAATTTAAACTCTTAACTCCGGCCTAAACCGAGAGGATCTTTTTTCCTCACGTCATCAGATTTTTTTTTCCATCATTTTTGTCACTTTTTTTTAATTTTTTGGTCACATTTCTTTTTTTTTCTTTTTTTCGTCAATTTTTTATCACATTTTTGTAAAAAAAATTTGTCACATTTTTGCCATTTTTTTGTCAAATTTTTATAACATTTTTGTCATTTTTCGTCAATTCCGTGTGACATTTTTGTGACATTTTTGCCACTTTTTCATCAATTTTTTGTCCATTTTTTGTCACATTTTATCACATTTTTTGTAATTTTTTGGTCATTATTTTGTCACATTTTTGTCATTTTTCGTCAATTTTTTGTCAATTTCTTGTGACATTTTTGTGACATTTTTGCCACTTTTCCATCATTGTTTTCGTCGAGAAAATGTGCTCGGTTCAGGTGGGAGTTAAGCGGTTAATGCATTACACAACTTGAAATAGTGCCTTTATATATATTTTTATAGCACATTAGCCTTTAGCTTCAAGACAAACTATCAATCCTTCATGATCACAGGCGTCTCGAAACCTCCACGAAAACACGGTAAAGACGTACAAAAGTATCCAGAAAAACAACCTGGTTCGCTGAAAAAGGCAAACAATTCACTGAAAAAGGCCAACAATTCAGCTGCACCAGGAGAGAGGGAGGTCACTTCCTGTTTTCACGTCGCCATGACGTGATATTTATATTTAAATAGAAATAATACAATCTGCGTTACAGGGGAGAAAAAAAATCCCGTGAGTGATTTTGGTTGCTTCTCTCAGCAGTTTTAAGTGTATATGACACATTAGATCAAATTTTTGCAAAACTTCCGTAGTTCACACATTTTTATTTAAGACTTTGTTTAAAAATGTACCCAGCTTTCTTTAATTTGACCATTTTTGTGATGTTTAAAAACAAAACAAAACGAAAACCTACATGGTCCAAAAAAACATTAGCTTCAAATGATCATACAACTACTGTAACCACTATAAATGATCAAACAACTAAAATAAAACATTTTTAAGATTTTAAAGGTCACTTCTAAAATGTCTCAATGTACAGATCACAAAAACATTGTGTTTTGATCGTCTTTACCTGAAATGAGTGAAGTGAAGTCACTGAAGCTGGTCTGAGTGTGGTCTGAGCACCTCTGCTGAAACAACAAAATCAATAAATGAAAACCACTTTCAAAAAACAACAAGCAACATAAAAGAAAACATTCAAACTATTTTAAACTGTTGCGTGGTTGCATTCAAGGCAACTGGTATTTTTCCCACTCGTATGTAAACAAAACAGCTAATGCTATCACAGTTAGCTAACAAGATGCTAGCGTTAGCCGCCTGCATAAAGATGGATAAAGATAAAGACATAAAAAGAGTTGATATTGGTGCATATTTGACGTGTTAGTGACCCAGGGGCTGTATGGGTGGTTAGTTTGACGCCTTTACTTCCCATCCCAGTGCCAGGCTCAATTTTATTTCAGACTTTTTAGGGTCACTGAAAGGTCAAGTACGCGCACCTTTGAATATTTAAAGCAGTACTAAGTAACGTGTTTACCTTAATAAATCCTTTTCGTAGTCCCTGTGGGGGTAATACAAGTGTTTATGGGATGATTGGAGGGTCTTTCATCTCCCCCTGGTGTCTCTGGATAGAAAACTATGTTTGCAACTTGGTCCGGAGAAAGCAATACACACTAATGGAATCACGAAGCAGAAGCTAACATGCTAACGGGCAAAGCTAACTGCGGGCTAACGTCACTTTAAACAGTATTTACAGCCAAGTTTGAGTGATTTTTTTTTTCCATATTTGGATGCACAGTAACCCTCTCTCCCTTCGCCTTTCCTGTCAGTGTAGTATTTACTCTCCAAGACAATTAATAAGTTAAAAAATCGTAACTTGCTACTACACCTGCAGTTGCGCTTATGGCCTCTAGGGGGAAGAGTTACTTAGTATTGCTTTAACTCTAACAAAAGTAAATGACAATAGAAATGTTTCTGCAGTTAGCTTAAGGGTTCTTTTCTTATATGGCCCAGAAAAACATTAGCTACAAGTGATCAAACAACTACTATAACAAAATGTTAAAGTCTTAAAGGTTACTTCTAAAATGTCTCAACAATGTACAGATCACAAAAACATTGTGTTTTGATCGTCTTTACCTGAAATGAGTGAAGTGAAGTCACTGAAGCTGGTCTGAGTGTGGTCTGAGCACCTCTGCTGAAACACCAAAATCAATAAATGAAAACGACTTTCAAAAAAACAACAAGCAACATAAATAAACTTGTATGTAAACAAAACATTTATTTATATAAATATATCTCTATATATACATATATATATATTTGCTAGAAATGTGTATTATGGGTAACAAATAGTTTAGTAAGTGTTTATTCAACAAACAAACAAACAAAAATATATATATACAACGTTTATTTAAGTGGTTTAATTTTGTTTTATTTCCCAAAATGTCTGAGCTGAAGTTTCCATTGAAAGTTTCTGGAAAATGTCTGGAAATTTATTGTGAATTTTCTGCCCCGTTGCCCGACTTGCTACTTCTCTTGCCTTTAAAAATGATTGCAGTGAAGTTCTGAATAAATATTTATTGCTTTGTCTCTCAGCTCTGAAGTGTAGGAAAAAGGGACAAGCCGGTAACACTTTATAATAACTATGCATTATTTAGCCTTAATAAATGATGAGTTAACTACTTAACACAGGAAAACAACAAAAGTCAAGTATGAAAAACGATTCATTATGAGTTAGGCATTAAATGTAGTAGTTAAGTAGTTATTAAGCGTTGAAGTAATTGTAGTTTTAACTAATGAATTGTTCATGATGAATTAAGTGCAAACTCATCATTTATTACGGCTAAATAAGGTGTAGTTACTGTAAAGTGTTACAGACGAGCCCAGTCTGTGCTTGAGCTGTTCAAATATTCACATATATTCAGATTCAGAAATGCATAGTCGTGGTTCTCGAACGATGGGCCGGGACTCAGAGGTATTTTTAAACCAAGACCATGATGTGACTTGTGAAAAGACTTACAGAGGATCTGAGGAGATGTCAGTGGAGTCCAGGCCGTGAAGCTTCTTCATTTCTGCCGCTACTGCTTCATCAATCTTATAAGCAATCTTATAACATCATCAATTTAAAGGCTAACCACTCTCAAAGTCAAATGGAATATTTATATATTTATAATAGAGGCATGAGCTTGTACTGACTAGTTCTTCATAGTTGGGGGGCTTTGATGTGGGGGTGGCTGTAAAGCAGAAGATGAGTGGTCCGGCTGAGTGAATTGTCAGGCAGGAAGCAAAGGATTTTCTTCAGCATTTTTCCACAAATACATTTAACAAAGTAAATAGAAAGGGGATTGGTTAACTTCTAAGAGCGAATGTTTTGTTACCAATAAAGTCATGACAGCTTTGGCTTCAGGATTCCGGAAACAATCCCACAGTCAGTGTCGGAACAACTGTCAAAAGACACAACCACCGCTGGAGATGAGAGGAGCGACTTATACAGGCAGAAAAGCCATATTTAATGCCATTTGAATTCAATTTGAATGCCACAAATGCAGAGGAAAATTGCAGCATATTTAATTTTTTCAGTTTGCAAGAATTACATCTAGCTGAAGCTGTACACTTAGGGATGCAACAGTGTTCCTAACGAGCTATCTTCTCTTGTTTGAAAGGTGATGACAGTTGGTTGAATCAACTGTCAGTGGTTGACAGTTGCTAACTGGTAGCATGCTAGCATCTTGAGCAGCTTCATCACTGACTCAGACTGAGACTCTATTGACATGACAAACTGTAAAAATCACAGAAAGGTTTTCTGTTTCCTCTCTGATGTGTTCATTTAGTGAAAAAGATCTTTAGTAAATCCTGATGTAGCTCGACAGCGCTGCTACATCTGTGCCACGTTTACTGGTTATAGGTGCCTTCTGCATGACGTCACGCCAACTAAGTTACTCCATCTTGACGGGCTACATGCTAATGAACTCCAGATAAACTCAGCAACGTTTCATTTAGAATCTAAATTTCAAAACCGCTGAAATGCCTGAAACTTGTTACGCAGTTGGATGCAAATTTGTGGTGTCAGAATTTCTTATGTCTTTACTCTTTTAATGGGGTCTGTTGCGGCCAAACTTTGCCCTGTGCAAACGTCCGCTCTGGCTGCAGTGTTTAGGCGTCTCGGACACGTGTCTTCCTCCACAAACAACAAGAAATATACTGTGTTCCAAGGTTTTATTGGCATTCCTCACAGCCATCTATACATAAAAAGGTTCCAGTAGACATGTAGACACGGTCAAAAGAGGTTTGCCTCCACACTGCCACACCTGAGTGCCCCCGCCTCCGCCCTTATATAGGGCAGGCAATTACATAAGCGCACACACAGCGCCACGCAGTGGCAGGAGGAACAAACATGGCTGAAATGGCTCCAACAGGGTCCCATTGTACTTTTCAATCGGATATCTCATCAAATTATTAGCCTATTGAAAACTGCTGTAGCATAGAAGGATTTACTGTCAATGTGAGATTTACTGTTCGTTAATCTGTGAAAGAGCGATCTATATAACAAGCTGGGTGTCCAGTTCAGTGTGTTTTACAGTCTGCTGGTTTAGCGAAGTGTCAAGTAACTTACCTTACTCCTGACAATGAGAATATCCTTTCTTTTTGGTTGCCATACAGATGTATTCGATACCCATCCTGACTCAAAATATCTGTATGAAGACGGAAAGTCTTTCACGAAACTATAACTATGTACTATGTAAATATCGCCAAACTCGAGTGAAAGTATGTTGACCGAGAACTTCACGTCAGTAAATAACTCGGCCGGTTTGTTTGCATATCGAAGTGCCGCATTTCCTTGTAAGTGAGTTGTAACAGATGTCGGTGAAAAAACACTGCATAATTGTGTGGAATCGCCATTGTTTTCTGTTGCATTCGCTATTTTTGCTTCCCTTTCTATATGTCGCGCGCTTGCATTTCTAGTCACGCGACTGGGAGACACCAATATCACCTAAACGTGCGTCTCTGTGGCCGTGTTTTTCCTGTTATCTGTTTTCAGATACTGTCATTCAGTTGTCTTTCATTTTCATCCTGATTAGAGCTATTGTTGCATATTGTAGTACTGCATAATTCTACCTCGGTATTCAAAATGGCCGCCAGAACTATGTGTGAAGTCATTGGAAACGCATTTATAGGAATATGCTGGGAGAGGCCAAATGCTAACAACATCTTTGGTCGTTGTGCAAGACTGAGCGCACGCATAAAGACCAGACAGTTACACATCAACTCGTCTAAGCTCAGGCAAGAACATATCTCAGTGTGGAAAAATGGCCTTGCCTTGGCCTGTTCCTTTAAGGTAATAGTAACTTTTGCATATGTTATATTCCGCTCAATCATAGTGTTCCAGGTAAACTTACTGACAGTAATGTTTTAGCCTATATTTCATTGATAAACACACCAAATAATTCAAGAGCACAGTACTTTAGTCTGCATGCCGGATGAATATTTATTTATAACCACTTTATCAAAAATAAAATACAAAATAATTTAAAAACCAACAAAAGAACAAAATTAACACTGTACAAAGCGCTGATATGATACAAATGAATGAGCAAAAAATAATTACAGATATTTACACAAGCTCCATGTTACATTCTGGCCTCAAGGCTGTACAATTTAAAACATTAAAAACGACTGCGGTCAATATGTCTTCATAAATAAAACCATGTCTTTTATTAACAGATAAATAAATGCTATGATAATCTATGTTTCTGGTAGCTTTACTTCCCTTTGTAGTTCGCTTACTGTCAAGACTTTTGTCCTGCTGAAGTCCGGGCTTCGTCCTATCTTTGTTGGACCTGGATAAATCCTGGAAAAGTCCTTAAAATTTTGAAAGCGTTTACAGCTGTGAGTATAGGCTTGGCTTATCGTCAAAGCAAGAGTTTCAAGTCATTAAACAAGATTGATATAGGAAAATGAAGCCCAAATATACATCAGTCTTCAGCATCGTCCCATATCGTTTTTTGGATTCATTATAGGCCACTGGATTTTCGATAAAACACTGCAAAAGCAAGTCAACACACTCTCTAGTGAACAGAAATGATGCATCAGACAATAACAAACATTTAAATCCTAAATGAACTTCATGTTTGAGGGTTTGAGGGCAGGCTTATGTCAGTACAAGTTCTTTGGGCCTTTCAGCACATTCGAGGTTGGAGGATGGAGCTTTAAAACAGTGGAAGAAGCAGAGATTGAATGAAATCACGGTTACGAGAAAGCAGCAGAAGGATATGTTATTTTTACTGGATTATTATCATGGAGGGTATGCAGTTGTTGTCACAGTAAATAAGATAAGTTCCACATCTGGGTTATGAAATTTGTTTTGACATTCATTTTGTTGGTCATTTTTTAATCACTACAAGTTTGATTTTTAGCTGAACATTTAATTCTTTCTTTTTTTTTTTAGGACTTCAATAACTAATCAGATTTATCTATTAAAACTATGAATCTCTTTTGTTTAAATTGATTAATGGCTGCACTATGCCATGTGCAGAGAGAAGAGGTTCAGGATAAGTGTTAGTCTCTCCACTATACCTGGTTTAAAGCAGTGCTAAGTAACTCATGCCCCTGGAGGCCATAAGCGCCACTGCAGGTGTCGGATTTTTCCTCATTAATTGTCCGTGAGAGTAAATACTACGCTGACAGAAAAGACAAAGGGACAGAGGGATATTGTACATCCAATTACACGTTAGCCTGTTAGCTTCTTCTTTGTGATGCCATTAGTGTGTGTTGGTGACTCCGACCCGGTGGCAGCAAAGTTGCAATTGTGGTTTTCTGGTCAGAGGCACCGGGGGAGATGAAAGACCCTCCAATCATCCCATTAATACTTGGATTACCCCCAGAGGGACAAAGGAAATGACTTATTAAGGTAAACAAGTTACTTAGTACTGCTGTAAAGGCACACTGCGTAACTTTTTGGACTACTGTTGACAGTGGAACAAAACATACTCATAATGAACAACTCGACACAGAAAATGCTATTACTGCAGTGGGTAATCAAAGAATGTATTTGAATGAGGACCTAACCTGTTTGAATCTCAAATTCTGCTGAGTTTAGTCACATCTCCATGGAGACGAGCTTGAGACGCACCCACTCCCGGTAAAGTTACAGTCATGTCCTGGGAGAACTGAGGCGCTCACAGCAAAAGCTCATGTTTGTTTGCACATTTATGAATTATTTTTCAATGATGCAGTGTTAATTTTGACAACATATTTTATTTTAGTTTTAGTTTTAGTCTTTTGACTAAAATGTAATTTAATTTTAGTCGAGATTTAGTCAAGAAAAACTTTTCAATTTTAGTCTAGTTTTAGTCGACTAAAATTGCAAGTAAATTTAGTCGACAAAATTTAAGACTAATTTAGTCGACTTTGCATTTATAATATTCATTATAATCATATTTAATCTGGTTCCTCTGCTTCATGGAGCTGCTCCACATGAACAAAGCTCAGAGCTGATCCTTTGGCAGTGATTGTAAATGATCTGAGGCTCTTTCAGACGGTCATTAGAAGTTTGGATGATTTTAATCTCTCCTTTTCATTTTTATTTAGTCTTATTTTAGTCGACTGAAATATCTGGACATTTTAGTCATAGTTTTAGTCTCATGAAAAACTTTTAATTTAGTTTTAGTCCAATTTTAGTCGGAAAAAACATCACTTTGACTAAAATTAAGACAAAATATTTTAGTCGACGACATTAACACTGCAATGATGAAAATGTCTGTCATATAGTGAATGCTTGTTTTTCAATTTTATTTTTTGGGTAGAATCCTACACGGTGTGGCTTTAAATTCACTTTTTAAGCTATGTATCAATATATAGTTTCCATCTGTCAGCGCTCAAAACACTACAACATTACAAGGTTGTTTTGTCATGAAATGAAAAAACCCAAAGCTTTTTATTTTTTGGTAAAACTGGTGAGAACATGTTGAAATAACGCAGAAAACAAATAGTCGCTTCAGTTTGTATCCTCGACTTTACAAGAGTAGAATTACTTGGGGACCTCGGGTAAAAGGTAAAGAATCCCTGACGCCCGCTGAATCTGCCATATCCTTAATTCGAAAGGTCAAAATCCCCCCTAGTTCTTTCACCGACCAGATGTAACTCAAAAATGAATGTGAAAAGTGCAAAAGCAAAACACTGACAGAGCACAAAGGGCGTTACTACTATCTACATATGGCCTCAGTTCAATCATTCCTATTGTTCATGTTAAATGGTAGCTTTAATAAACTCCTGCTTCTCTGGTGAATAACACTGTTTAAACGTCCATCTAAAACCACTCGCGTTTTTGGCGTCCGTTCGAAACAGCAGAGTGGATCCGGGAGCTGCCCAAAAGTGCCAAGGCACTCACTACAAATACGACAGTACACCACTAATGTACTTCAGGTAAATAAGTAGGCTACTAGTACTAATACCACTACTATAACTACTACTTCTACTACTACACACGGTATAAAGAGGCTTTGTGTGATTTTATTGGAAGCTGCAACAGAATCATGAGGATTTTAGACACTTTACTCACTCACTGTATGTGGCTGTATGTATACTAGTAAAGTAAGAGAAAAAGTAAAATGTTCTTAAAAAACCATCAAGGACAAGGCTCCAACAGATGACGTGCTCAGTGAATGTCTCAGACAATGGGGAACAGAAGATGAGGTGCTGGAGGTCCCGTCATGGGAGGACAAGCCCCTTCACGGCATGTACCACCGAAACATAACTGAAGTGGCTGATATACAGAAATCCTACCAATGGCTAGACAGAGCCGGACAAAAGGACAGCACAGAGGCTCATCATGGCTGCACAGGAGCCTTGAGCACCAGAGCAATAGAGGCCCAGATCTACCACACCAGACAAGACCCCAGGTGTAGACTGTCTAAAGAGGCCAATGAGACAATCCAGCTTTACATAACTGCAGGGTGTAAGATGCTGCAGGGAAAGCTTACATGGAGCGCCATAACCAAGTGGCTGGTATAGTGTACAGGAACATCTGTGCAGAGTATGGGCTGGAAACCCCAAGGTCAAAGTGGGAAACACCTCCAAAGGTGGTCGAGAATGACCGAGCCAAGATCCTGTGGGACTTCCAGATACAGACGGACAGAATGGTAATGAACCAACCGGACATTGTGGTGGTGGACAAAGAGCAGAGGAAAGCCATTGTGGTCGACATAGCAATACCAAGCGACTTCAACATCAGGAAAAAGGAACACGAGAAACTAGAGAAATACCAGGGGCTCAGAGAAGAGCTGGAGAAAACCTGGAGGGTGAAGGCATCAGTGGTGCCCGTGGTCGTTGGGGCACTCGAGGCAGTGACCCCCAAAACTGGAGGAGTGGCTGCAGCAGATCCCAGGAAATACATCAGACATCTCAGTCCAGAAAAGTGCAGTTCTAGGAACAGCAAAGATACTGCGCAGAACCCTCAAGCTCCCAGGCCTCTGGTAGAGGACCCGAGCTTCTATGTTGAATTTGGGTCGGTTTGAACTAATCCAAGATACAAACGCTAGAGCCAATGGAACAAGAGTAAAACCCACTTGAAATTAGACAATTGTTTTTCACTTGAAATGACACAAAATTATCTGAATTAACAGAACTACTACTAGAGGTTTTATCTCGTCTAAGACCAGACCAAATCTACTCAAACCTTAGATTTAAAGGGACTATGCAGAGTTTAAAAATGTTAAAATTAAGTATTTTCCTCCCCCTACATGTTTAAACAATGTCCTAAGGCGTAGAATGCGCCAAGACCTGTTCACCACAACTGCCTCTAAAATCCTGCTCTGTCACTCAAAAAGGTGTTAATTCGGGTCCGAAGTGCCGTCATGCACGAGCTTAATATAGAAGCTGCAGATACACCTATGACCTGAGGTGGCAGTAGTGAGTATAAAATGGCTAACTTGCATCGATCCCCTTTAAACTGTTAATCCAAGTAGATTTATGTCATTTCTTCCTTAAAACTATTCTTTTTCCAGTGCATTTCTTTCAAATGCCAATGTTTTACATAATATATGACCTAACTGGGTGTATTGACAGTATTTCTACCTTTCTTTTCTAGCATTTAACTCGAATAATGTTAAAAAATACTCTCTGATTTGTGTAATAATGTTTCTCAAAATCATCTTGAGGGCCAGAGGTGCTGTTACACCACCGTGCTGTTACACAAATCACAAAAAAAAAGTCCAAACCTGTGCAGCCCCGAGTCAAAAATCACACACAGCCTCTTGATCGCACAATCGTCTGTAGCGTCTACTATCGTCTCCTTGTTTGGCGTCATAGGCACAGAAGGCGCGTCCTCTTTACATGATTGTACTAAGGGCCTTGTCCCCGTTTTCTGATTTAGATAAATATTAATCACACACAGTTATAGAGATTCAACGCTTCAAAATAAATATCTCAATAATAAATAGAGCTGTACATGTAGCTTACCCCGCACCCCCCCAAAAAGTCAGCGGTTTATCCCGGGGTTAGAGTCATGAACGAGCTGCTCTGTTATGATGATACAGTCCGGAGAGAAGCCGCAGGTCGAATGTACAAAGCGATCTCGGGTTTCGCAAAAACAACTGCCGCCGCTGGTTTCGTCCCGTTCCTTCTTTGGGATAGCTTTGAAAAGACCGCACTGCAGACCTGGAACAGTCCCACAAACGCGGCGGGAAACCAGGACTAAACCGGGACTTGCGCTCCTCCGATTACGACGGCTGCAAACCGGGAAAAAACCCACAAGTAGTTCACTAAAGAAGGACTAAACTGGGCCTAAACCAGGACTAAACCAGCACTGGATGAGCCGCATTTCAACAGGAGCGGAGCAGGAAACCGACGGTGGCTACATTCAAGCTGTTGGGGAAATACATCCTGTTTTTCGCTTTTTATATTAAATCTCTGCCCCACGTTTTACCGATTCATTATGCTTTCTATAAATGCTTTCCGAACAGGAGCTACATTGTTTGTAATCTTGAAGCAAGTCCCCAACCAAAAACAGCTCAACATTAACTTACCATAAACGTTAAAGGCCCTTCTATATCTGACCTTTTTTTTAGTATTAGTGGAGCATTAGTGGAGTTTTGTTCTCCTTCAGTATATTGTAAGCTCAGTCATTTGTAGGGGAAAAGTCTATCTAACTGTAAAGCACTTCAAGAACTAGGAGGGTGTGTTAGCATTTCCGTGACAGTGAACATGAACCCATGGAAGGGCTCATAAACTCATGCCAGTGAAGAATGAAAGAGACTATACGGAGTTTAAAAATGTTAAAACTAAGTGTTTTCATCCCCCTACATGTTCCAGCCATGTCCTAATGTGTAGAAGGCCAGACCTATTCACCTCAACTGCCTCTAAAATCCTGCACTGTCACTCAAAAAGTTGTTACTTCGGGTCTGAAGTGCCGTCATGCACAAGCTTATTATAGAAGCTGCAGTTGAGCACAAGACCTGAGGTGGCAGTAGTGAGCATAACATGACCAACTTGGATCTAGTCTCTTTAAATAACCAGATTAGTTTGAAGCAGTACTAAGTAACTGCTTCAAGTGGCCATAAGCGCCACTGCAGGTGTAGCATGTTACGTTTTTTTTACTCATCTATTGTCCGTGAAATACTACACTGACAGAAAAGACAGAGGGTGAGAGGGATATTGAACATCCAATTACACAATGAGATAATTTTTTTCACTCAAACTTGGCTGTAAATACTGCTTAAGTGGCGCTAGCCCGCAGTTAGCTTTGCCCGTTAGCCTGTTAGCTTCTTCTTCGTGATTCCATTAGTGTGTATTGGTGACTCCGACCCGGAGGCAGGGAGGTAGCAAGTGTGGGGGGAGATGAAAGACCCCCTACTCATCCCATTGACACTTGTATTACCCCCAGAGGGACTATGAAAAGGATTTATTAAGGTAAACAAGTTACTTAGTACTGCTTTAAATGTTTCAATTAGAGCATAATAATAAAAAGTTGAGTTGTTTGGACCAGTTAAGACGTAGTTGGGCATTTTTCCTAGATTATTTCACTCGTTTCAATACATTTTGTCTTTTTTTAGATTAATTCCTTTGCCAATGAGGTAAGAAAATTGCACCTGGCTTTTGGCAATCACTTTTTTTTTTAAATTTTAGCTGTGGTTTTTCGATTGGGGATCCTCGGCCTGACGTTTATGCTGCCGAAAAACACCGCACCGCTCCTATCGAAAGACGGCTAACAGACACTGATGCACTTCGAACACGCCACAAGAGCTAAACTAGGACTAAACCAGGTCTAACGTTTACCAAATCTACCAAAGCCTTAACCAGTCTTCCTGCTTCTAACACACAGACTTCGAGGACTAACCGGAAGAGTCAACAAAACTAAGCTAGACTGTAAAGTTGTTATAACTCGATCTCCGCTACACCTGGAGGAGGAACGCGCGATTCGAGTCAATGTTACTACTTTTAATCGCAATGCACTTTTTAGTAAACATGTCGGACCCCCCCCCCCCCACTCCCTCTGTTTAACGCTCTCCTGCCTTCGTGGTTTGCGGGACAACTATCTGCTCAGTTTGGCCGAGCACTTGCCCTCCCTGGAGCACGCCTTCCCCCTCTGCGGGTGGAAGAGCGCCGTCCTCGCCTGGCGCCCGCAGCAGCTGTCCTGGTGGTGCAGCCGGCGGCTCGGGGGCGACCCGGAGAAGCTCAGCGGGGAGTGGCTGCGGTTCAGGCAGGTCCCCGGGCGCGAGGGGGACGAGCTGACGGAGCGCTGCAGGGAGGAGGAGCTGCGCGGCGAGGCGGAGGAGCTGCGGTGGTGGTGGTTGTGGTGGTAGTGGTGGTGGTTGTGGTGGTGCTGGTGGAGGGGGGACGTGCTCAGGCTGCACTGCCCGGAGCGAGAGCCTCCCATCGGGCCGGAGGAGCGCAGGCACGACCCCCCTCTGCCCGAGCCGTGCACCAGCTGAGCCAGGCAGGACAGGAGCTCCGCGTCCGACGTGCTGGAGGTGCGGATACGGAAACGCCGCATTCTGGACGAGAGAGGAAGACAGAGAGAGGGGTAGAGTGTTAAATAGAACATCGAAATAAGTGAAATATTCTTGAAGTAACAACATTTGCCCTTGATTTGAGAAGGTAATTAAGAAAAAACCCCATCTCGTAGCACTTAAAGTTAGATGATGAATCTCAATGTACTTTAAAGGGATTATACAGAGTTTAAAGATGTTAAAATAATGTATTTTCCTCCCCCTGCATGTTCAAGCAATGTCCTTATGTGTAGAATGAGCTCAGACCTGTTCACCACAACTGCCTCTAAAATCCTGCACTGTCACTCACAAAGGTGTTGATTCGGGTCCGATGCCGTCATGCACGAGTTTAATATAGAAGCTGCAGTTACACGTATGACCTGAGGTGGCAGTAGTGAGTATAAAATGGCCAACTTGCATCTAGTCCAAAAATATAGAGAGGTGAGGCTTCAAATGGCTCTTGAGCAATTGAAAATCAGCAGACAAACACAGGTGCTCTCAAGGAGCAGGTGAAAAGTGAACTAGAGCAGAAAGCTTGCTGAAACCGCACCATGACAGTGCACAGCAGGAACACGAGAGATCCGAGAAAACACTGTGTACAAAAAAGTGGACTAAAAGTCACCAACGTGTTTCGACTGCACTGATGAAGAAGCTCGTCGAAATGTTGTGGTCCATGTTAATAAAGGAGTTTTTTAAGTTATTTACTTATTTGTACACAGTGTTGCCTTGGA
This sequence comes from Gobius niger, assembly GCF_951799975.1. NCBI lineage: Eukaryota > Metazoa > Chordata > Actinopteri > Gobiiformes > Gobiidae > Gobius > Gobius niger. The sequence goes on from NC_136867.1 coordinate 25,790,885, forward strand.
TCTCTTGCTTTCCTACTATCCACTATCATGGTATGGTTTTAGCGAGCTATTTTCAGCTTACTTTAAATAAGATTTAAATACGTTTTTGTTTTCTAAGATTGCAAAATGATGAGAGACAAATTCAGTCGTAGACAAGCTCCCTTGAGCACGGTGAAGGAGAATGAGGTTTAAAGGGGCTAGATGCAAGTTCGTCATTTTATACTCACTACTGCTACCTCAGGTCATACGTGTAGCTGCAGCCTCTATATCAAGCTCGTGCATGACGGCACTTCGGACCCGAATCAACACCTTTTTGAGTGACAGTGCAGGATTTTAGAGGCAGTTGTGGTGAACAGGTCTGAGCTCATTCTACTAATTCTATTAATACCGTATTTTCCGGACTATAAGTCGCACTTTTTTTCGTAGTTTGGCAAGGGGTGCGTCTTTTACTCCAGAGTGACTAATATGTGATTTTTTTTCCTTTTTAAAAAAAAAATCTAATTTTGCCACTAGTGGGCACTGCAGGCTAATTGAGCAGCAGAAAGAAAGTTAGGAGTGAGTGAGAAGCGGAGGTTACTTTTAGAAGAAAACAAAACAAAGCTGATCACGGGCTAAAAGCTCGATGGCCACATTTAGAGGAACGAGCAGTCCCATTTCCCACAATGCATTCAGAAAGTAGTGAACAGAGATGATCACATGACTATAAACCACAATGCATTGCGAGAGTCGGGGGAGAACAGACAGCGACAGGTCTCTGAACGAAACACAACACCACAAAATGAAAACAGTTTTTTCACAAGTTGTGTATTTACTTGAATATAAATAGTTAGCCTGGCAGGCCACGCCCACTTTCTTTCTGTTCGAAAAGGAAGTTTAAAACAAACAGAAGAGTTTTGTAAGGCAGAGCCAGGCTAATGAAACGTTACGGTGAAAAGATGCTAACGTTATGTTTACCTTTAGCTTCTCCCCCGCCTTAAAGGAACAGGCCACCATTTTTACATATTGAGATATGTTCTAACCTGAGCTTAGACGAGTTGATGCGTACCTGTCTGGTCTTTGTGTGTGCGCTCTCCCAATGTAATCCTATGGCTCCAAACGAGGGGGGAAGTTAAGCTACCACGCTCTTCCACGGGCGCAAAGACCAGACAGGTACACATCAACTCGTCTAAGCTCAGGTAAGAACATATCTCAGTATGGGAAAATGGCGGCCTGTTCCTTTAACCAAGTGCATTTTCCCAGTTCAGTTTTATCTAAATCCCAAATCTTACAGCCTAGAGGCCAGAGTAACGCCTCATTTGAAAGCTAAGACCCACAAAACTGATCTATGTTATTCCTTGCATTGTCGTCATATTTTTTATGCTTTTTTTCCACTTTTTTTCCACATATTTGTCACTGTGTTGATGAGTTTTTCTCGTTTTTTTGTTCATTGAAGAAGCTTTTAGATTTGGGTAGAGCTGAACTGGAGAAAATGCACTCGGTGAAGGAGGGGGTTAGGAATGAGTGCACTTTGTAGTGGACGAGGAGAGGGGGCGAGGGTAGACATTCGGACACAGTTTTTGCTTTTAATAAATGAGAAAAAAGTGCTCTGAGAATATCCAGCTCCAAACTGTCCTCCCTCACCTGCTCTCCGCTGTGTTGCGCGTGGGCGGTTTCCCCGGCGGCGGCCTGGGCGTGAACTGCGGCGACGACCCGGGCGAGCTCACCGGCCGCGGGATACGGCTCTTCCGGGACAGGGGGCTGGAGCTGGAGGACAGGGAGGCCGCCTCGTCCCCCTGGCGGTCGGAGCGCGAGCCCAGCAGCAGCGAGTCCTCGTCCTGGGAGCGGTCCGAGCCGGAGGAGAGCGGGTCCCGCGGCACCAGCGACGCCACGATCTGAGCGCGGCGGTCGGACAGGGAGGGCGAGGCGGTCGGGGACGGGACGTTGTTGTTGTTGCTGTTGCCGAAATGCGTGGCTTTCTTTTGGAGCAGCTTCTCCTTCGCCGAACCCGGAGGAGCCGCGTCCAAGAAGCTGGAAGGCTCTAAAATCGGGATGCGGCTCTGTCTCCGATTGGGGTCTTTCCGCACAGCGACGGGCGAGTACGAAAGCGGACTTTTCGCCTTCTCCGGTGGCGCCGAATCCTCCTTTCTCAGCTCTTTCCCGTCACTCTGAGCGTCTTTGGGCGGCGGAATCACCCCGTTAGCGTTTATATCTTTGACCAGCGTGGGGGAGAGGTGTGCGTTGGAGAAGGCGGGGCTCCGCGGGGATCGAGGGGGGGAGAGAGGCGAGCGCGGGGAGGACGCGGCGCGGCTGCGGACCGGGCTCTTCGCTGAAGTCTGCCCCCCCGCGGTCTCGGGCGTGGGCTCGTTTGGGTCCCGCGGCGAGGAGAGGTCGGGAGATTCGGCGGCGTCGGCGTGCTTCTCCAGAACGAGGCACTGGGGGGCGCTGTCCGACCCTGCTGTCAGCTGCGGAGAGAAGAAGAGAGCGTTACCATGGAGATAAAGAGGGGCGTCAGTATAATATTGTAGTGCAGGGTTCCTACGCATTTTTGTTTGGCTTTTGAATGAAAGTTTATGTCACCAGTTGTTTTTATAGCTTTATCTCTTGTAAAAACAGTTAAAGCCACACTGCGGAACATTCACAGATCAAACAAATGCTCCTCATGATCAGCCCGACACCGACAATGCTATTTTCTTTCAGGAAATTTAAACCTGTATTTTTTTTGTTCTCATTATTGGGTGAAATGTTACGCAGAGTGGCTTTAAAACACAAATTCCAGTTTCTGTTTAAAACACACTCATCTACTGACATTTAAAGCCACACTGCGTAACATTTCTCCCAGTAAAGAGTATAAAGTACAAGCTTTTTACCGAACGATCGTCTTTACTCTGAGCGGGACACCCCCAGCTCGTCTCCATGGTGATGCTGCTGCTTAGCTTTGACTCCTAGTGGCCAAACACAAGGTTTAACCAATGGCCGCTGGTTGCCATTGCTACAGTACCTCCATATATGTGCGGCAAAACAAGCTAGTTTTCCATCAGAAAGCATTGCACTTTACAGATGTTTAAAGCAACTGTAAAGCCCGTTTTTTGTGACTTTCTACAGCCAGATATTCCTCCTGTGATAATGCCGGCTTAGTTACAATTAAAGAAACAGGCCAGTTCTCGTAAGGTACATTTTAGATATCTCGTGTACTAACGAGGGCCGGACTTTGATTAGCTAATCAAAGTCCGGCCCTCGTGCCCTGTAATTTGAGTCTACAGTGAAGATCCCGCCCTCATGCCCTTTTTAGAAACACGTTCCATCAGAGCAAGGTAGGAGGAGTCTGTGAATCCACCATAGGTTTCCTCTTGAACGTGGTTATTATGACAGTGAGGAGTCTATTATTTATTATATCTATGGGTTTATCACATACTATAAGGTCCTCTTCCGAATGCTTTAATGAGCGTCACGGTAGCTGTTAAGGCTCGTGCTTCACAGCTAGAAAGTCCCAGGTCAGATCCCTGTGTTGGGCCTTACTGTGGAGTTTGCATGTTTTCTATTGCATATTTGATAAAAATGTTATTAAAATCCTATGATCGGCAAAAACAATGTCCATAAACAGGGCATTGCTTCTCTATCATTTTCGATCTATCATTTTATAAAACCGAGTTAGAGACCTGGATGCATCAGCTGTTGCCTACCATTCACCAAAAGCATCCGGCGAAAATTGCAGAGGTAAATAATAACAGCGATCGCTCGTATTGACAAGGTTACGTCACTCGCTGCGTCGCTATGTTGTAGTTTTATCAACAGTGACACGTGCAGAAGTTATTATCTAAAACTAACATGGATGAAGTAGTCGAGGTTGTCAGTTTATACTCAGTTCGTATTTTGTGAATTGGACAACAGCTGTCGCCACGTCCGCTAATTGCTGATTGGTTTATTTCACTGACAATCTGTGCGCGTTAGGCCCCGCCCATTCACAATGCTCCAATTGCTCCGTTACTAAGAACAGCCTGCCCCTCAGTCTGCATGTTCTCACAGATCAGTCCCCTTTTACGTCCACATTTAAAGGGGCTAAATGCAAGTTAGTCATTTTATACTCACTACTGCCACCTCAGGTCTTATTCATAACTGCAGCTTCTATATTAAGCTCGTGCATGACGGCACTTCGGACCCGAATTAACACCTTTTTGAGTGACAGTGCAGGATTTTAGAGGTCCGAGCTCATTCTACACATTAGGCCATGGCTGGAACATGCAGGGGGAGGAAAATACATTATTTTAACATTTTTAAACTCTGTATAGTCCCTTTAATATGCACTGTCCCAACCAAATAAAACAATGCATTTCCATTTACTTTGATGACACGCAGCAAAAAAAAATAAAACATTTAAATGGCTGGTCCTCGCCAATTTGGTGCCGATCGAGCATAAATTTGGCATTCCACATTTCTTCTAGATTTTTATAATTATGATTTTTGTTTTTACTGTTTTTAACCTACCATTCATTATTCCACCATTTGAACACAATTTGGAGAATAAACTGTCTAGTTTTCGTATATTATTGGACTATTCCTTTCTATATCTGAACGAGTACAATCATGAAACGTTCACAAATTTGAATGTTACGCAGTTCGCTTGTGTTGTAGGAGGACCAGGCTTGAAATATCTAGTTTCTGACATAAAAGACCTAAAATCTCTCTCACCCTCCATTCAAAGGCTATATGCAAAAGTCTGATGTTGAGGATTGGTCGCCTATGCCCAATGTCCTGTCTATCACTGAGCATTTGCTGGCACATATTCCCTGAGATATTCCGCAGTGTGGTTTTAAAGGTAAGAGTGGTTCAAAAAGTGCACCATAGTTGATCATTCTTATGTGAAAAAGGTACAAAACAATGGAATAGTTTGAATAGTCTTGTGTCTTTTCCAACACATTTCGACGCTTGGAGACATGTCCAATCCCAAACTGCGTAGGGACCCTGACGGTGGCGGCCAAACACGGCGTTGCTGGTGAACCACAGCACGTTTCTATCGTGTTGTCGTCCGGCAGCAAGAGCTGGAAGCTGAAATTTCAAAAGATTCCTTATAACAGTAGCTTATAAATGATAAGAAAATCTGGCAAACGAAAGAAGAAAGGAGATTAGTTTTGTTGTTGTTTTTTGGAGCAAACGGATGCATGCAGTGACCATAGCTACCACACACAGTTAAGGCAGTGCTAGGCTCAGACGGCGGGGCGCTTCAGGGAGGACAGACAGAGGAAGAGGTAGAGCGAGAGAGACAGGAAGAGCAGCACAGACAGGACAAAGACCATCTGAAACAAAACACACGTGCATTACCTTAGAGACGCATGCCAGAGGCCAGAGGTTAAAGAGGTCAAAGAGGTCAGACACACACTGAGCATGCTCCGTCTGCCGCTACAGAGGTTCAACAGGAGAGGGCGACAGAGCGCAGAGGAGGAGCGGACCGCGGCTGGCTCTCCACACGTCCCAAACGCCAGAGAAAGAAGGATGAAGACCCCAATATCTGATACATATATATATATATATATATATATATATATATATATATATATATATATATATATATATATATATATATATACTTTTACATGAGCAGTGTTTGCATTGAGAACCTTCTACTTTTACTCCACTACATTTGTAAGATAAATAAATATAATACTTTCTACTGCACTACTTTTCTATAAAGGCTCCAAAGTGAAAAAGTAATGTTGTGAGTTTCATTTTGTTTATTTTAAAAGCCTGATGATGGACGCTCTATGATCAGTAGGTGGCGCTGTGCAGACTGTACTGACCACTGTTGGGCAGATAGTTTTTGATTCTATATTAGTAGCTACAGCTTAAAAAATGTTTGCATTACATTAGCCTGGTGTTACTGTACTCTCGTACTCGTTTCGTACAAGGGTCTGGGCCTTCACAATTGAGCTCTGTTATCAGGTGGGAGGGGTGAACTCCTTTCAAACGATTGGATCTGATTTTTGCTAGTGTTTGGTCGTGACGTATGTAATGCGCCCGAGTGAGTAAAGCAGCCATATATATCATAATTTTTCTTGCACATTCCAAGGCTTCAATTTTAATTTCTGGATATGTAGGAGCCGAGCCAGAACGGATTCAAGAGCTTCCATTACTTCCGTATCCGCCGCCATTGCCAAACTACAACCAGCAAATGCGGTGCCTCCCCCGCTCGCTGAATGGTAGGTTGAAAATCAACCCATGCAACGCGGCCACTGAGATCAGACCCAGACGTACATGTAGGGAAATGATACTTGACCGGAGTTTACGCATGGCTAAGGCCAGGCTAGTTTTACATATTACTGTCAAAAATGTAGCTGAGGTTACACTGCTTTGAGTTACTTTTGGCAAAATATAAATACAATTTATTTTCTTTCGCTTTCCCTATTGTTTTGTCGACATTAGCTACACACAACTGCAGATCTTAAACACCAGTGTCCAACTTGATTTGGTGCTGCATTTTATTTGGGGGGAGATTGGAGTTTTTTTTTATGCGTAAATAAATGAGTATACACAACATACGCCAGGGGTTTCTTACAAACGTTTTTATAATAGATACATTAAAAGCTAAGTCTGCAGGGGCGGGTGCAGTGGGCTGAACTGAGGAGGAGAACATGGGAGGGGCCTTGTCCCCTCCAGCAAAACAGCAGGAAAATGGCTGCTGGCAGATTACCGGTACTCAAACCTACGTGAATCAATCTGGGCAACACTGGAGGAAATGTTTTTTCACGAGAGAATGTCACACTAACATATAACGCTTAAAAAAGTCATTTTACATAATTTTACATATTTTTGTGAAATTGATCAAAATGAGCATCCCTACATTGACACTTTTTGACTTCCTGCTTTGAATACTTGAGTACTACTTACTACTCACTCACTACTACTTCAGTACTGTCATTTATTTATATTTTCAGAGCCACTTTTACTTTTATTGGAGTAATATTTGACCAGTAGTGTTTGTACTTTTACTCACAAACAAAACAGGTGTGAGGTTTTACATTGCTTTGGCCTTCGGTTCTATGTAGACCAGACACAGTTTGTGCCTTTATATATTACCTGTGTTTAAGCTTTATTGTGTTTATTGTACATATTGTTACTGTTCTTGTACAGCACTTTGGTCGACTATGGTTATTTTTAAATATGCTTTATAAATAACATTGACATTGACATACATTAGTAAAGGGCTGTTATTGTTTATATCAAGAGAATTATATTAAGTGTAACTCGCTTTAGGGCAAGTGCACAACCATCTATTGATTCTAAAATAGGAACAGTTTTAAATCAGGTTGAAGGAGACGCTTCAATGGGTCCAAATTCAGTAAAAAACGATCAGGTGCTTTGGAAGACAAAGACGGCGTTAAATGGGAATGTTGAAGATAATGGCCCTCATGGAGTAAAGTGTTCCAGTGGTCAATAAGTAAATGAAAAGTCTTTTATTTCAGCTCCCAAACGGTGGAAACATCTGCCTATCGAGCTGCACAGATGCTTCACCGATTTAAAACCCTGCGAAAAATGCATTACTAAGAGGCCTTTATGTTCCTATAGAAATACTTTTGCTGATGCAGGTCTTTTTTTTTGTTTACATTTTGTTCTTTGATGTTGAGAGCCAGGCTTGTGTGATTCGGTCCAGTCTTCTTCTACCGTCTGTGAGAGCAACTGAACAACAACAGAAACCAAACTAAATCAAACCCAAAGCAAAGAAGCAACAGAACAAAAAGAAAGGAAACGTAAAGAAGAGCTTGTTTTGTGGGAGGGTCTGGTGAGAGAGGAGGGGTCACCTGCTGGAGCTGCGCCCGCGTGATGCGAATGACGGAGGGGAACTTGGCCGCTCCGTGGGGGACGGGAGGCAGTTTTCGGGGCGAGCGGCTCGGGCCGGTGCCGGGGGCGGAGAGGCTGCGCGTGAGCCCCGGGGGAGGGGCACAGAGCAGGGGGTCCGACAGAGAGGTGAGGAGCTGAGGAGAGGCCAGCTCCTCTGGGAGAGAAGGGGGAGAGACTGGCTGCTACAGGAGAGAGAGAGAGAGATGGGGGAGAGGGGGGAGAGAGGGGGGTGAGGGGAGAGAGGGAGGTGAGGGAGCTGCTGATGACCCAGTGACTTTTTTTACCAAGAAACTAACTTACTAATCTGAGCCATGTGCCATGAAGCACCTCGTCTACCGGAAATCACCTGAAGAAGAATCTTCCTCTGTCTCTGAATCTTTACAGGTGCAGGTTCATTAAACTGTTACTGACAAACTACAACCTGCTTAAAGGAATAGGCCACCGTTTTTACATACTGAGACATGTTCTTACCTGAGCTTAGACGAGTTCTTTAGGACCTGTCTGATCTTCACCCGTGCCTTCAGTCACGTAAACACAGCGCAGACGGCGTTAGCATTTAGCCTCTCCCTCTCTCCACTATAGCTCCAAAACAGGTCAAGATAGAAGCTACCAAGCTCTTCCACGTTTTCCCTATTTAAATATGGTTACGTGAAGTGTTACACTACAAAGTATAATTACACAAAATTAAACAATGTGGATTTTCTAAGCGGATAAAAGGGGGAACTATATTGTAAGGCGCAGTAAAGTGAAGATTACTGCGGATTTCAAACTACTCCTGGTATTATTACGCCTTACAATATAGTCCCCCCTTTTATCCACTTAGAAAATCCACATTGTTTAATTTTGTGTAATTATACTTTGTAGTGGAACACTTCACGTGACCATATTTAAATAGGGAAAACGTGGAAGAGCTTGGTAGCTTCTATCTTGACCTGTTTTGGAGCTATAGTGGAGAGGAGGAGGCTAAATGCTAACACCGTCTGCGCTGTGTTTACATGATTGAAGGCACTGGGGAAGACCAGACAGGTCCTAAAGAACTCGTCAAAGCTAAGGTAAGAACATATCTCAGTATGTAAAAACGGTGGCCTATTCCTTTAAAGCACACGTATGTATCTTTAATTAATATATTATATAATGCAATACAAGTAAGTGCCTTGGATTTCATGTAGCAGGTGACCTAGTACAAACCCACTAAGGACATGTGACCACTGCAGGCTTAAAGCTGCCCTGAGGTTAGGGTGACCAGAAGAAATCGAGGTTCTTGGCTCAGCGGTTAGCTTCACAGCTAAAGGTCCCGGGTTCGATTCCCCCTTGATTGTGTCTTTATGTGTGGATGTCTGTGTAGGCTCTCAGTCATACAGGAGTAGTACATGCTTGAGTCATCTTCTGTCATCTGTAGTTTCATCCAAAAGGCTTTGTCAGCGACACTAAAGTTCAGCTCAGCCCGCAGACTAGATATAGACCACTGAGAGTTGAGAGTGGGGCTGAAAGGGCCGAGCTAAACTCCTCCCTGTGGACGTGGGTCCCTGAGCGCCGGCCCATGCTGGCTGCCCACTGCTCCTACAGGATTAATAAAGTATAACTAAACTTAAAGGGATATTTCAGGATTTTTGACATAGGGCCTCATTTCCTAGTTATCCAGAGTGTTGCTGGTACCTGGAGATATTTTTTTTGTAATTCATGCAGTTCTTATGTTTGAAGAGTTTCGTGGCGCTAGGCTAATGCAAGGCTAGCGCATTTCTATGGTATCAGCTAGCCTGCATTAAAAACAGTCTGACCCGCTCCACAGAGCACCTGAGGCAAATCACTTATAACACCAGACTAACCATATGAATGTCGATAGAGTCATTTTAACCATTTTGCGTTTAAAATACCTTATATTTGAGCAGCATCAGCTTCGTGGTTGTATAAGCTACGCAGCGGCGGAGTGATCTGCTAGAAAATAGTTCCTCAAAATGCGATCATTCATGTGATGCAAGGTCAGTTATATTCCAAATATTATTCTATGGACACAGACATTTATATGGTTAGTCTGGTGTTATAAGTGATTTGCCTCAGGTGCTCTGTGGAGCGGGTCACACTGTTTTTAATGCAGGCTAGCTGATACCATAGAAATGCGCTAGCCTTGCATCAGCCTAGCACCACGAAACCCTTCATGAATTACAAAAAAAATATCTCCAGGTATCAGCAACACTCTGGAAATGAGGCCCTATGTCAAAAATCCTGAAATATCCCTTTAACTTTTATCCCAGATCCTGAATATAGCTGAAATTGTTCCAAAAATGTCCCGATCAAAGGAAATAATTGATTTAAAGGACCAGTCCACCGTTTTTAAAAACTGGGATATGTTCTTACCTGAGCTTAGACGAGTTGATGTGTACCTGTCTGGTCTTTGTGCATGCCCTGAGTCACGCAAAACGACCAAATGTATTCCTATAGCTCCAAACAGAGGTGAAGTTGGAAGCTAACAAGCTCTACCATGGGCACAAAGACCAGACAGGTACGCATCAACTCATCTAAGCTCAGGTAAGAACATATCCCAGCATGGAAAAGCCATGGCCTGTTCCTTTAAGGCCAACAAACAACAAACGCCTTTGTTTTTGTCTTTGAGAGTGTGTGACCGTGCGGATCACGCGTCATTTCTGCAGAAAACAGGCAGATGGTTCTTCCGTCTGTGACTGACACAAGGACGGCTGTAAACTTTGAGGGCAAAGAAGCAAGAAAGCTTCTGAACAGAACTCGAAATGCATCAATGGTGGAACTTTCTCTCACAAAAACATTTTAATAGAGAATGATCAGTCCCAAACAAAGCCCGGTATCTGGTCACCCTAACAGAGGCAGCATCTGAGTTTGCATTGTTTTGATTCAGCCATAAGGTCATTTTCTATATTCTGACTGATTTTACTTCAGTTTGTTTTTAATCACTTTTTGAGGAAACATCCAAGTAGCACAGCAGCCTCTCATGTATTTGAAACTAAAGTCTTGCTGCACCTTTTCCCCTGCAAACGACACCCTAACCCTAAACCAAATGTCTCTCAGTCACTGTCTTTGAACAAGCAAAAAAAGGGGACAATGTGGTTTGCAACAAAAGCAACAAACTCATTTAAAATCGGGGCATAGTCTGTAGGACCTCGTCTTGAATAGTCAAAATCCTACACAATATGCCTCGGATCAAAGAAACTCAGAACTGAAATTAAACTTAACCCAAATGATTTAAACACATAGTAAAAAAAAACAACTCAAAGTGCGGCGTGAAAACTCTCCTTGTGCCATCCCCAGTTTTGAAAATACATTTGTTTAATAATATTTTAAGCAAAGAAGCTGCAGAGACATGATCTGGAACTAAAGCACGATGCGTTAGTCTGATAATGACATTAGTTTGTACATTTTTACAAAGAGTAGAATTGTGTGCCGTCGTTTATGAGTAAAAGGCAAATGTGTGGATCGAGTGAGGAGTTGTTTCTCATAAAAGCATCACAATCCTACTCTTTGGTCACATTTGTCGCTCTGTCTACTGCACTGTGTCATTACAAGAGCCTGTGTGAAGTTAAATATGTGTTAAATGGTTGTACCTGAGTGAGCATGCCCTCGGCCAGCGCCTCCCCTGGGCTGGTGGGGGTCACTGCGGGCAGCGCTGCAGCTCCGACGTTCAGCTCCAGCTTGTCCTTGGCACTGCCCCTGGAGGAGGCCGAGCTCTCCGGGACGGCTGCGCGAGAGAGAGGACAGACGTTTATACAGTCAGTGCTTTTATTAAGAGGACTGGACCGGGACGGCAACTACAAAGACTGTCCCAGGTTTAAATCAAAGCTCAACTAGTTATAACCAGGATTAAGTTAAAGAGAAAAGAGGGAACTAAAAGAAGGGACAAATATAAAAAAATAATAATTTTTGCATAAAAAGTTGCATAATGCACCTTTAAAAGGGACTACATGGAGTTTAAAAATGTTAAAATTAAGTATTTCCCTCCCCCTACATGTCTCAACTACCTCTAAAATCCTGCACTGTCACTCAAAAAGGTGTTAATTTGGGTCCAAAGTTCCACGCACGATGTCATGCACGATGCATCTAGCCCCTTTAAAGGCACAATACTTGTTTATTATTCTAGTAATGGAACTAAATATGGTTTGTCCTTCTGTAGTATATTGTAAACTCATACATTTGTGGGGGAAAAAACAATGTGCATCTAATTATAAAACATTTGTATCAGTTTTATGAAAGTTCAGACGAGTTTTCAAACCATTCTGTGAAAGTGACCCTGAAAAGTGACTCTGGGACGCTACAATTTTGTTTTGAAAAGATAGGAACGAGTTTGGACACAACTTTTTTTCTTGCTTGAGTGAATTTCTCTGTGAGATTTAAAATATCTTGAATGTACCTTTCCCAGGACTAGGGCTGTGCCTGGCCTCTTTGCCCCATCCCGGCGACCTCTCTTCAGGCTGCAGCTCCTCGGGCTCCTCCTCGTCTTCCTCCGAGGGGCTGGAGGTGACTTTACCCCCGGGAGAGGCCCCTCGGCTGGGCCTGTCCACCATCACCCACTCCCTGGAGTCCACGTCGCCCCGCCCCGAGCTCAGGTTGAGGGCCACGAAGCCTCCGCTGCCCTCGCCCTGCTCCATGGAGGCGGGAGACGCCGCTTTGGGCGAGATGAACTCGTCGTCACAGTGCCACACGCGGTCCACGACGACAGGCCTCTGGGCAGCGCCGCTCTCCGGTCTGGGGCTGGAGGAAGAGGTGGGGAAATTTACAAGGGATGTTTTTGTTTTGCAGCTCACTTTACACAGGGTATATACAGGCAGAAGCAAGTCAAATGTAATGCTTTTTAATGTCATTTTAATACCCAAATACTACATTTTAAAGGGACATTTCAGGATTTTTGACATAGGGTCTCATTTCCTAGTTATCCAGAGTGTTGCTGATTTCTGGAGATATATATTTTTGTAATTCATGCAGTTCTTATGTTTGAAGAGTTTTGTGGCGCTAGGCTAATGTAAGGCTAGCGCATTTCTATGGTATCAGCTAGCCTGCATTAAAAACAGTCTGACCCGCTCCACAGAGCACCTGAGGCAAATCACTTATAACACCAGACTAACCATATAAATGTCTGTGTCGATAGAATCACTTTTGGAATATAACTGACCTTGCATCTAATGAATGATCACATTTTAAGGGACTATTTTCTAGCAGATCACTCCGCCGCTGCGTAGCTTATACAACCACGAAGCCAATGCTGCTCAAATATAAGTTCTTTTAAATGCAAAATGGTTAAAACTACTCCATCAAACATTTATATGGTTAGTCTGGTGTTATAAGTGATTTGCCTCAGGTGCTCTGTGGAGCGGGTCAGACTGTTTTTAATGCAGGCTAGCTGATATCATAGAAATGCGCTAGCCTAGCACTAGCCTAGCGCCATGTAACTCTTCGAATATAAGAACTGCATGAATTACAAAAAAAATATCTCCAGAAATCAGTAACACTCTGGATAACTAGGAAATGAGGCCCTATGTCAAAAATCCTGAAATCCCTTTAATGCGACGCAGAAAAAAAAATCAGCGCATATTTAAATTTTTAAAGATTTGTGAAAACCTACCCTCCGTCGGTGAATCTCTCTGGGCTGCCTTTAGTCTCTAAACTCCTCCGTTTCTCCTGCTCGAGGCTGTGGATGTTGCGTAGTTTCCGCAGCATTGGCGCGTCTCTGTCGGGCGGCGCCTCCGGGTGAAGTTTGACCGGGGACGGCGCACCTTGAGCGGGGTACGGGCTCTGAGCGGAGGGGGGCGGCTGGTTGTTGCTGTGGTCCTCGTCCGTGCCGGTCTTGGCCGCGGTGCGCACTCTGTTCCGGTTGCGGTCCAGCTCCTGCCACACGTCGGCCTCCGGGGGGCGCTGGTGCACGGGGGAGCGCTCCGGAAGGTTGTCCCCGTCACTGAGCTGCTCGTCCTGAACGACCTCCTCTGTGTTCTCCCTGAGCAGGTCCGCGGGCAGCAGCGACGCGTTCGCCATCCTACAGCAGAGGGACAGAGGAGGATATAATGTTCACACTGCTAAAGGAGCCTTCAGGGGCAACGGAGGTAAAGTATTCAGTATTCTGGGACCACTGATGAGGTCCTGCTCTGAAACCTCAACAAGAAATGTGCAGATGTTCATGTTAGCTACGGGATTGTACGCTATAAATCGGACTACAAAAAACAGAACTCCTCAGGGCTGTGTACTTTCCCTCTGGTTCCCTCTGATCAAGTTTGCGGACGACACCACCCTCAACGGGCTCATCTCGGACGGTGATGAGTCCACCTACAGGAGAGAGATGGACCGGGTGTCCTGGTGCAGCCACAACAACCTGGAGCTGAACGCCCAGCCCCACCATCCCCCATCGCCCTGACAGACACTCTCACTCCATAACTCCATTGTGGACTTTCCTGGGCACCACCATCACCCGGCCAGGACCTCAAATGGGAGCCAACCATCAGCTCCCTCATCAAGAAGGCCCAAAATTCCTAGTTTGTGAACCTGTTCTCAAACAATGGCAATAAAACTATTCTGATTCTTATTCTGATTCTATTCTGAGTCTGATTAATCCATTTACACAACAAAATCAGAACAATAGCAATCTTTCCTGCCTTCTTCTTTAATATCGGATATCGGAGCCAATTCTGGAAAAAAATACGATATTGGGTTTCCATTCTAAACATCCGATACTGAGCTGTTACAGCTCTCAACTAAATCCAACTAAATCTCAGTGAATACCTCATTTTGAAACTTTGAACCTCCACAAACGTACTTCTGATCGCAGCATCAAATACAGCCGCTTCCTTGTGCTCGCAGGAACAAATCAAAGCTGGAATTCAAACTGTGATTGGATCACCTAAAGTAATAAAGTAATATTGGTCGCTGCTGGAGCAGCATGACGAGGAGGGAACAGAAGGGTGGGCTGGGTGATGCTGCTGCTGATGTGAGCACAACAACAGCTCTTTCTCTCTCACTGTCGTCGCGGCCTTGGGAGTGTCTCATCATTTCCTGGCTCCTTAAACTCTCGTTTATTGGTATTAAGCTGCTGACTGTGGAGTTAGTGTCTTAGGCCAGGGTTTGGACACTGATGTGATGGTCACTGGATGATTTCAAGACAATTTTTGTAAATATAACATTGTACTTGCCATATCTTTGATTGAAAACTAAAATTTAGGCCAAATAACAAAAATGAGTATTAAAATAAAGATTAATGAACCAGATTTTAACTGTTTTTGTACCTAAAATTATGTGGGGGTTTGGTCTGGTAACTTTGGACATTTGGTGGCCTGAAAACTTTCTGCTCAACTTTTGGTTCCAAATATGTACAAACAAACAGGTGTTGCTTTACAATAACAGTACATTTTAATCCTCGTTCTAATGTCCCTGTTTGAGCCTTAAACGTAACCAGCCGTGTTGGTTATAAAGTCGTGTTACCCCATGTGAGCGGGCGTGAGGCGCGTGTGGTGCTGAGGCGTCGTGGCCGCGGTGCTGATGGTCAGAGAGCCGTCCGAGGTCGTCCTCTCCCAGTCGTACGGATCGTTCTCCACCACGTTATACGTCTTCATGCTGTTATCGAACACCGACATCAGCAGCTGAACAGAGAGGAAACGTGTGATAATCTGCTTTTGCTGTAGATTACTGACATAAATATTTGTATTATTGTTTTTTCACATTCATAGCTCAGTAAACCAGACAGGAATTAGATGATGGAAAATGTACAGTGCGATAATGGAAACTACGTGCTTCTAAATTGTCCATTTGGCTGAAACAATGTGAGAAGAAAGCATTTTAATAAACTGGACCATGAATTTACAATTTTCCATATACATTTTTTTTAATAAGTGCGATCATTAAACGCCTTATTCTGAAGATATGGTGATTTATTAAGACAGCGAACTGGCGAACGTGAAGAAAGAAGAAGAGGAAGAAGAAGAAGAGGAAGAAGAAGAAGTAGTAGAAGGAGAAGTAGAAGAGAAAGAAGAAGTAGTAGAGGAAGAAGAATAAGAGGAGGAAGAGGGAGAAGAAGAAGAAGAAGAAGAGGAAGTCGGATAAGCAGATGAGGAAGAATAAGAAGTAGAAGAAGCAAAAGGAGAAGAAGAAGAAGAAGAAAAAGAAGAAGAGGAAAAGAAAAAGAGGAAGAAGAAGAGGAGGAGAAGAGGAGGAAGAAGGAGAAGTAGAAGAGGCAAAAGGAGAAGAAGAAGAGGAGGAAGAGAAGAAGATAAAGGTGTAGAAGAAGCAAATGGGGAAGAAGAAGAAGAGGAGGAGAAGAGGAAGAAGGAGAAGTAGAAGAAGCAAAAGGAGAAAAAGACGAGGAATAGAAGAGGAAGAAGTAGAAGAAGCAAAATGAGAAGAAGAAGAGGAAAAGAAAAAGAGGAAGAAGAAGTAGATGAAGCAAATGGAGAAGAAGAAGCAGAGGAGGAGAAGAGGAAGAAGGAGAAGTAGAAGCAAAAGGAGAAGAAGAAGAAGAAGAGGAGGAGAAGAGGAAGAAGGAGAAGTAGAAGAAGAAGAGGAGAAAGTGGGAGAAACAGAGGAGGAAGAAGAGGCAAAAGGAGAAGAAGATGAAGAAGGGGAGGAAGAAGAAGACGTAGAAGGGGAAAGAAGGAGAAGAGGAAGAAGAAGAAAGGTTTGCCTGCATTGTCTTCCCATATATAAAAGCAATAACAGCTGCTCAAACTTAAACACCAAGAAACTGTCACACTTCAACAGTCTCTGCGTCACCTGATAGTCCGGTTTGGTGAAGTAGTCCAGATTGGCGATGTGCTCGAGGAAAACCCCAAACTCGGCCGGTAAGTGCTTCAGCATCAGCCTGTGGTCGTAGGTCTCCTTCAGCTTCCCCACGTGCTCCTGGTCAAAACAAAAGCACACGTGTAACTTCCGCCTGTCCATCGCTGCGTCTGTGAACGTCTCACTTTGTCCTTGATCTTCCTCCAGGGCAGCTGTCCCACCAGGAACTCCACCAGCATGTAGAACAGGGACCACAGGTCGTCGTGCCGCCCCATCTCCTGCAGGGGGAGCCGACGGGACATCGTAAACATACACGTACAAGCGATATAGTGCAGGTTTTTGCAGGGGAGTCTGACCTTGTTCTTGTGAGCGTTGACTGAAGCGTATCGGACGGTTCCTCTGAATCCTGCCACTGGACGAGGCTGAGGAAACACACACAGGGCATTCAGACAGATGTAGAGCTCACTAAAGCTGTGGTACCGATTAGGAAAACTGCATCCTGTCCTGTCGAGCAACATTAAGATCATACACCAAAGCTTGAAAATGGCGGGTAGAAGGTCAAATACTTAGCCATGATTTTTAAATGTCACAGGAACTTTTGATATAATAAACCTTCTCCCATTAAAGCAGTGCTAAGTAATGTGTTTACAGTAATACATCCTTTCCATAGTCACCCTACGGGTAATACAAGTGTTTATGGGATTATTGGAGGGTCTTTCATTTCCCCCTGGTGTCTCTGGCCAGAAAACCATGCTTGCATCTTGACTGCCACCGGACCGGAGCCACCAATACACACCAATAGAATCACGAAGAAGAAGCTAACAGGCTAACGGGCAAAGCTAACTGCGAGCTATACTTTAAACAGTATTTACAGCCAAGTTTGAGTGAAAAAAGTAGTAGTATTTACTCTCCAAGACAATTAATAAGCTAAAAAAATCACAACTTGCTACGACACCTGCAGTTGCGCTTATGGCCTCTAGGGGCAAGAGTTACTTAGTACTGCTTTAACTTTGATATAAAAGTTGCTCATGTAAATACCCCTCTTTTTATTATTGTTTAGTGTTTCTGTCCTGTCTTATTGTAGATGTTACAACAACCCGGGACTATTCATCTTCTACACCCACTTTTGTTGTTTAAGTATTTCCTCTTTGAGTTAGCACTTCCTATGAGCGAGGAAATCCATTGTCATTATCAAAAAAGGGAAAAAAAAAAAATCTGTATTTTCTAACTTCAGAAAGTTATATGGTTGAAACGGATAATGATGCCAACAAACATAAAAGTAGATGGGAAGTTCTCCAATGTTTATTTTGAAAATGTACATGTAGATTATATCCACACTTCTTGTTGTGGCTCCCTAATCTGGGTCTATGTAAATTAAGGTGTGTGTTGATGTGCCAGAACCTGGACATAATCTGGACTGGACATGGTTAAGAACCTTTCAAACCATATAATTTCGCTGACAACCTGGTCCAGTGAAGATTGTGACCTTTTAAAAAATTTAAAAATTTAAAAACAAAACAAATGAGAAAAGGAAAATAACAACAGACACAAAGAAATCTGAAAGCAATTCAGATATCAGTGGACCAGCAGAAAACAGATTTCACATGGTTGAGCAATGTCATAATTTTTCAAGAAATTCAGATTTAAAAGGGCAATACAGAGTTTAAAAATGTTAAAATGAAGTATTTTCCTCCGCCTACATGTTCCACCCATGTCCTAATGTGTAGAAATATGTGAGCCCAGACCTGTTCACCACAACTGCCTTTAAAATCCTCCACTGTCACTCAAAAACAAGGATGAAAATTAAACAAAAAAGCAACAAAAAACTTTAGGGTAATTTTGGGTAAAGCCGAACTGGAGAAAATGCCCTCGGTTCCGGTGGGGGATGACAGTGATTTGGGGACTTTTTATGCCCCACGCAAACCCTGTCAAGGTATATTATACATTCATTTTCATTCTGTGTTCAATGATATAAATGTGCTTACAGGTCGGACTTCCTGGCAGGAGTTGGTGAACTGTCGAGCCAACCCGAAGTCCAGCATGTAGCAGGTGCGGCAGGTGCTGGGGAATCGTCCCATCGCAAAGTTCGACTGAAACAGAGAGACGGGGAAACAGGAGGTCACTGCCAGGTAAATATGAATTATTCTGCCGCGTTCCTCGTCTTCACTGTCGTACCGGTTTGATGTCCCGGTGCAGGAAGCCGACAGAGTGGATGCTCTCGATGGCCTGCAGGATCTGCCGGCCGAGGCGCAGCGTGGTGCTGATGGAGAAGGTTCCTCTGGTCATGCTCCTCCTCAGGTCGGCCAGGTTTCGACCCTGAGTGACAACAAAGATGTGTTTAGTGTCATACAAAAACACACATAACCAGGAAACATGCTAAAACCACAAGATGGCGGTAAACTACAGGCATAAAACATGATATAGCACCCGCGGGGGGACATATAACACTGCAGCACTGACCTCTAAAGCTGCTGACACGTGAGAAACGCTGTGAATTCCCACTGGGTTTGAACTCACCTGGAGCTCCATCACCACGTAGTTGAAGCGGTCGTTTCTCCCACAGCCCACGAAGCGGCAGATGTGGTCCTTACCTGGAACAACACAGGGGAGAGACTTAATTGTGTAGTCCAAGTGGTGGTGAGGTAAACTGATGGTAATGGAGCTTTCAATCGGCACCATCAATTATCCACACCAGATTTACTATATAGAAAGGTGGGAACACAGTGTTTTGCCCATAGATACAGACGGCATCTCGTCATAGAAGGGGGCGTGGCCTCGCTGAGGGGGAAAATAGAATCTTTTGGGAAACTTTTCACTCTTTGTAGACATTTTCTGGTGGAATATGAACTTATTTATCACATACAAATAAAGTCAATTGTAAATTGGGTCCATATGGATATTTTTTCATAGCAGATTGTTTAGTGGAAGTGAAAAAACGGCAGTTGTAGCTCGCGCTAGCTAGCCGTTAGCATTAGCCCGATGCTAACATGTAGCATCATGTTAGCATTCTCCGTTATTTATGTATTTATGGTCTGTTGAACCACTTTACTCCTCTCCATAGATACAGACGGCATCTCGTCATAGAAGGGGGCGTGGCTTCGCCAAGGGGGAAAATATCATCTTTAGGGAAACTCAATTTTCCACTCTTTTTATCCATTTTCTGGTGGAATATGAACTTATTTATCACATACATTTGTATGTGATAAAGTCCAGTGTAAATCGGGCCCATTTGGATATTTTCTCACAGCAGATTGTTCAGTAGAAGTGAAAAAACAGCAGTTGTAGCTAGCGCTAGCTAACCGTTAGAATTAGCCCGATGCTAACATGTAGCATCATGTTAGCATTCTCCGTTATTTATGTATTTATGGGCTGTTTAACCACTTTGCTCCTCCCCATGTCTTTGTATCTTTATTTATTAGAAAACTATATATATAACTACTTAATTCAGCACATGTTAAATTAGTTTTTGAATAATTAGAGAAAGTTTAGATTTTTTCAAAATTGTTTTCCCCCTAAACTGTTTTCAAACATGACCATATATAGGCGATTCCAGAGATGCCGTCTGCTTGGATTGACAATGCGTCTGTGAAAAAACACTAATCCCTGAGCCTTTCTCAAAATTGGTAATAGAATGATAGTTTTGTTATGGATAATAAGTCAAGAACAAGAGAAGTTTGAGAGTAAGGATGTTTTTTAGATGCTTTTTCTAAGGCTGAAGGTCAAAAACACCTAGAGGAGGATAACCTATATGTGCGATCTGGATGCCTTCAGACACATGCCACAATTTGTTTTGCTTACAGTGGCATGCAAACAACGCTACAGAGTCCCTGTTCTGCCGCTGTTGTTCAGTGCGAACACAATCGGAGGGGACAAAGTACTTCCTGTGACTGAAGAAGGGCTGCTGGGGGGGCTCACAATAGCTCCACAACCTTCAGTCTCTCTCTCGGCTGGGCGCCCTTTCCTCTCACTGACACAGGCCTGCTTTACGGTCCTCTTTCTATAGGTCTGCTGTTACTGCTGTGTGAGGCGTGTGCATTTCCCACAGGACACCGCCACACCCTTCAGCCAAAGTCAATGAATCAACAACACTGGATCTGGACATGGACAGTTTGAACTTGGTGACACAGTGATTGAGTGGTTAATTACAAGGATGCAGGAAGCTTTGTCCGTGGCATCTCTCAGCAATGTATCATTCAGGGGGGCGTGGCCTAGCCGATGGGAAACACAATTTTCCCTCTTTTTTGCTGTTTTCTGGAAGACTATTAACATTTCTATCACACACAAATAAAGTCAAGTCAAAATCTGGTCCATATGAATGTTTTTTCACAGCAGATTGTCCAGTAGAATCGAAAAACTGCACTTCAGCTATTAGCATAGAAATCAAAGAAATGCTAACGTATGAGGAGGTATGTTTTGTCCTCATCATGGCATTTATAATATTTCTGTGGTTTCTCTATCATCAGCGTATTATAAGATGATGTTTAGTGCTCATTAGATGTGTATCCGTCCCCACAAAAAGTAGAACCTTGACTGAATTTGAGTTTTTGGACGCTAATTTGCATCTAAAGAAAAATCTCAGAAGCTCTGTACATTCATTAATCATTTCTAACTAAGCTTTGACCTCACCTTAATGTGGTTGATGAGTGACAACAGCTGAAACATCTGGCTGGTTATGGAAAAATACAAAAGGTATCCCGGACTAGCCTATCTGTCCACACCTGTTAGCATATGTAGCGTGAAGCTAAGGTTCACTTCCTGGTCGGCATTATCCATTTTCTAAGAGCTGTTGAACAACTTTGCTCCTCCCCATGTACCTGTATCTTTATCTTGTAGAAAAATATCTTCAGAATTCAGTATTTGTTAACGTATTAGTGGAGAAATGGGAGAACGTTCCGTTTTTTTCCCCCCTACCCTGTTTTCTCCTACTGGCTGTTTCGCCCAAAAATGGCGTCTGTATCTATCACAATGTTTCCCTCTTTTTAACTGCTTTCTGGTGGACTGCAAACATATCTATCACACACAAATAAAGTCAAGTCAGAGTCAGGTCTACATGAATGCTTTTTCACAGCAGATTATACAGCAGAAGCAAAACAACAACACTTTAGCTAGTGTTAGCATATGCAGCTTAAAGCTAGTGTTAGCCTCAAGGTTAGCATTGTCCGTGTTCTCTGTATTTATGGGCCACTTTGCTTCTCTCCAAGTCCCTGTATCTTTATTTAGTAGAAAATAAAGTAATTCAGCATGTGTTAATGTAGTTTTGGATCAATGGGAGAAAGCTTAGATGTCGCCCCTCAGACTGTTTCCACCGCAATTCCAGCGATGCCGCCTGTATCTGTGCTCTAAACCAGGGATGCCCAAACTTTTGTCTTTGAGGGCCAAAATGAAAAAGTGCCTGTGGGTCGCGGGCCAAATACGGCGATGTTAAGCATGAACCACATAAAACTGTAAATAATAATAGTTACTTTTTTTGTTGTTGTATATATTTGCAATTAAGTCTATCTACGCAGATAGCATGTTACATTAAAACAAATGTTAACTATGGCAAAATCCTAGTTTTAGTTTTAACAACATATGATTTAATATAGTGCAAAATGTAAACAATACAGTTTTACAGTAGTCTACGTACAGTGACTTTACCTCATTCATTTGTTAACTCAACTGTTAGAACACCAAGACACCACAGCAGTGTTTCCTTAACTTTGCGAAAGGAGTGAAACAGCGCCCCCAATTTGACGCTGGTGGCCAAAAAGTGTACTGCATCCATATTTACCATTGAGAATGAATGGGAGAGAGTTGGTATTAAACAGATGGGGCGCAAAAGTAGGTCACGCTCTGTCCGGCCATTGAAATTGTTCCCGCGGGCCATATTTGGGCACCCCTGCTCTAAACTGATTGTGTAGCTCATACATGCTGCAATCCCATTTTTTTCCCAAGCTATATATAAAATTTAACATAATTTACTCCCTAGCCGGTCTATTCCTGGCTTTTATTAAGCCCTCAAAGTGGCCGTCCCTTGTAACTTGCTTCTGGAGTCTCGGGTTTCAGAGCCGTCCCACAGGAAGCTGCAGACTCCTCCCGGCTCCATCAGAAACGCTAACACGATCCCGGACCATTGATTTTCCTCTGAGTCGGAGAAACAAACACGAGCAGGCGGCTAAAGGCTAACGCACAGGAATAGGGGGAGTGAGGCATCAATATTTCACATTTGTATTATTTAATGTATGTGTTTGTACGGAAGAGACGCTTGTTGTGTAAAGACTGCTCTTTCTAGGAATCTCGCATGTTGCCTTTAGCGCCCTCCATTGGCAGCGTGAGGAATTACTCATGATATAGATAAGATAAAAGCCACCAACGGCATGCTAACAAATCCAAAACCCTGTGACAAATGTGAAAGAAGGACGGCTGAGAACAGGGCTTGAAAAAGGAAAGGACACTTCAAAGTTGTATCTATAAAATTCAATCTAGAATGTTAATGCTGTCTATGTACTGGGGCGATCCACTTTAGTCACGATTCGATACATATCATGATTCTTAGGGGCCAACCATGTCCTAATGTGTAGAATGAAATCAAGAATCTCTTTTTTCTGGAGTCCTGGCCCCAGAAGGAATATATTTTTAGTGGTAGGGAAACTGGAGTACCCGGAGGAAACCTGCACAGACACAGTCTAGTCCAGATGGGAATTGAACCCGCAACCTTCTAGCTTGGACTCACCCTGTAGCTTCTTGAGCACCGCGACCTCCATCTTCAGCACCTGTTTGGGCTGCTGCGCCGACTCCACCTTCAGCGCCACACTGACCCGCGTGAGCAGGTCCAGGGCCTCGTAGATCTCGCCGAAACCTCCACCTCCGATCTTCTTCGCCTGGGAATATAAAGACAACGCACTCAGCACAGCACTATGACAGCACAAGTCACTGCAATCGAGTCGCAATCAAAATTTTAAAGGTCACAATAGGCACTAAGAAAAAACAAAAATGTGATTCTTTAGGTTTACTCTATAGTGATGAAAGTATTGAGTTCATTACTTGAGTAAAAGTACAGATAAATCATCAATTACCACTTCTGTACAAGTAAAAGTTGCTAGAGAAATAGGGAAAACTCTCGACAGGATGTGGCCATAGTGATACCATGGAATGAATGGCAGTTCTGGCGGCCATCTTGTGACTGGCCCTTCTAACCCAGTGCACTGTAATCAAATGGAAACACCACTTATTTCCTTGATACTGTTTTGATCTATTCTTAGTTGTTTCATGACTTTGATAATTGTGACTGACCTCATGTCCGATCTGGCAAGAAAATAACTTTTTTGCAGTTTTTCCATTTTCATTTCAGTTTCATAGGAGGCAGAGACTTAAAGCAGTACCAAGCAACTCATGCACCCAGAGGCCATAGACGGCGCTGCAGGTGTTGTAGCATGTAGAGGATTTTTACCCATTAATTGTCCATGAAAGTAAATACTATGCTGAAAGAAAAGACAAAGGGAGAGAGGGATATTGTACAAACAATTACACAATGGAGATAATTGTTTTCACTCAAACTTGGCTGTAAATACTGTTTAAGTGGCGCTAGCCCGCAGTTAGCTTTGCCCGTTAGCCGTGATTCCATTAGTTTGAATTGGGTTTTCTGGCCAGAAACACCAGGAGGAGATGAAAGACCCCCCAGTCATCACATTAACACTTATTACCCCCAGAGGGACAACGAAAAGGATTTATTAAGGTAAACAAGTTACTTAGTACTTCTTTAAGCTCCATTTGTTCATGGATTTTCCTGCCAAACACTTCAAATCATTCAGTTCATTTATATCAAATATAACATTTGTTTTCTACTTTAAAACAGTATTTCTGTAGTTTTTAATTTTTATGACCAATATTTATTGAACATGGTGGGACAGTGATACAGTGAATGCTAACCACTGAGCCCTGGTAATGAATAGAGAAAACAAAGCTAATACGGCTAAACAACACAACAACAAATTTAAAATGTTGTTAATGGTTTTGCACTGGTTGCTATAGGGGTTGGCGTCACCGGACAGACACAAGATGGCCGCCACGTTTGCCAAATGAACGAGCGTCATGTCTGATATCTTTGCCCTCTTCCCTGTCGCGAGTCAGTGATATTGACAGTAAATCCACACAGCGCCACCTTCTGTTCTGGAGAGTGCATCATGAGGCTTACACATCCAGCTTTTTACTTTGTGGGTGGATGGACTTTGGAGTCTTTGCAGAAATACAGTGGAGCAGAAGGCTACATTTCGCTAAACTCTTTCTCTTCTGCCTCGTGCGTCTTCTTTGGCTGATCTCAATCTAATCCAGAGACGGTCCCCCGGAGGTCGGGACAGTTACAGTCGGAGCTAAAGTCGGGATTAGCCGCGTGTTACATAAGGAACTCTCTCTTCCGACTCGGTGAGGAGGAGTGGAGCCGAGTGGCAGAGGCTCAGAGCTGGATGGACCTCGGGGAGAGACTGTAGGGACTGTAGCGTCAGACTGAAATAGAACAGAACCAGCTATTTTAGGGCCTCCTCATACAGCAGAACATGGGTTTGGGGGCAGTACTGCGACTACATTTTCTAGTCTCTCAGCCATTTATCTACATCTCTCTCCTCCTTCATCCTACTGTTTCAACTATAAACCAATGAGCAGAATAAAAAACAAGCATTTCCTTCTTTACAGCTGTATTTTGTTGGTGAAATGTGCCTTTACCGGACTCGTATCTTTGCACATATAGTTGTTTCTCTTCCAAATGCTTTATCGTGAATACCCATCGCATTTGTTTATAAGGATTTTTAGGAGTTTGGTGAATCTTATGAAGTAGGGAATGCTGACTGAATCTATCTTAATATAACGGAATGTATAACAACATAACTGTTTCGGAGTATAGCTTTAAACACCTTACCCCTATTATTACTATTTTTCGATACAGATACCTGAACTATGCTTTTTTCGATATCTATGCTAAAACACAGTATCTTTCGAGAACAAGAAAACAGAATAATAATGTAATTTATTCCAAAAAATCAATTATTTGAGCTGAAACAACCAAGTAACTTCCTTTAATGCTGCCACTGGACCAACAGGCATCAAAACGTTGTTGTCTCTAAATGTTTTTTCTTTTCAATACCACTAGTATCCTACCTAAACTTTTCGTTTAATGATACCCAGCCCTATTTCTAACCACAAAAGTTGTCACATTGATTAGTTTATTAGCACATTTTTAAACTTTCAGGGAGCAACACCGTCACAAACTAATGATAAAAAGGCTTTGTATATAGAAAGCAGGAGTGTAAGGGACGGCCCCATTGCCTGGAAAAATCTGATTCAGAATCAGAATCAGCAAAGGGGGATGTATGTTGTTGTTGTGGAGTTATTAACAAGCTAATATTTAACCAGGATTATTATTATTATTATTAATCACAAGAGTCATTGCCTATTGTCAATGTGTTTTAAAGCAGTACTAAGTAACTCATGCCCCTAGAGGCCATAAGCGCCACTGCAGGTGTCCTAGCATGTTGCGTTTTTTTACTTATAAATTGTCCGTGAGAGTAAATACTACACTGACAGACACAGACAAAGGGACAGAGGGATATTGTACATCCAATTACACAATGGAGATAATTTTTGTCACTCAAACTTGGCTGTAAATACTGTTTAAGTGGTGCTAGCCCGCAGTTAGCTTTGCTCATTAGCCTGTGAGCTTCTCCTTCGTGATTCCATTAGTGTGTATTGGTGACTCCAGAGACACCAGGGGGAGATGAAAGACCCCCAATCATCCCATTAACACTTGTATTACCCCCAGAGGGACTACGGAAAGGATTTATTCAGGTAAACAAGTTACTTTAGCTTTAATACGCTTTGATTAAATGGCCATGCTACAATAAAGGAATAGAATGCTTTATTTGTCATTAAACACAAGTATATATGAAACTTGCATGGCTCTCAAAGTCTCAATAATAAATAAAAATAAAACACTCACAGGCCGAAACAGTAGTAGCAGCTACAATGTGGTGCTAAAGTGCTATTAAGGTGTGATGGAGCTAACAGCTAAGGTGGTAAAAACTGTTCCTCAATCTGCTGGTGTGAGTCTTTAACACTAAAACGCTCAAACAGTGAGAGTCCGGGGTGTGTTCTGTCCTGGTAAATGAGGCCTTTTAACCATTGTTTTCTTTGGGTGCACAGGTTTTGTATCTTTTTCCTGTTGATGTGTTTGCCTGTGTGCCGTCTAGATTGTCATCGATTGTTATTGACTTTGTTCAGAACAAACTTTACAGCTTCTCCCACCTGTAATTAAAAGATTTCAGTAGTTCGCCTGTTGATTAAACAGAAGAACAGCTGTTTCTCCATCTTCTGCTGGGTTTTTTGGGTTATTTTTTCATGTCTTCAAACTTGGGTAAGCCACTATGTCAGATGGACTTGCAGAGAAAACGCCAAGTTCCAGACTATACACTACTTTTTTCACAAAGGGACAAAGCAAATTTTGAATTCTAGAACACAATAAGTCAGGTATTGGCCTGTTAAGACTATTCTGATCTAATTTGTCTACTGGTTAACATGATTAAAGCCTAATATCTGAAACGACTTCATCTAAATTCCTTGTTTGTCCAGGCTGATGTGAGGAGCGCCGGAGGAAGGCGGCGACAGCGTGGACAGACTCACAGAAAGCCCATTGTAATAAAAAAAAAACCTCACCACTTTCCATCTCTCTTTGACCAGCGACAGCACGCTCAGAATGTCCGCCTGCTCCGTTCCGCCGCTCATCCCGTCTGCAGACAGGGGGCGCTCTCCTCCTCACCGCGGGGCCGAGGCCTGAAGCACAATCAGACTGGGAACGCTGGGCCGGGCATCGGGGCTAAAGACCAAAGCCTGCAGGTCAGAGAGGACAAAAAATCATCAGATAAACAAATGACTAGAGTGTTATGGCTTAATTAGTCCTGGATTTGCTCTAGTAAAGGATTGGTGTGTCCTCTTCGAATCCCGAATTCTGGTTTTAAAAAAAATACTCGCCCGAGCATGGATTTGCCGCCACAGATAAGATAAGATAAGCCATTATTGATCTATTATAGAGAAATTCACAGCTCTCAAGAAACACTAAGGGGCTGCAAATAGACAGGAAAATGTGCAATCAAAGATAATGGGGAAACAATTAAAGCAGCACTAAGTAACTCTTGCCCCTAGAGGCCATAAGCGCCACTGCAGGTGTCGTAGCATGTTGCGTTTTTTTTACGCATTACTTGTCAGTGAGGGTAAATACTACGCTGACAGACACAGACAAAGGGAGAGAGGGATATTGTACATCCAATTACACAATGAGATAATTTTTTTCACACAAACTTGGCTGTAAATACTGCTAAAGTGGCGCTAGCCTGCAGTTAGCGTGTTAGCTTCTTCTTCGTGATTCCATTTGTGTGTCATGCTTTTCAGTCATGTGACTTTTGTTGTTATGGCGGCCATTTTGAATACTGAAGTAGAATTGTGCAGTACTACAACATGTAACAATATCTCTACTCAAGATGAAAACGAAAGACAGCTGATCGACAGTGGCATGTTTATGTACTCGTAATCATTGCTCAAGAAGAAAACAGTTAAAACACGGCCCCGGAGACGCACGTTTATGTGAAGAAACCAGTGACCTCAAAAGAGAAAACCCTGAGCCACACTCCAAACATCTAGCCTTGGATTCGTCATGTGACAGAGGTCAGAGCTGAGCTGTTACTGTAGTATTTCCTCAGTGTTCATAGATGCGGCCACACATGTGTTTATCTTGTTGAAGCCATTGACAGTTGATTGCTGACAGTTTGCTAACCGGTAGCATGCTAACGTCTTGAGCAGCTGGAACACTGACTCAGACAAAGACTCTGTCGACATGACAAACTGTAAATTTAAAGTAGATTTGGACTATTTTGAAATAAGTTTGCCAATGGAGCAGGCCTTATTTTGCTTAGAACAAAGGAAATTCACTTAAATAAGAAAAACGTGTTGAAGCGGTTGATTAGAAAAATAGAACAGAATATAAAATGTAGAATGTCAAAATGTCCGCATTGACAGTGCAAAGTTTACAGACATATAGCAGGTTGTTGATAAAGTGATGGTCATTGCATATTGTATTGTTTTGCATAGGAGTTATTGCCCGAGTTTACAGTAATGTTGTACAGTCTGACAGCAGTGTGGATGAAGAGGGCTTTGCACAGTGGTCAGACTCTCCCATCATCAATACAAGATCTTGGTTAATAAAACACTGGTTCTTTCAACATTTCGGAAACTTATTGAAACACCGAATGTGCTGTAAAGAAGAAACAACTAAACATTAGAGCGAGTGACTTTGTTCTTTGGTCAAGCAGTGCAATAACATTCTGGAGATTTTCCAACCTTACTTGCAGAGGTGGGTAGTACTCAGTTACATTTACTCAAATACAAGCACTTCAGCAACTGTTTGAAGCAACTGTACTTTTTCTAAGTAATTCTTTCATATAGTACTATTTACTTCCACTTGAGTAATATTAACATGAAGCATCTATTTCTTACTTGAGAAAAAATAAACAAAAGTAACTCGTGCCACTGTGAGTAAATCTTAAAGTGACACAAAAAATCAAAGTATTTCTTGTTGTGTTACTTAATTCTTCATAATTGTTTCTTTATATATGTATTTACTTTGAAAATAGTGCAATTGTCACATTATTTTATGTTTTGTTTCTCATCATTTATGTCACTACTGGACCATAAACAAGACTTTTATGCTCGAACACTTACTCATAGTACTCAAGTAGCCTTCAAGTACTTTTATACTCTTACGTGAGTAAATATTATGGCGACTACCCACCTCTGCTTACTTGTAAGTTGATACGTACAAATGTATCATAAATCTCACAAGCTCCTATTTGTTTGACCTTGTTCAGTCTGTAACACTTCATCACTTTTCCTCACAGCGTTTGACCCGGTGAAACCAGGTCACTCCCGGATTAAAAATTCTCGCTAAAACATCTGTTGGATCTCTCCTGCGCCTCTGTTTGCCCACACTTCGCTTCACTTCCTAAACGGCCGACGGGGCTTATTCCTCTGAGTTTTATGAAGCTTTCAGACTAGTGCAGCCCTCAGCACACGGAGGCTGCAGCCGTGGAGTCAGCAGATCAGCAGCGCCGCACTGACAAGGAGATGCCAAGCTCTGAGGCCTCCACTGATGAGGTTCACGCGGTAACTGTCTGTTGTAGAAAGCAACAGTGTCAGGATTTAAGCCAGGAACGCTCAGATCAGGTGTGGTATTGTCTCAATTCACCGTATTCCAGAGGTTCACGTGGGAGCCGCCATGAATTGTGCCGCCCCTTAACTCCTCTTAGTTTACATAGAACTGCGGACGTCAAGAGAAAATCAGTTTTACAAGCCATTTTAAGGCTATATCCACACGAAGAAAGACTTATATTTTCAGAAACTTTCTTTGTAAGCCAGAAGCCAGCTCAGTAAATGTGTCTCAGGTCTGTGAAAACGGCGCAATTCATCTTCCAGGCCTGTGTGGGGCGCTGTGACGCTAACACAGATAATAGATAATATGCACTAAAACGCTCAAACAGTGAGTGTCCGGGGTGTGTTCTGTCCATGTAAATTAAGCCTTTTAACCATTTTCTTTGGGTCTTGTATCTTATGTCCATAGATTGTTATCGATTGTTATGGGGGAACTTCTGCATCTCACACGTGACGGCAAAATAAACAAATCTAATTGCACAGGTTTGTTTGAGTTTGGCAGCAGATACCCCGTGTATAAAAGGGGCAGAAGGGTATTATTCTGAACTTCCCAGGCAACAATTCCCAAACCGTAAAGTCTTTATTGCTACAGTTGCAGATGCAAACTAGAACAATAGAACAAGCTGTAGAGGGCACTTGTGCGGTAAACTTTTGTGGAATGTAAACAGTGAAAATGAAACTGATTCAAGGATTTAGGATCTACAGAAGAGACGAGGAGACGAGTTTATTCTTCAGACGCAACGGGACTAAAGCAGAAAAACCTGACCTTTTACTGTCAGTCCAAAAACACAGACTGACTCGTGTTTTTCTACTTGTCACCTGTGGCTTGTGGACGGAAGTGGAGCAAAGAGGAGCGGAGTCAAACCATCATAGATCCATGAGGAAAACCAATTATAAGATCAGTAGATTATGGATAACATAGACACAATGCTGCTGCTGTGATGTCATCGTTTTAGTAAAAGTCGCGGAGACGTCGCAACAACGGTGCCACGTAAACGCCGTTTTCAGATCTTTCCACTCTGGGACCTAGTTTGGAAAATGTTGGTTTACAGACCCCCAAAACGCCGGGCTCGTATGGACGATACACTGGATTGATCAAATATCAGGGCAAGTCAACACTCTACTCTACTTTTCGCCCTTTAAGGAACAACTCGGGACCATTACAATGAATGGAGCTGAATCAATGGCTGCTTTGCTTTGTGACGACAACACTAGAGGCCGCCCTGCTGTAGTACCTCCATATAGCCACTAGTCCCCCATTGGAATGCATTAGACTTTAGACACGTCAAAAACAACTTTAAAGCCTGGTACCTAATTTTCTTAAACTTTCTACAGCTCGATATTCCTCCTGTGATAACACTGGGTTTGTTACAATGAAGGGAACCAGGCTGGTTTTCGTAAGAATTTTTTTTCCGAAATCTCGTACTAATGAGGGCTGGACTGTTAGCACTGGAGCTGCGCGAGCTAAATGTCACGTACAGTGAAGATCCCGCCCTCATGCCCTTTTTAGGAACATGCTTCGTCAGAGCTGGGGAGGAGGAGTCTGTAAATCAGCCATGAATTCCCCCTTCGAACGTGGTCATTGTGGTAAACGGGGAGGAGCGAGCAGGAGCTATTTATATATACAGTCTATGGGCTGAATGGAACACTGGCTATCTCATGTAGAGGTGAAACTCAGAAGATTCAAAAGTGTGTTCATTTCTGTTATTCAACTTAAACTGGGAAACTAATATATGCCGGGGCAGACTGGCCATATGTCCATTCTGGAAGAGCACAGAAGGGCCACTGGCTCTTTGGCCACCGGTCTGGCCTTTCCATTTTCTCCTCTTATCCCCCGCCTTAACCGAGCTTTACCTAAATTTAAAAGCTTAAAAAAAAAAAATCAAAATAGCGACGAAAATGAGGATGAAAACGGAACAAAAATGTGCCAGGAAAGCAACAAAAACCCACAAATACATGACCAAAAAAGAGAGGAAAACACAACAAAGCAATGGAAAAAAGCAATGAAAAAAAAGCAACAAAAAAGCCACAAAAACACAATACGAAAGTGACACAAAAGTGACGAAAACACAACGAATACACATCAAAAAAGTGACGAAAAAGCAACAAAAACGTGACAAAAATGTGGCGACAACGTGACAAAAAGTTTCAATCACTTTTGTAAGTCTTAGCTTTCAAATCAGGCATTACACTGTTGCTCTTCAGTCAAGAAGCTTTTAGATTTGGGTAAAGCTGAACTGGAGAAAATGCACTCGGTTAAGGGTTAAATATGTTTTTGTGGAAGTGTTGCATTTACGCTAGTTTGGGCCAGGCTGGTCCAGAGTCCAGGGCCGTTTTTCAGTCCCAGTCCGCCCCTGAATATATGATATAGACTCATTACATGCAAACTGAGATATGTATAGCCTTTATTTGTTGTTATAATTTGGATTATTATGACTAAAAAGCCCAAATTAAAAACCCTGCAGCCGTACTCTGTAATAACATAAGAAGTAAAGGAGCACATATTGGTTTGAATATGAACCTGCCTGACCAGAAAGAAAGATTTGTTTACAGCACCTATTCTCTGTGGCTTTGTTTCCATAAGCTTCTGCAATGTCAAGATCTTATTGATGATGGGAGAGTCTGACCACTGCGCAAAGCCTTCTCCAGCACATCCCAAAGCTTCTCAAAGGGGTTCGGATCTCTCGAATACGGCCGTGCCATCAGGGAGGACGAAACCCATTGATGTTTGCTCAGCTGATCTCATTCTTTGGGCTTTAAATACGTAGCCTCGCTCTCTCCCCTGTTGTTACATGATGGGGCAGATTTCCTCGCTGTGTCAGAGCCGTGCCCTGAATCCAGACAGTGTTTTTGACATTACGTAACAGCGTTTTGGCCTGAGGAGAGTGTGTGCGCGCTGGACGGTAAAAGACTTGTGCTCCAAAATGACGTAACAGTGATACAAGAGTTTTGATCGGCCTCCGTTTCTATCATCCATCTAGGATTCAACAGAAGAGTCATGCTTTGGAGGCACTCAGAGTTCGGGAAAAAGGAATTGATAATAGGTCACGCCGGGCTTTGATTAATAATTCATGCCCCAACACTCAGTAACGCTCCTTCGTGACACCGCGCCCATAAACACGAGAGGTTTTCGTAATCCTTGCTCATCAAAACAAAAGAAAAACAATCTCTGGTTTATAGATATGTGTGTCTAAAATGTCAGGGTTTGAACAGTGGAGTCTTGTTTAGTGAAGCAGCTGCAGAGACAGATGCAGCAGCTGAAGAGGCTCACGTTTCACCCAGACTTTACTTTTTAATCCGAGCTTAACTCCGACTGAGCCCGACTTTCACTGTTCAGGCAGGTTCTGTATCTGCGGCTGCTTTTATCGGTGGGAAGTAGGGAAATAGGCAGAAGTGGGACTCAAATTGAATCATGATCCTGTTAAGCTGATATTTAGCTTTAAATGTTATATTCTCTCCCCTCCTGGAACCGGCACCTTAACGTGGTGGAGGGGTTTGATCTTGGAGCTCTGTTGTTTGAGACTTCATGCTCCTGGTAGGGTGTCCCAGGGCAAACAGGTCCTAATTGAGAGACCAACAGGCCCGGTTAGGGTTAGGCCGTCCTTCTGTGGACCCTCTACCTGCAGGAGGAGCCATAAGGGGCTGGTGGAACCTGATTTGGGCAGCTGTCCCGACAAGTGGAAGAAAAAAAATGGATGGATGGATTGATGGGTTTACCATTTTCTCCCTGTTTAAAGGTACACTGCGTAACATTTTGGACTATACTGTTGCGGCAAAACAAAAACATGCTCCTAATGACCAGCTCAACACAGAAAATGCTGTTACTGCAGTGACTAATAAAAGAGAGGATTTGGATGAAAAACTAACCTGTTTAAATCTCAAATCCTACTGTCTTCTGTCACATCTCCATGGAGACAAGCTGGAGACGTACCCACTCCCAGTAAAGTTTACAGTCATATCTTTGGAGGGGTGAGCCTCATAAATGTTTGTTTGTACAATTATGAACTGTTTTTCAATGATGAAAATATCTGTCATAAAATTAATGCTTGTATTTAAATGTTATGTATTGGGTAAAATACGCAGTGTGGCTTTAAGAATGGATTTCCTTCAGTTTCCCCTTCAACACAAAACATACACAATAGACTGAACCAGCTCGGTGCGCCCACTGCTCTTATATATTGGCCCGATATTTGTTTTTTTTTACAATATCTCCGTAACTGAAAGTGTAAGAGACTTCCTGTTGGAAAGAGCTCTGTCATGAACTCGCCCAAAACTAATACAACTATTTTATATATTTTATGTTGCTCATAATTTAAGAATCATAAGAGATAGAAATTAGCTCCGTCTGAAGTACCTACGAAACATGAATGTCCTGAATAAATCAGCCCTATGCCTCTTATACAGCGCCCCCTGCTGTCACAATTCAACACTGACACAGTAAGCAGCATCGTACACAGGATTATAGACCAGACATTTTTAAAAATTGGGCTAAAAATTAAAATACTTGAATTCTTTCTTGAATTAAGGGACTTTATGTTGAATTTGAGTTGGTTTAAAGATTAAAATGCTAATGCCAATGGAACAGACACGAATCCCTTTTACAATTAAAAATATTTATCTTTTACTTGAATTAATACAAAATAGTATGAATGATGATATTGTTTGCTTGTTCCATTGGCAATAAGAGGTTTTATCTTATAGATACAGACGGCATCTCGTCATAGAAGGGGGCGTGGCTTCGCCGAGGGGGAAAATAGAATCTTTAAGAAACACAATTTTCCACTCTTTTTAGCCATTTTCTGGTGGAATATGAACTTATTTATCACACATAAATAAAGTCAAGTGTAAATCGGGCCCACATGGATATTTTGTCGCAACAGATTGTTCAGTAGAAGTGAAAAAACGGCAGTTGTAGCAAGCGCTAGCTAACCGTTCGCATTAGCCCGATGCTAACATGTAGCATCAAGTTAGCATTGTCTGTTATTTATGTATTTATGGGCTGTTGAACCACTTTGCTCCTCCCCATGTCCCCTATGTTCATATTTCAGCATTTGTTACAGTAGTTTTTGAATAATTAGAGAAAATTTACATTTTTTCAAAATTGTTTTCCCCCTTAACTTTTTTCAAAAATGACCATATATGGGCGATTCCAGAGATGCCGTCTGTATCTATCTGAAACCAGACTAAATCAACTCAAACTTTAGACTGAATCTCTTAATAAGTCTGCACCCATTACACAAATAGCTCTATAATGGGTGCAGATGGCAGCTATGTTTCTATCACTCGTGCAGGACGGATCACAGCGGACCCTTCCCACCCTGGTCACGAAATGTTCGACCCTCTCCCCTCGGGCAGGAGGCTACGGTCCATCCAAGACAGAACTTCTCTCCACACGAGCAGCTTTTCCCTCTGTCATCAGGCTCATGAACTAAACAACCTCTTATCTGAGTTTGCAGCGTTATAACTACACTACGTGGTATTGTGCGTATTTTGTATATTCAGAGGTTAACTATAGTTTACTTGGTCTAGGCCTGCAAAGATAATATATCGACTTATCGTTCAAAACATACAGTGCATTTATTCAATATTTTTTATTATTTTCTATCCTATTTTTGAACAATGTGTTTCATTGAGTTTATCCACCATTTGTGCAATTTCTTTGTACAAATATGTAATGACAAAGCACTTCACTTGTTATAAAGTATATGTTACTACAGACTGTTAGATTAAAAGATTACTGAGATTTCTCTTAAGTTAGTTTCAGTGGTCCACAATATCATCTATCGTGATATTTCTTTCCACAATATATCGAACTTCAAATTTTGTTTTCGTGACAGGCCTAATTATGTTTTTGTGTGCCCTTAAAGACTTATTTATTTTACTATTAGTTTATGTTTCATGTTGCACAGTTGCACATGAAGAAAAACAAAAGAAACATAGTTTGTGAACGTACCTTCAGTCAGTGGCAATGAAACCTATGATTCTGAAAGAACCTGCCTCAGGGGCAGTGTGGAGGGTAACGTATTACAAAAGTATGTATTACTTAAAGCAGTACTAAGTTGCGTTATTTTACTCATTAATTGTCCGTGAGAGTAAACACTACACTGACAGAAAAGACAAAGGGACAGAGGGATATTGTTCATCCAATTACACAATGGAGATCATTTTTTTCACTCAAACTTGGCTGTAAATACGGTTTAAGTGGCGCTAGCCCACAGTTAGCTTTGCCCGTTAGCCTGTTAGCTTCTTCTTCGTGGTTCCGTTAGTGTGTATTGGTGACTCCAGAGACACCAGGGGGAGATGAAATACCCCCAATCATCCCATTAACACTTTTATTACCTCCAGAGGGACTATGGGAAGGATTTATTAAGGTAAACAAGTTACTTAGTTCTGCTTTAAACAAAATACAGTCATATATTAGTCATTACAATATAAGTAACACGAGTTACAAGTGCATTTAAATGGTCTGTATTGATGCACAAAAGAAAAATAAAACTCCCCAAATAAAATGCACCAAATCAAGTTGAACCCTGGTGTATAAGAGCTGCAGTTGCTTGTAGTTAATGTCGTCGGAAAAGCAAAGGAAAAAGGAAATCTCTGACTGAACTTTAGCTCCTATTTTCAGTTTATCTTTTGCCAAAAGTAACTCAAACATAACTGTAACTGTATTTTTAATTTTAAAGTAACTTGCCCATCACTTCTCAGGGAATCTGTGGCCTCCACCGGTTAAAATCATCTTTGCCTAATTCTTCATTATCCTAAAAAAACAACAAACAAACAGCTGCTTTCTGTTGAGTAATCGCTCTGTCATCTTTTAAAAGTCAGACTAACACTAACAACAGATGGTTCCACGGTGGCATAATCTTTTGTATTTAGCAAACTGTCTTTCTCATAAGAGCCATTGATCATACACTTAGAACTTATTTAATCTCCATTTATCAGGGCTTGGGTCCAACTTGGAGTCACCTTTGAGGCAGAAATCACTTAAGAGCATGGGGGAAGCCAAAAAATCTTCTAGCCTTAACTACAATAGGGCTGGAGCAACTAATCGATTATTGAAATAGTTTAAGGAACATATTAATCGTTTTCTGGTAAACACAGACTGACGTGGCCGTGTGAGTGGTCCGCATGGCGCCTTTACTTTCCATCACAGAGGTCTCCAGGACGCTCCAGGATCAACTGTTTGGAAGGTTTTCACTGCAAACATCAATGTTATTAGTTTATGTTTATTTTTTATTTTTTTTGATAGACCTCCGAGTTACCTGCCCAGCACAAACCAGTCCAAACATGATCTAAACCAGCACAAACCAGTCTAAACCTGATCTAAACCAGCACAAACCAGTCCAGCCAGACCTGATCTAAA
Source organism: Gobius niger (assembly GCF_951799975.1). Taxonomy (NCBI): domain Eukaryota; kingdom Metazoa; phylum Chordata; class Actinopteri; order Gobiiformes; family Gobiidae; genus Gobius; species Gobius niger. Next base: position 25,827,978 of record NC_136867.1, read on the forward strand.
CCTGATCTAAACCTCCCCTAAACCAGTGACAAACAGCTCTAAACCTGTCAAAACCTGCATAAACCAGTCCGAACATGGTCGAAACTGGTCAAAACCAGGTCTAAACCAGTCTAAAACTGTTCTAAACCAGTCCAAACCTGGTCAATACTGGTCCAAACCAGGTCTAAACCAGTCTAAAACTGCTCTAAACCAGTCCAAAACTGCTCTATTCCTGTCAAAACCAGCATAAACCAGTTCAAACCTGGTCTACACTGGTCCAAACCAGATCTAACTGGTCCAAACCAGGTCTAAACCAGTCTCAAACTGCTCTAAACCAGTCCAAACCAGTCCAAAACTGCTCTATTCCTGTCAAAACCAGCATAAACCAGTTCAAACCTGGTCTAAACTGGTCCAAACCAGATCTAACTGGTCCAAACCAGGTCTAAACCAGTCTCAAACTGCTCTAAACCAGCCCAAACCAGCCCAAACCTGCTCTATACCTGTCTAAACCTGGTCCAAACTGGTCCAAACTAGGTCTAACCCAGTCTAAAACTTCGCTAAACCAGCATAAACCCGTCCAAACTAGTCCAACCCCAACCCACACTAGTCCAAACTGGATATTTTGAGTATTACAAACTTGAACCGAATGGTAGCGAGAGGCAGAATTAGAAACAACACATGATTCGATAAAGTTTGCTCTACCAAACGGTTGAGCAAACATTAAAGGGTTAAAGGCACTATACCTGATTTTTTTTTTTAATAATAGAGGAACACATTTAGTTTTGTTCTACGTTAGTGTATTGCAAACTCAGACATTCAGAATTACAAAGCATTTGTATCATTTTCATGAACTCTCAGGCGAGTTTTCAAGCTTTTCTGTGAAAGTGACCCTGATAAAGTGACCCTGAGAAGTGACCCTGCAAATTGTGCCGATAAACTCATCCTTGTGAAGAATCGGGATGATACAAATATGCTAGAAAAGTGGCTTCATCAAGAAATTCTGGTACAACACATAGAAGATTATTATTTCTCCTTAAAGGTTTATTCAAAATATGTTTCAAACTGTCTTAACCCGGCTTGCAAACACACATCTCTCTTTTCTCTCCAGGCCATTTCATCATTTCATCCCCCAATAAAAGACACATCAACATATCTCCACTGCCGCAGAATAAACCCACACTGACACTGGCAACAGATAATGTAACGCTTGAGGGGCAGTGTTTTGGTTGGGGGGGTTGTGGACACCGCTGCTCCCCTGGGGTTTGCGCAAATGCATAAACACTGCGGGCTATACGGGTACAAGACAGAATCTGAGAAACAATGCATTTTAACGAGCGTATTATCGACAACAATCAGCCACATTTGGGAGAAACTTGAAATGAAAGTTAATGTTATGCTAATTCGACCACTTCAGCCTCATGATAATGTAGCATTCTTATAACTTTCATGACACATTCCCACCAGTGAAGTCAATACGTATAGGCACTCCAATTTGCGCTCCATTAACTTGCCAAAAAATAATGACTATGCTTGGCCACTTGCCAGTTTAGCTGATATAGCCTTTTGGAAGATATATAGACATGCGAATCCTTACAATTTAGCTTTTCTCTATCGCTACCCTGATTTGTTTTGTGTTTTTATTCCATTTTAATCCCATATTTGGAGTCAAAGCAACGCCAAAACGCCTGGATGTTAATGGTGTCTCTGAAGTGGATGCCCCTGCAGTGCTGCCCCTATGGCATAGATACAGTAGCACTTGCATAGCGGCGGATAGCGGTTCCCAGGCTCCAGCCAGGGCGCGTCCACGCACTCCCCGGGCCACCCCCCAGCTTCCCCGCACGTCTACCCGGCGAATGCGCTCTGACAGCCGCCGCTAAAACGCTTAATAATGGCCGCGGCAGAAGCTCGGACGCGTGCGTCGGGGGAGCGTGGATGCGCGTACGGCCTGTGCGTGCATTGTGCGCCCCTCACCTCGCCTTTTTCTGGTCCTGGATGTGCTTGCTTCAGAGACGCGGCTGTATCGTCCGGGGAGGAGTCGGGGACAGCGCGGAGCCTCGTCCCATGGCGAGGAACGCGATCCACGAAGGGGGTGGGAAAAATGTCACCAGGGATAAAAACGTGCCCAAAAACAAGAGCGTTTGAGCGCGCGGTGCGTGTGCGTCGGATGGTTCGTGCCGCTGTCACCTCAGCTGCATCTCTCTCGCTCCGCTGCGGATCCGTGACGTGACGTGCGCGCTCCCGACCCCATCGCCCCTCGCAACAACCGCGGGGGCGCGCGCAAGGGGTCTTTAAACGCGCGTTCGCGGATGACAGCTTGGTTTTACGCTTGGTCCAAAGTCCTGCACGTGACGTCAGTCCGAGTGCCTGAAATATAACGGATCAATGAACAGAAGCGTGCGTCAAAATAATGCACTATGTGGATGTAGGCAGGGGCGGAATGGGACTGAAAAACAGCCCTGGACTCTGACCTGCCTGGCCCAAATTAGCGTGATTGTGACACTTCCACAAATACATATTTTAACCTCTTACCGCCCGCCTAAACCTAAATGCATTCTGTCCTCATTTGGCTGTGTAACATCTCATTTGAAAGCTAAGACCCACAAAACTTATTTTTTTCCTCGCGTTGTTGCTGTGTTGTGTCACCTTTTGTATGTTTTTTTTCTTTTCTCTTTTTTTTCCCATTTTTGTCACATTTTTTGAATTTTTGTCACATTTTGTTAAATTTTTGTAATTTTTTTGTTGAATTTTTGTCATTTTTTGTAGAATTTTTGTCACGTTTTTGTTGAATTTTTGTCATTTTTTGTTGAATTTTTGTCACTTTTTTGTTGAATTTTTGTCACATTTTAGTTGAATTTTTGTCACATTTTTGTTGAATTTTTGTCATTTTTTGCTGAATTTTTGTCATTTTTTGTTGAATTTTTGTCACATTTTTGTAGAATTTTTGTCATTTTTTGTTGAATTTTTGTCACATTTTTTATTGAATTTTTGTCACGTTTTTGTTGAATTTTTGTCACTTTTTTGTTGAATTTTTGTCACATTTTTTGTTGAATTTTTTTCACGTTTTTGTTGAATTTTTGTAATTTTTTGTTGCATTTTTGTCATTTTTTGTTGAATTTTTGTCATTTTTTGTTGAATTTTTGTCATTTTTTGTTGAATTTTTGTCACTTTTTTGTTGAATTTTTGTCACATTTTTGTTGAATTTTTGTCACATTTTTTGTTGAATTTTTGTCACGTTTTTGTTGAATTTTTGTCATTTTTTGTTGAATTTTTGTCACGTTTTTGTTGAATTTTTGTCATTTTTTGTTGAATTTTTGTCATTTTTTGTTGAATTTTTGTCACATTTTTGTTGAATTTTTGTAATTTTTTTTGTTGAGTTTTTGTCACATTTTTTTGAGTTTTTAATTATTTTTTCTATCATTTTTTCTTTTTTTGTCCGTGTTTTTCTCACGTTTTCATCCTCTTTTTCTCGCTATTTTGATGCTTTTCTTTTCAGCTTTTAGATTTGGGTAAAGCTCGGTTGAGGCGGGACTGGTGGCCCTTCTGTGCTCTTCCAGAACATGGACATATGGCCAGTCCGCCCCTGGATGTAGGATATAGGGCACTTCTTTGGTCGCCTATGTTTTAACCTCTTAACCTCCACCTTAACCGAGGGCATTTTCTCCAGTTCGGCTTTATCCAAATCTACAAAACTCATACAAACGAATATTTTCCCTCGTGTTGTTACCGTATGTTCATTGCTGCGTTTTTGTCTCATTTTTGTCGCCATTTTGACTTTTTTTTTTTTTAAAGAAGCTTTTAGATTTGGGTAAAGCCAAACTGGTGAAACTGTGCTCGGTTCAGGTGGGGGTTAAGAGGTTAAACAGGGGCAACTTCTAGCACTTTATTATTATCATTTAGTTGAAATAATAGTCAAATACAAACCTAATTATTCACACTGACCACTAGAGGGCACCAGATGTTAGGCCTGGATTCACGCATTTTCGAATGATTTTGTATTAGACCAAGAAGATAGATTTATTTTCTTAAACCCACAGATTTTAAAGTAAAAGATGGGGAAAAAAATGTCCAGCGATGAGACCAGTGTAGCCTGTGTGTGTGAAGAGTTCAACTGGTTTATCTGAGCTGAATTGTTATTAAGCCAATACTGCCCCCCACCGCCTGAACAGAGTCACTCCAATCTTTCTCTTCTGGTTTTACCTGCATTAAAGGCGCTAAACCTGGTTTTGTTTAGTCCTCCTTTAGTAGATTGTAAACTGTGCACAGAGAAAAGCATTTATGTGAATTTGATGAACTTCCAGGGTTCAAAGAGTGAAATGTGCCAATAAACTCGTGGTGAATTTGGATGCTAATATGTTCGGAAAGTTAGGAATGAGATTTTACACATTTTAAAGGAACAGGCACGAGTTGATGCGTGCCTGTCTAGTCTTTGTGCTCATGGAAGAGAGTGGTAGCTTCCAACTTCACCCCCATTTAGAGCCATAGGAATATACTGGGAGAGGCCAAATGCGAACAACATCTTTGGTCGTTTTGAGTGACAGAGCACGACCAGACAGGCACACATCAACTCTTCTAAGCTCAGGTATGAACATCTCAGTATGGAAAAACTGTGGCCTGTTCCTTTAAAGTAAACATAGCCTATTACTTGATACAAATCAGATTGGCCCAAGTCTCGTGAAATGAAAAAAGTGTATCGTCCTGGCCCTACATCTAACATTTTAACGTAGTAGCTTCTTCTTCCATTTGTTTGTTTGTATTTAAAGTGCATATGACTTTTTGAAAATAATAATAATAATAATAATATACATTTTATTTGCATGGCGCTTTTCAAGACACTCAAAGACGCGTTACAGAAAACAAGAATAAAATCACACATAAAATGAGCACATTGAAATAGAGGGCAGTTACTCGACATTAAAAGCCTTTTTAAAGAGGTGGGTTTTGAGTTCTCTCTTGAAGGTGAGGAGGTCAGAACAGGCACGGAGCGGTTGGGGCAGTGAGTTCCAGAGTGTGGGGGCGGGGATGGAGAAGGCTCAGTCTCCCCAGGCGCTTGGTCTTCCAGGGGAGGGACAGGAGGTTGGCGTCGGAGGAGCAGAGGGAGCGAGATGGAGTGTGATGGTGGAGGAGGTCGGTGAGGCATGGAGGGCTTTGAAAGTGATGAGGAGGACCTTGAACTGGATGTGTTGAGGGACGGGGAGCCAGTGGAGGTTCTGAAGGACAGGGGTGATGTGTTCACGGGAGCGAGTGTGTGTGTGAGGAGGCGGGCAGCAGAGTTTTGGATGTACTGGAGTTTATTTAGGGTTTTGGATGTTGAGCCGTAGAGGGCGCTGTTGCAGTAGTCAATTCTGGATGTGATGAAGGCATGAATCAGAGTTTCAGCGGCAGAGAAAGTGAGGGAAAACATCAGTTGCAAGTTCATAAGTTGCATAATTATCATTCTAATTTAGCGAAGTTGTACTAGTTATTGTTTTTAATGGATTTTTTAAGCTGCTGACAGGAAGTGACATAGGTAAAGGTAAAGCTCCACAGCAGTTTGACTCATTTCCCATTGACGGCACGGCACGGCAACAGTTTTACATTGTTTGCCTTCAGGGGCGGACTGGGACTGAAAAACAGCCCTGGACTCTGACCAGCCTGGCCCAAATTAGCGTAATTGTGACACTTCCACAAATACATATTTTAACCTCTTACCATCCGCCTTAACCGAGTGCATTTTCCCCAGTTCGACCTTTTTATTTTGATTTTTTTTATTGGCATCATCAGCAAAAAGAACTGGAAATGTGGTCATAGAAACAGAAGCAAAATCATTAATATAAATAATAACGGTCCCAAAATTGAACCTTGTGGCACACCATACTCCACGGAATGCCTTTTAGATTCATTTTTTTTTTTTACTGGGCTTTACCCAAATCTAAAAGCTTCTCGACTGGAGAGCAACAATGTAACGCCTCATTTGAAAGTTAAGACCTACAAAAGTGATGGAAACTTTTTGTCACGTCATTTTTATCATATTTTTGTTGTTTTTCTCATTATTTTTTCAATCATTTTTTGTCGCCTTTTCATCACATTTCTGCTTTGTTTTCATCCTCTATTTCTCGCTATGTTGATGCTTTTCTTTTTAGCTTTTAGATTTGGGTAAAGCTCAGTTGAGGCGGAACCGGTGGCCCTAGAGCCAGTGGCCCCTCTGTGCTCTTCCAGAATGGACATATGGCCCGTCCACCCCTGTTTGCCTTCATCTATGTCACTTCCTGTCGGTGTCTAATAAGGAAGTGAAACAATAGGCACAAAAATGGTCAAACTAAAGAAAGCTATAGGTAGAATCTTTTGCAAAATCTTCAATGTCATATGCCCTTTAATAATTAAAATCTACAATTATAGATCCAATAAAAATCTATGTAATAGTTTTTAAGTGGAGAGGGCAGTGACTATAAACACTATAAAGCAGCTATAAGCTACATGAGGTTTAACTATGAAGATTTTCTGACAGAATCAAATCAAAGTAGCTTTATTCATTGTCATTGCTAGTTAAATCATAGCAAATAAGTAGGTTAAAACTTAAACAACAACATATTAAACTTTGGATAGGCTACAATAAGACATAGCCATAGACATTAGAGTAAAAAAGATCATCATAGTGGATTCGGATGTTTAATGACGCCACCGAAATCACGTTTCCTCCCAGTCCGACTTGAGGATCGTCAAAAATAACATTGCCCTTATTTACTCCTTTCAAAAACGCTTCCGCAGCGCTGGATTCCGACTCGCTTCAGATTTTGCGCAGCTCCGGAAAACAATAGCGAAGTGGGAGGTGCCTCGTCCGGGCCGTGGAGGTGACGTCTGCCCCCGGCCCCTGCGCTCTGCTCTCGCGGTGAGCGCAGACTGGAGCTAACTGCTGCTGCTGCTGCTAAACCAACCATTCATCCATCCATCCGACCGCCCCTGGGTCTCCTCTCCCTCCTCTCCCACCTCGACGCACCTCCTCTGGTCGCGGACGCAGCCCCTGAAATGCTCTGAGCTCTCGCTGTTAGCCATGTAGCCCCGTGCGTAATTGTTTTTCCCTTTAGTTAGCCCGGTCGCGCGTCGTTGTTGCGCTTTAGCTCCCCCCCCGCTTGTCATCCCTTCTCTCCCCGGGTGTCGCTAGCCGTCAGCGCGGTGGGTTTAGTGGCTCTCTCCCGGTGCTGCAGGAGGAGGATGCTGCGGCTCTTCGGCGCGGTGCTCGTCCTGGGGCTGGCCCTGGCGTGCATCACCTCCTGGGTCCTGGAGAGCTACGACACGGCGTGGCCCAAGCGGAGCCTCAGGAGGACGGCAGCCGAAGACGACGCGCTCCGACGCAGGGGGAGCTCTCCTCCGTTCCCCGGCGGCGAGTCGGACAACATCTTCTGGTTCATCCAGGTCGGTGGGGGATGTCACTCACGACGCGCGCGTTTACGGCCATTTATGTGGACGAAGTGCTGGGAATGACACGCTTTCCCTTGCGTTTTTGTGCTGGCTTTATATCTCTGTGAAGATTGGCGAGATATTGCGCATTACACAGCGGCTCTGGAGGAGGATAGCGTCTCTCGTGACAAGAATATCAGTAGTAGGCCTACATAAAGACATCATTTCATACCCCAATAGACAATACGGGGTTTTAAAGCAGGGATTGGCTCAACAGTGAAGCTTGTTCTCTGGTCACTCGGGTGGTTTTGACGATGACTTTACGCAGAGCAATTAAAGTTCTCTAAATCATTGTAAATATAATCAGCACTTGTAAGGATTTTCCTTGGGGAGGACCTCCAGACACCCTTGGTTAAGGTGACCACCTCTAATGGTAGTGAATGTGGGACGAGTGACTGATGGATGTTTGTATTCTGAAATGAACTAGAGGGAACATATTGAATTATAATGATGGACTAAGGAATATATTTGTTCAGCAGGATTGTAGGACTATAGGCAGCGTTAAAGAGGGGGTATTATGTTTTTTTCAATCACATAGCACCAGTCTATACCACACTACAATGATGACCAAACCTTCTGTTGGTCTGTAAATGCAGTAAACTAGAATAACTGCCTTGTATAAAATGTCTCTCTCAAAATGGCTGTAGTGAATGTCTTGAAATAGGCCTCTGTCTCTTTAAGAACCTCTGACTCTTTCCGACACGCCCCCTCCACACGCTGTCTGTGGCATCAGTGGGGAGGGGGTTCTGCTGAGGAGCAGTGGTTGGTTACTCGGCTGGTGACGAAAGCTCGGAGGCGTCTCCAGGAGGTGGGGGCGTTCCTAGGAGGACTCAGGCAAACCTATCACTAAAATGGCCGCCATCAGAGTTTTTACAGATGACTCAAAAATACGTGAATGTGCCAAGGCAACACTTCAGGCATGTTTTTAATGAGGGAATGACATAATAACATGATGTGAAGCTTGAAAAAGTCGATTTTGCATAATACCCCCCCTTTAAACGAAACCAGTGTGGGGTATCGAAGTATATAGGACCCGAAAAAATAATATTTTATCTTCAGATCCAAGTTTTAATGTTGGTCCAGGGACAGCATAAAAGGAAGTGACTTGGTTGTTACAAATTCTGCTTCTTCTTTTTTTTTTTTTTTTTTTCAAATTTAGCCAATTTTTTTTTCTCTTCACATTTTTTCAGTTATTTTCCCCCCCCCTATTTCCCCCCAATTTTTTGACACATTTTTTTTTTTTTTACCCCAATTTTACCTCGTTTTATTCTAATTTTTGCTCATTTTGTTTGTAAATTTTTTTCCCTATTTTTGCCCATAAGTCTTCCTTATTTTTGCAACAATTTCTCCCATTTCCCCCCAAATTATTCCCCATTTTTCACACATTTCTTGAGACGAACCCGGTATTGTAAATCTGCGGATCTTCCACACATTATTGTTCTGCTTTCTAGCTCTTGATGACAAATATTTCAGTATCGTTACCGTAAACCATGTGTTGTCAAAGTAACTATTTTTTAATTTTTTGCCCCAATTTTATTTCATTTTCCCCCTCATTTTTGCTCATTTTGTTTCTCAATTTTTTCCCTATTTTTGCCCATAAATCTTCCTTATTTTTGCAACAATTTCTCCCATTTCCCCCAAAAATATTCCCCATTTTTCACACATTTCTTCGACGAACCCGGTATTGTAAATCTGCGGATCTTCCACACATTATTGCTCTGCTTTCTGGCTCTTGATGACAAATATTTCATTATCGTTACCGTAAACCAAGTGTCGAAAAAGTTTTTTTTTTAAACGGGACGTGTGAGTGCGTGAAGGAGTTTCCATTATGTCAAAGTTTGAAGTTGACCTAGTTACCTTGAGTGTAAAGGTGGAGATTACAGCACAATAGTGGTTCAAATAATACATTTCATTATGATATAACATCAGCAATAACAAATATTTTAGTGTTGTGGCAGCACAGACATGAGAAATTAAAATGTAGATTAGATGAAGATGCAATATTAAAGCAGAACTATGTAACTTGTATACCTTAATAAATCCTTTCCGTCGTCCCTCTGGGGGTAATACAAGTGTTAATGGGATGATTGGGGGGTCTTTCATCTCCCTCTGGTGTCTCTGTCCAGAAAACCACAATTGCAACTTCGCTACCACCGGGTCGGAGTCACCAATACACACTATTAGAATCACGAAGAAGAAGCTAACAGGCTAACGGGCAAAGCTAACAGCGGGCTAGCGTCACTTAAACAGTATTTACAGCCAAGTTTGAGTGAAAAAAAGGATCTCCATGCTACGGCACCTGCAGTGGCGCTTATGGCCTCTAGGGGCACGAGTTACTTAGTACTGCTTTAATTTGCTATTTCAAAGGTGCACACAGAGAGGGCAATAGGTCACTAACATCATCTTTATTATCAGACATGAGGCCTTATGCTGTAAGTGTAGGGCGGAAACAACTAATCGATTAATCGACGACTAATCGATTATTGAAATAATATTTTTGTAATCGATTAAGCGTTTTCTGGTTCACACAGACTCAAATTGAGCAAAAATGACATGAAAATATAGTATTTTTGATGAAAACCTACTTTGTTTTTATAGCAAGTATATGTAGTACACTTTGTACATTGTAAATTTCATAAATATCTGTTTGTGTCTCATCCAATCAGAAACAGAATTAGCACCAAGAGCCTCCAACAAACATTTACTTTACGTTTACTCCATCAACACGTCCTCAAGCGGATTCACTTTAGCTTTATGTGATACAAAAATAGAAAAAATAACATTTTCCTACATCATTCATAGCCAAGCGACTAATCAATTAATCGTAAAATTCGTCGATAGATCAATCGATTACAGAATAATCCTTAGTTGCAGCCCTATGTAAGTAGTTAAGTTAAGTAAGTTAGTGTTTTCTGATCTCTGAAGAAAATGGTATTGCAGCTGTAGAGGCAACAAGGAGGAAGCTCGGTCCCTCTTTCCTCCCCTTGGTTTAAAGCAGAGCTGTGGACTTGCTTTCACGTCTATCTTCTCCATCAAAGCAGGTGTGTGTGCTGCCTGACGATGCGTAGGCTCCGCGATGCTCGGCCTCGTCTTTTGGATGAAAATAGCCTTCCATGTTTCTGCCTAATCTTTGCGTCTGTGCCAATTTGGATGTGGTCCTTGAGCGACGTAGAGACGATCGAGTGAGAAGCGTGGAGAGTCACAGCTGGTCGTGGTTTTAATTTTCCAGCCGGGCAATTAATCGAAATTGCCATCCCCACTTTGGTCTATGATCTCTGTTCGTAGAGGGGCTTTGTAATCGACGAGTTAACGGACATTTATTTGGTTCTTTGGTATTTCTTTGGAGATTTTTGTGTGAAATGACACAGGAGGAAAGCATTTGTTATTTGTTGAGCTGAGGCTTGTATAAAAGACATGTCTAAGTTCATGAATCGGCAACATTTACTTTTATTCTGCAAAAATGAAATGAGAACATGCCATATTATGGAATTATGGCATATGAAAATGTACTTTAAGACACAGTAATATCATGATAATAGGATGGAAATATTCACTGCAAAGTGGTCACAGTGGATCACAACCTCATCTCCTAGTTATCCAGAGTGTTGCTCGTACCTGGAGATATTTTTTTTGTAAGTCATGCAGTTCTTATGTTTGAAGTCTTTCGTGGCGCTAGGCTAATGCAAGGCTAGTGCATGTCTATGGTATCAGCTAGCCTGCATTAAAAACAGTCTGACCCGCTCCACAGTGCACCTGAGGCAAATCACTTATAACACCAGACTAACCATATAAATGTCTGTGTCCATAGAATAATGTTTGGAATATAACTGACCTTGCATCACATGAATGATCGCATTTTGAGGGACTATTTCCTAGCAGATCACTCCGCCGCTGTGTAGCTTGTACAACCACGAAGCTGATGCTGCTCAAATATAAGTTATTTTAAATGCAAAATGGTTAAAATTATTCCATCGACACAGACATTTATATGGTTAGTCTGGTGTTATAAGTGATTTGCCTCAGGTGCTCTGTGGAGCGGGTCAGACTGTTTTTAATGCAGGCTAGCTGATACCATAGAAATGCGCTAGCCTAGCGCCACGTAACCCTTCAAACATAAGAACTGCATGAATTACAAAAAAAATATCTCCAGAAATCAGCAACACTCTGGATAACTAGGAAATGAGGACCTATGTCAAAAATCCTGAACTATCCATTTAAATCACAAGGAAACGTAACTAGTATCTAAGGCCTCAAGGTTTATCAACATCGAATCGCAATTGAGGTTTTGACGACTGCAATAAACAAACCTCAAGAGGCGGAGTTTTTATTCTCCTTCTGTCTCAGGCGTTTCAGTAATAGATGTTCAGTGGTCACCGATCAGACTTGTGGCGCCTCAGATCTCAGGTTCAGCTGCAACAGATAAAAGGTCTGAGTTTCCCTAAAGCAGATTCTTAAGTGTTTACATAGACGCTTTGTGATTCCATTACGGGCTTAGTCACGTGGCTGTCCCCCAGAGGTACTCTCTGAATGTCGGGGAAACTCCCCCAGAAGATGGCGCGGTCCACATAAAACCAAATAGTTTTGAAAGTAGATTATTGTGTATTGCTCTAACGTTGGGGTTGTTTGTTGTTTGACTAAAGTCTAAAATTAACATGACTTTCTTCACCCATGATTTTAGCAGTTTATCATTTAGATTTATTATTTTTTATTATTATTTATTAATTAAATTAAATTTAAAAAAAAATCGCAAGCTGTAATTAGTTTTTTTTTGTCAAAATTGTGCAGCCCTATGAGTATTCTCTCAGAAATAATAAAAGGTACAGAATTTTGCAGCTCTGTTCTCTTAAAGCTCTACTAAGTAACTCTTGCCCCTACAGGCCACTAGCGCAACTGCAGGTGTCGTGGCAAGTTGCGATTTTTTTACTCATTAATTGTCCGTGAGAGTAAATACTACGATGACACAGGGATATTGTACAACCAATTACAGAATGCAGATATTTTTTCTTTCTCAAACTTGGCTGTAAATACTGTTTAAGTGTCGCTAGCACGCAGTTAGCTTTGCCCGTTAGCCTGTTAGCCTCTTCTTCGTGTTTCTATTAGTGTGTATTGGTGACACCGACCCGGTGGCAGCAAAGTTGCAAATGTGGTTTTCTGGCCAGAGACACCGGGGGAGATGAAAGACCCTCCAATCATCCCATTAACACTTGTATTACGGACTAAGGAAAGGATTTATTAAGGTAAACAAGTTACTTAGTTCTGCTTTAACTATATCGACCAAACACTGACTATAAATGATTCTCAAAGAGTCCCAATTTTGCATCAAGTGAGTTATAAAAACAAGCTAAGCTGATACATCAAGTGGATTGTATTTGCTCAGAAAAAGAGGAGTCAGAGCATAAAACATGGACGTACAAATTGTTAACCCTTATATAACTCAAAACATGCCAGTTACGAACTCGTGACCAAGATCCTGGTTCAGATCCGGAGATGGGTCACTGCTCCTGACAGGTTTAACCTCAGCGGCACTGAAGGACTGGTCCAATGCTGAAGGCAATTCCAATATCAGTGGAAAAATATAGCTTTGGAATGGGTAATAACAAGCAGACAATTAAGGCAATGTGATTAAAGCCACACTGCGGAACATTCGAGTTTATATCATAAAACTAGTAACCAAAAGTAACCAAAAAAAAGTATTTCAGATAGAAAACATGCTCCTAATGATCAGCCAAGTGATGTATCATGCTTAATCGACTTTTCAGAGCTTTTTACTACAATTTCGTTCTCTCTTTAAAAGCATATCTGGAGTTGAGTTTCGAGACGCGAGCACATCTTTGAGTGATCTTTGTTTCTTTGCCACTGGTTTTTGTTAGCAGCGAGTCCGTTAATCTATACAAATATGGTATCAGAAAAAAGTTTACATGATACTGGTGTCGGAAAAATAAGAAAATCGAAAGCAGGTATCGAAAAATAAAATACGTTTTTAGAGACCACGTTTTGACGTCAGTTGACAGCTTTAAAGGGACTATACGGAGTTTAAAAATGTTGAAATTAAGTATTTTCTCCCCCCTACAGAATGAGCTCAGTCCCTGTTCACCACAACTGCCTCTAAAATCCTGCACTGTCATTCAGAAAGGTGTTAATTCGGGTCCAAAGTGCCGTCATGCACGAGCTTAATATAGAAGCTGCAGTTACACGTATGACCTGAGGTGGCAGTAGTGAGTACAAAAATGTCAACCTCCATCTGATCCCTTTAAAGGAAGTGATTTGGTTGTTTCTGCTAAAAATAAATGATACAAATATAAAAGAAATAGACTTATGGAATAAATGAACATCTGGTGAGGGTGATAACGAGAGGCAAATCCACTCACAGTAAAGATAGTTGTTTTTTAACATATTTTTCACCTTATAACAAAATACTTGCTGATATTCTACTCTCTTTATGGTGTGAGATGTTCTGCAGTGTGGCTTTAATGTAACTTTCATGAGAGTAGCCTCTGTGTGCGCACTGAGAGGGTACTCAGATGCAGAGGTTCTCCCGCGTTTTAAGGCACATATTCATGAATACATAATTATACAAGCGCTGCATAAGTGGAACATATGGACAGAGATGGAGTGAGGACCGTGAGGTCGTTCAGAGCTGATGGAAATGGACAGTGTCAGGAGAAATAAAATATAAAATTAGATGATGATCCTCTTGTGCAATGGTAAAGAGATCTCAGATAAACAAGTCCCTAACTGGGATTAAATCTAATTTACTTGGAAATAAAGTCATTGCTCGATTGGTTGCCAGGTTTCTGTTAGTCAGACCCGGAGCAGAGAATCTACCAAATGTTTTCCATGATCATCATTTGGAAGAGATTAGATTCACAAACATTCAAAGTACGGCTGAAAGTCCTTTCATCTGACCAACATCAGGCACATCATTATGAATATCCACTTATGGACACCTTTATGAGACAGTCATGTGACCTTAGTTCATGTATGTTGAGAAAGAAGACGTTGAACTTTGTGACAAATGTAACATCCAGGCACTTTTGCAGAGTCCCCGCCCCCTCTGGTGAAAACAAAGGGAGAATTAGTATCACGGCAGATCAGAAATCGGGGAGGATTTCTCATCAATCCCCAGGACGAGAAATCTGAAAGAGGCCAGTGCTCACAGACTTCAGAAAACGATCTCGAGCTATTTTATTTAATGTGGAAAAATGAAAGAGCCAGGTTATCGATTGCCGTCTAGGGCCATTATTGGGGAAACAGCTTCACCTGGTGGCCGTGCATCGTGCCCTTTGTGACTTCTTTAATCTATTAAAGGGACTAGATGCAAGTTTGCCATTTTATACTCACTACTGCCACCTCAGGTCATACGTGTAACTGCACCTTCTATATTAAGCTCGTGCATGACGGCACTTCAGACCCGAATTAACAGCTTTTTGAGCGACAGTGCAGGATTTTAGAGGCAGTTGTGGTGAACAGGTCTGAGCTCATTCTATACACATTAGGACATGACTGGAACATGTAGAGGGAGGAAAATACATAATTTTTACATTTTTAAACTCTGTATAGTCCCTTTAAAGGTAAGATATGCTGTCCCCGTAGGAGAAGTTGACCTTTGCATTTGATGCCGCTCAGTGTGTGACCCGTAACGATCAGTGGGCGACCACAGTGCACCGTGTGAGGACCCATCTCCAGATGTGGAGGCTCATGGTCAGAAACACCTGGCTGGAGGATTCAAGTTTAAGTTTAAGTTTAAGTTGAATGGTTTTGTATAGCCCAATATCACAACAGAAGTCGCCTCACAGCTGCACCGAACATCAAGGCAATAAAACAGAGCAATAAATATGACAATTTAAAGTTTAGGTGAATCCAGGCAAATATAATGTCCAATAGGAGGTAGCGACGAGCGCCGTGGGCGTCCCGTGTCCTTAGACTCTCCAGCACGGCAAGGAAAAACTCAAAAACCCGGCAGGAGAAAAGAGAAACCTTGGGGAGAACCACAGAAGGAGAGATCCACTCCCATGGACGGACAGGCTATAGAGACCCAGGGCCGAAGGATCCCTCAGCAGACGGGCCAAGATCACAGACCGTCCAGTCCTCAGATTCCAGAATGCAGGGTTCCGCCGTTCAGCCGGGTTCCTCCGTTCGATTCACCTATTGTACATGTTTTTAGTGGTTTGGGAAGCCGGAGTACTCAGAGGAAACCTACACAGACACGGGGAGAACATGCCAACTCCACACAGAAAGGCCCCGTCGGGGGTTTGAACCCGGGACTTTCTGGCTGTGATGCACGTGCACTAACTGCTGTGCCACCGTGACCTTCCATGCAGCGCGAGGCCGAGATCGAGATCAAATCAAGTCAAAACCCAGGTCTAAAAATAGTGTAAAGCGGATCCAAATTGGACTAAATCATGTCTAAACCAGATAAACATCAGACTTAAACGCATTACAAAAGCATGAATTAAATAATCGTTCGTTCATGCGGCGTCACAACTTTGTAAACAACCTGTCATTTCAAAAAGAGTCGGTGCAGCGAAGACTTCTATTGTGGTAACTATGGTAATAATAGATACTGCTTTTATTTTATATCTTTTATATTCTACAGGGGCAGCAGCTCAAATTTAATGCTTTTTAATGACACTATTCCCTAATTGCTTTGTTCACTAGTCCATGTTTAGTTTAGTTTTTTTAATAGTTTCTTTTTGTCTCGTCTCGATAAATGTGTCTAGAAGCATTGATTGAACACATATCTTGCACGTTTTCCAATTTTGCACATTTGGACTTGTTATCACATAAAGAGGGTGTTGCATTATTAAAACAAACGCATCCTGTGCTCTTTTTTCTACTCATCACCTCCCAAATTGCACAAACTGTGAATAAAAGCACTGTTATTCTTGCAGTGTTTTTGTTTATGGGCCATGGGATGATGTAACGCGACAAACCTTTGGCTGATTCTGCCGGTTTTTTATGAATGATTGACAGAAATGGGTCAAACATGGATCAGGGAGCAGCGGAGACTTTGCTCCCATTCAGTTTTCACTGTCCACGCTTTAGAAATCGCTACACTGACAGTAGAGCGAGGATGGTTGGTTTACACGCGAGGGAGGAAACACAGCCATAACATTATGACCACGACACATCCAGGCCTCGAAAGATGTGCTTTAAAATGTCGATCTGCGGCAGCGCAAGGGAAGCAATGCCATTCAAATATTAAGAGTTTAAAAGCACAACACTTGCTAATGTGTCATAAAGAGGAGATAGACTGTGCAATAATTCATTTCTGTGTTTTTGCAGGTGTCCGACATCCACATCAGCCGCTTCCACGACCCGAAGAGGATTCCGGACTTTGAGAAGTTCTGCACGGACACGGTGGATGTGATCAAACCCGCTCTGGTGCTGGCGACAGGTAAAAAGAAGAGGCGTCTACAGCTAAATGTCATTAAAAGGACTGTACAGAGATTAAAACTGTTAAAATGAAGTATTTTCCTTCCCCTTCATGGTCCAACAATGTCCTAAGGTGTAGAATGAGCTCAGACCTGTTCGTGTCCGAAGTGCTGTCATGCACGAGCTTAATATAGAAGGTGCAGTTACTTGTATGACCTGAGGTGGCAGTAGTGAGTATATATAGCAGTAGTGCCGACTTGCATTTAGCCCCTTTAAATCAGGTTTAGAAAAATCTAGGAGTAATCATGGACTCAGAACATCCAGAACGCTGCTGCTCGAGTCCTGACCAGAACCAGGAAATACGACCATATTAGTCCAGTGCTCCGGTCTCTGCACTGGCTTCCTGTCACTCAGAGAATAGACTTTAAAACAGCCCATCTCTGACATGTTAGAGCCGTATGAACCATCTCGGGCCCTGAGAACTTCAGGGAGGGGCCTCCTCACCTGGTGGTTCCCAGAGTCAGGACTAAACACGGTGAGGCTGCGTTTCAGTTTCATGCTGCTAAAATCTGGAACAGTCTTCACGAGGATGTGAGACAGGCCTCAACCCTGACAATGTTCAAATCCAGACTGAAAACAGTTCTTTTTGCCCATGCATATGACACTGAAAGTATTTTATCTGCACTCTTGCCTTTTACTGTTATTGATTGACTTTATGTTATGTTTTCTTGTAATTTTATGCAACTGTGAAGCACTTTGAATTGCCTTGTGTGTAAATAAAGTTGCCTTGCCTTGGAAAACCTCTGGAATGTGTTTGTGTTCGGCAGGAGACTTGACGGACGCGAAGACGGAGAGTAAGATCGGCTCGCTGCAGCACGAGGTGGAGTGGCAGGCCTATCACTCCGTCCTGAAGAGGTCCCGGGTTCTGCAGAGGACCAAGTGGATCGACATCAGGGGGAACCACGGTAAACCGGCCCCGAGTGCTTTAAATATGTTAGTCAGGAGGATCAACCTTTTGTGCAGGATGTAGCTTTTTAATGCTTGATTAATTAATTGTACCCTCCTAGAACCTCCATCTTAACGTGGTGGAGGGGTTTGAGTTTCCGCATGATCCTGGAGCTCTGTTGTTGGAGACTTCGTGCCCCTGATAGAGTCTCCCGTGGCAAACAGGTCCTGGGTGACGGGTCAGACAAAGAGCGGTTCAGAAGCCCCTTAAGAGAGACTAGCAGGCCCGGTTAATCATGAGGCCGTCCTTCTGTGGACCCACCACCTTCAGGAGGCGCCATAAGGGGCTGGTGCCATGTGATTTGACCCGGAAACGGACATGATGGATGGGAAAAAAAGAGTGGAAAATTGTGTTTCTCTAAAGATTCTATTTAAGATTTTATGACGAGATAGATACAGACAGCATCTCTGGAGTCGCCCATATATGGTCATGTTTGAAAACAGTTAAGGGGGAAAACAAGTTGGAGAAAAATCTAAACTTTCTTTAATTATTCAAAAAACTACTTTAACAAATGCTGAAATATGAACATAGTTTTCTACTAAATAAAGATACAAAGAGGTGCAAAGTGGTTAAACAGCCCATAGATACATAAATAACGGAGAGCGCTAGCCTGATAGAGATACAGACGGCATCTCGTCATAGAAGGGGACGTGGCTTCGCCGAGGGGGAAAATAGAATCTTTAGAGAAACACAATTTTCCACTCTTTTTAGCCATTTTCTGGTGGAATATCAACTTATTTATCACATACAAATAAAGTCAAGTGTAAATCGGGCCCATATGGATATTTTCTCACAGCAGATTGTTATTTAGAAGTGAAAAAATGGCAGTTGTAGCTAGCGCTAGCTAACCGTTAGCATTAGCCCGATGCTAACATGTAGCATCAAGTTAGCATTCTCCGTTATTCATGTATTTATGGGCTGTTGAACCACTTTGCTCCTCCCCATGTCTTTGTATCATTATTTAGTTGAAACTATGTTCACATTTCAGCATTTGCTACAGTAGTTTTTTATATGTTAGCATCGGGCTAACACTAACGGTTAGCTAGCGCTAGTAACAACTGCCGTTTTTTCACTTCTACTGAACAATCTGCTGTGAGAAAATATCCAAATACCCGATATACACTGGACTTTATTATTTAGGTGATAAATAAGTTGATATTCCACCAGAAAATGGCTAAAAACAGTGAAAATGTGTGTTTCTCTAAAGATTCCATTTTCCCTCTCGGAGAAGCCACGCCCCCTTCTATGACAAGATGCCGTCTGTATTGATATAGCATGGTTGGCACAGCAACAGTTTCAATTGTTTGCCTCTATCTATGTCACTTCCTGTCGGTGTCCAATAAGGAAGTGAAACTATAAACATCACAAAAATTACCAAATTAAAGAAAGCTGAGTACAATCTAAAGCAAAATCGTGTTAACTATATTTTAGCAAAAATTGTGTCTAATGTGTCATATGCACTTTAAAGAGACATAAGCCTTTTACAATCACGCAACATCACACGGCTTAATGGTTTTCTTATTCAACAAGAGCTGCTTCTGTACACAGTCCTTGTACAACTCCTGTAGCTTCACTCTTGTCTGTGTGGTTTAGGGCCACGCTAGATCGGGGATGTTTGGTGAAAATATCCGCATTTTTTCAGCATGACTGTGAAGAGCTGCTCATTTCTTCACTTCTCCAGCTTCAGTTTGCAAGTCGGTGGCGCCGCCGTTAAAGCATCATCCCCCGCTCTTGTCACTCCCTCTTCTTCACTCGGAGCAGCAGCAGATGCTCATTTGTTCATCGGCAAAATCCCGAAATAACACAGGCTTTTTCGACTCATGTGCTCTACAAGAACAGGAGAAGAAGTCAAAAAAGGGGGGACTTTTCTTTTATAATATATCGAGCTATTGTTCAGCGTTGAAAGGGTCTCAAATAAATAGACTGTAAATGGGGCTGTAGTGCCTCGGTTTAGACCTGCACTAATCACTTAAATCCAGTCTCCTCCACTTTGCTCTGCTGCGTCTAGAACAGAGTCTTTTATTCCTCTTCAACTGTGGCCTGTTTTAACCACATCCAGGAAGCGCCTTCTCTGATTGAATTACAGGCCGTTAATGTGAAATCAGAGCCATGTTTTTCTGCGAGAGGGAGAAACGCTGGACATTTGAGACGTCGCTCGTTTAGATTATAATGATTGGGGTTGTACCTTGAAGTCGGGGATGGTGGGGATTGTTGCGTAAGGAAGAGAGGAGGGATGCAAAGCTTTTCAAACTCCTCAGAAAGTGTCAGAACTAAACGAGATGCTAGTTTTCCAATGCTGCAGTTTGTAACTTTGTGTGAACTTTCTCTTTTTCAGATGCCTTCAATATTATGTCCCTGGAAAGTGTCAACAACTATTTCCGGTCAGTATTCCATGAAAAAAATGTTTTGTTTTGGCAAATTTTAAATGTTTACAGATTCTTTTTCCATGTATAAATACTGTGTCTTAGTAAAACTGATCTTTATGGCTAATATTACAACAAATTTAAACCCGGATCTTTCTTTTATTTCGATTTTGTCTCTGAAAATGTTGGCAATTTTTAGCATTTTAGCATAAAATGTCTTTAGTTTATATTGTTTTAATGTGAAAATATGAAAAGACAGAACAATTGCAATACATGCCTTTCAGTCATGTGACTTGTTGTTTTGGCGGCCATTTTGAATACCGAAATGGAATTATGCAGTACTACAACATGTAACAATATCTCTTCTCTGATTGACAGTGGCATTTTTATGTACTCAAAATCATTGCTCAGGAAGATTAGAAGTTAAAACACGACCCCAGAGACACATGTTTATGTGAGTCAGTGTTTAAGATGTTAGCATGCTATTGGTTAGCATTTAGCTTCAACCGCTCAGCTCTCACCTCTCCAAGAGGTCCACACTCCAAACCTTGGATACAACATGTGACAAAGGTCAGAGCTGAGCTGTTACTGTAGTATTTCCTGAGCAAGGCCGTGGGAACCCAGGGTGCTGAGGGGGCTGCAGCACCCCCTGGTGGATAGTTTGGGAACTGCATGCAATATTAATAAATAGGAAATGCGCAAAAAAAGCGTTTTTGGGGTAAATTTTGTCCCTCAGCACGCTCTAACTAAAATATGTTCCCACGGCTCTGTTCCTGAGTGTTCATAGATGTGAGCCACACATGTGTTTATCGTGTTGAAGCCATAATGGTTGTCAGTTGCTAACCGGTAGCATGCTAACGTCTTGAGCAGCTTAAACAGACTCAGACTGAGACTCTGTTGACATGACAAACTCTAAAAACCACAGAGAAAGGTTTTCTGTTTCCTCTTTGATGTGTTCATTTAGTCTGAGGAGTGAAGCAGATCTTTGTTTGTTTTTGTATACTTTATTGTCCCTGTAGGGAAATTTGTCCTCTGCATTTAATCCATCCTTCGATGCCGCTGGGGCGACCCGTAAGGAGCAGTTGTCTTTCATTTTCATACCAAGTAGACATTGTTACATGTAGTAGCACTGCATAATGCTACTTCAGTATTCAAAATGGCAAGCCGGAACTATGCCTGATGTCATTGGAAAGGCATGTATACTTCAAATTTATCTCTAAATTCAATTGTTTTCCCTTTTTTGCCTGTATTGCCTCTCCTTAAGTAAGAAAAATGGCTTAAGAAGTTCAAGAATTGACACATTCATTATGTTTTTTTTCTAATTTGAAATAAGTTTGCCAATGGAACTTATTTTGCTTAGAACAAAGGAAATTCACTTAAATAAGAAAAACAACCCTCAAAGGTTGTCGAAGCCTAGTCAAAACCAGCGTAAATTCTCACAATCAAAGCACTTTCAAGACATTTTCTCATCTACAACAATTGTTTTTTCCAGTGCAATGTTACGAGCGAGTCCCGTCTACAAACACCTCTCGGCAAAGCGTCTTTTTTTTTACGTGTTATTTTTGAATGTCACTATCAATAGCTCCTGTCAGCTGCTTATAGAGAGCGCTGTAGTGGGTCTAAGTGCTGCGGAGACTATAGAAGAAACAGACCTCTGTGCTTTGAAACCGGAGCTGTTATAGCGGCTCCTATTTATTGTCAATAATCCCAGTCATCTGAAGTATCTGTGGATTAAAATAGAAAGTGGATCAGGGACCAGCCAGGTTCAAACCGTTCAAACCTAAACAAGACTACAGTGTCACACACGTCACTCTCAGCTGCTCTCACGGTCAAATCAAACAGCGACTTCACAAAAAAATGAAGACTTGAGATTATCGTGAGACGAAAAGCCAGATATTGTTGCTTCTTCTGATGAACTTAAACCTTGACTTCTGTTCAGTTGTTGCTTTTCTTGCTCATTTGTCTGTTCATTTATCTTTCCAGGAAGTATTCAGCGAATCAGAAAGTGGGCTCGTTCCACTACGTGCACAGAACTGCCTTCGGTAATTACTCGTTCGTTTGTGCCGACGCCACCCTGACGCCGGGACCCAAGAGACCGTACAACTTCTTTGGCATTCTCAACCAGGTACGAACAGCAGGATACTGGAATAGTAATAGTAATACTCCACATTTCCCCAGAAAACAAGGGCAAGAGAGAACAGGTGCATCAAGAGACTTAAAGTGCATTATGACACATTAGACACAATTTTGATGAAACATAGTTAACATGTTGATCCGTCCCTCACTCGTGAACAAGACCTTGAAATAATGAAAATAGAAGAGGGCGAGTGCATCAATGGTCTGGGAAAAAGTGAGAAGGTAGACCGGTGCTCTTCAAAGACTGGGCTGAGCTTACGTAAGAGTAAATTAGCTGAGACTGGCTTGTAGAATAGCTTGTGCTAAAGTAGCGAAAGCAGTCAAAAAAGCAAAATAAAGTCCGAGGCACTCGAGTCGTGTAGCAAAAATAAAAGACCTTTATTAGTATTACAATAAAGGACTGGTCCATTGCTAATAAAGGACTTTTATTTTTGCTATATGACTCGAGTGCCTTGGACTTTATATTGCTTTTTTGACTGCTTTCGCTACTTTAGCACAAGCTATTCTACAAGCCAGTCTCAGCTAATTTGCTCTTAAGACCTTGAAATACTTGAACTACCGATCGATCTACGTTCCCACCCTCACCTATGGTCATGAGATTTGGTTAATGACCGAAAGGACAAGATCGCGGATATAAGCGGCCGAAATGAGTTTCCTTCGCAGGGTGGCTGCGGGTGAGGAGCTCAGTTACCCGGGAGGAGCTCGGAGTAGAGTCACTGCTCCTTCACGTCAAAAGGAGCAGCTGAGGTGGTTCAGGCATCTGTTCTGGAGGTCTCCTGGTCGCCTCCCGCGGGAGGTGTTCCAGGCATGTCCTAGTGGGAGGAGGCCTCGTGGAAGACCCAGGACACGCTGGAGGGACTATGTCTACGAGCTGGCCTGGTGTCGCCTCGAGGTCCCCCCAGAACAGCTGGAGGAGGTGTGTGTGGATCGGGAAGTCTGGGCATCTCTGCTGAGACGCGGCCCCGGATAAAGCAGAAAAAAATGGATGGATGGATAGTTAACATAAATGTATTCAAGATTTTGCTAAAGATATTGTACTCAGCTTTCTTCAGTTTGACCATTTTTTGTGATGCTTATAGTTTCACTTCCTTATTGGACACTGACAGGATTTGACATAGATCAAGGTAAACCATGAAACTGTTGCCGTGCCGACCATGTTTTATCAATGGAAAGTGAGTCAAACTATGAAACTGTACCTTTATCTATGTCACTTCCTGTCAGTAGCTTAAACATTCAAATAAAAAGAAACTTCTCTGCCCAACATTTCTTCCTTAAAATTCCTGCGTAACTCAAATATATATTTTTGTCATATTTTGTTGGACGTCTTTAGCTTTGATTACAGCACATTCGCAGTGGCGTTATTTCAACAAGCTTCTGCAACGTCAGAAGATCCCGTGTTGCGTTCATTTCTCACCAAGATCTTGTATTGATGATGGGTAGAGTGCGACCACTGCGCAAAGCCTTCTCCAGCACATCCCAAAGATTCTCAATGGGGTTAAGATCTGGATTCTGTGGAGGACAATCCAACTCTACTCCCTGAAGCAACCCCAGATCAGAACAGTTCAATCCAGGTCCCAACTTTCTTCTTTGGTCAGGCAGGGTATGTTCGAATACAAAATGAACACAGCTTTAAACAAATAATCTGAGCATTAGACAGTCATGGTCAAGGCATGTACACTCAGCTGTTTCATGAATCAAGTGATTATGTTCTTTATCGTAATGTTCTCCCTGGTTTATTCTTCATTTTTCTCATCCCAGACTCAGATGGATTTGCTGGATTCCTTCAGGCTGGAGTCTCTCCGCTCGAACCAGTCCGTCTGGTTTGGACACTACACCACCTCCACCATCGTGTCGCCGGCTCCGGGAGTACGGCAGCTCATGAGGTACGAACCGCTGACCCTTCACGGACTTTAAACTCCTCCGAAGCAGCAGCCGTGACGCGTGACCTGATGGAGCGGAGGTCAGGGGGGAGTCACGAGCCGAACCCACTGACTTTAGCCTGAAGACGACACAGTTTATCACATGACCCTGACGTTGTGTTGGAGTTTCTCTTCCTCTTTAAGACAATGACTTCCTGTTTAAGATCAAAAGAACCATCACAGAACTAAAGAGTACTTACACACCAAAGAGAAACCGTGTTTAGATGCTGACGTGCAAAAGAAAGAAGATAATGATGCACAAAAATACATATTGCGTGTTCTAAAGTACCTCATACCTCCACGCCCCTCTCTGCCTCAGGTCGGCGGTGGCGTACCTCTGTGGGCACCTCCACACTCTGGGAGGCCTGATGCCGGTGCTCCACAGTAGACACCCTCAGGGCACGCTGGAGCTGGAGCTGGGAGACTGGATGGACAACAGACGGTTAATACACACTTTTTTTGTTTATTTTTTGTGATATAGACTTTCCAAGCTTTAAAATGAGCCATAACTTCCTAGGCCTCAGGGGAGCGGAGAAACATTTCAGTGAAAATTGTTTGTACACCTATTATAAATAGTTTATAAACTTTTGCGGATAATTTCAGAACCATAATAGATTTTTTGTCTTTTAAACAAGCTCCCACTGAAGCACCTACTAAACAGGAATATTCAGCAGTCCCTGCTGTCACTGTTCAACACTGACACATTTAGAAGATTTCATGCACCGGATTTTAGACGAGACGTTTCTACAATTTGGCCAAAAATATCAGTGGTGCATATCGGCATCAGCCAATCAAAATCAAAATCCCCGATAATCGGCCTCAGCCTTAGAAAAACCCATATATTTCTATGATTGAAACCTTTGCGATAATAATAAATGTTTAATTTTAGGCTTTTTGAGAGATTTACAACATCAAATAAACTGCTTAAAATATCAGCTTGTATATCGGCCATGCCAACCCCCTTCATATCGGCACCGGTATCGGACCCCGAAAATCCATATCGGTCAGCCCCTAATAATAAATGATTAAGGTGAGACAGCGGGATAAAATGAAGATTTTTCAATCCAGTGGTCTGTTTTGAGGTTTGCCCAGCTGCCTTCCTTTACATCTTAGTTTTATGGTCAAAGTAGAGTCAGGTTAGTGCAGCTCTACAGGACCATCATCGAGTCCATCCTCACCTCCTCCGTCACCATGTGGTTCACTGGTGGACCCGTGAAAAGATATTTTGGTTACGCAGTGCTGAGGGACAAAATTAACCACATTTTCTGTGATTATTTCCTATTTATTAATATAACCTGCAAAAGTGCAAAACTATCCTCCAGCACTATAGGCGTGCTGCTGTGGGCTCCCTCCTCTCGAAGTTCTGTACATCTCCAGGCCCCGGGGACGTGTAGGTCAGATCACAGCCGACCCTTCTCACCCTGGACATGGACTATTCACCCCCTCCCCTCAGGCAGGAGGCTACGGTCCATCCAGACTGATACAACAACAGTGTTTTCCCTACATCATCAGATTCATGACTAAAAAAAGCACTTGATTCTAATTATATTTATTTTATGGATTTTGTCTGCGCTAACAGTCCCTCTGACCACCATCATTCATCCCTATTGTGCATGTTTTTAGTGCAGAGAGAGCAGTTAAAGACACACTATCTTCATGAATGCTGTTTGATGAAAGCTCTTTTTGCAGTGTGGGGTAGAATAAATGTACATCTCTGTAACTGGAGTTTGTTGTGTCTGTTTCTTACCTCAGATATCGAGTTCTGGCTTTGGACCACGACCTGCTCAGCTTCTCAGACCTGACGTTCGAACAGTGGCCCGCGGTCGTCATCACGAACCCCAAAGACGCGCAGTACCTTCACCCCGGAGCCGAGCCGCTGGGACGCATCCGCAGGTCCACTCACATCAGGTATTTTTGAGTCTTGCTCTGGTCTCTCTGGTCTGTAAGGCTCGCCTCACACGCCCCTCCCTCTCGCCGCAGAGTGCTGGCCTTCTCCGACGCCGCCGTCTCCTCTGTGGACGTCCGAGTGAACGGGCAGGATCTGGGCCGGGCGCGTTCGGCCGGAGGGCCTCTGTTCGTGCTGCAGTGGGACGCCTCGCTTTACGTCAGCGGAGTTCACACCATCACCGTCACAGTCCAGGTGCTGCAACTCAGTCAGATGGAAGACTTGGAAGAGTGTTTTTGTAATATATTGTGGCTTCTTAAAGGGGCTTAATGCAAGTTATATACTCACTACTGCCACCTCAGGTCATACGTGTAACTGCACCTTCTATATTAAGCTCGTGCATGACGGCACTTCAGACCCGAAGTAACAACGTTTTGACTGGGCTCATTCTACACATTAGGACATGGCTGGAACATGTAGGGGGAGGAAAATACTTCATTTTAACATTTATAAACACAGTATAGTCCCTTTAAGGTTCAAGGAGAAAACAGTTTACTAGAGATTTTTAAAGAAATAGGAAGCTACGTCCCGCCGACGTGACGAGCACCATTAAATGCATTCCTATACGCGCCACAGTCACATTGCCCCACATGTTACTAGTCAAAATGATAGATTTGGGTAAGACAAAGGTCCGCCTATAAAATGGACATATCCATGTAAAAATGGATGTGCAATGTAAATTTTTACAGATATTGTTGACCTGTTTGAAATATATGTACAAGTGGTAGTATTTTTAAAGGCTCAGAGTGTGTTTTGGTTCCACCTGTCTATTGCAGCTGTGGACCTTTTATTTTCATCAAAAAATGTAGGCGAGGATAAAGAAAATTATTCTTTTATTCAGTGCTGTAGTTGATAACTTGCCAATAGTGGATCTGATAGTCATACTGACTGTTGTGGCGACAACTAGAGACTCACAGTCAAGAGTATTATGTAAATTCCATAAGGGACATTAACAGCAATGGTTTTAATTTGGAGGCGTCATTTTACAGGCGAGTGAATCAAAATGACCTACTTCAGTAAAAGGTTAAAATGTTAAGTGAATAATTAAATTAAATTAAGTTTAGCCTCCTCACCCCACCTGAACCAAGCACATTTCCTCCAGTTCGGCTTTACCCAAAACCTAAAAGCTTCTTGAAAAGAGCGTCAAGACGCAAAAAGAAGGATGAAACACACAAAAAAAGTGACAAGAGTGACAAAGCAGCAATAGCACAATGTACAAAGAGACAAAAATATGACAAAAAAGCAATGAAAAAGCAACAAAAGTTAAATTAAAGTAACAACAACAAAACAAAGAGTGACAAAAGCATGACAATAAAGCAATGAAAAAAGTGATGAGTGAGCAACAAAAAGCAACACAAATGTAACAAAAAAACTATGAAGAACGACAAAAAGAGAGACAAAGACACAGGGAAGTGAGGCGTTACTCTGGCCAATAGGCTTTAAGCTCTCCTCCAGTCGAGAAGCTTTTAAATTAATGCCAAACTGAAGAAAATGCGCTTGGTTAAGGGGGGTTAAGGCTTTAAATGTTATTAAAAATCATTCATTTAGATCTAATTGGGCAATAAATTCTACATTTACAAAATAATGACATTGCTCATAATATAATAATAATTTGCTAGAAGATGCACACATTTTGTCGTCTGGCTGTAGGCTGTAAAATGTGCTTGATTAAGAGGTTAAAAAGAGCTCAAAGTTGACTTCTAATAAAATAGTTTCCCACAGTTTAACACGTTTCGTCTTCCTCAGGACGCCGCGGGTCGGTCCACCGTGAAGCAGCAGCTGTTTTCTCTGGAGGAGAGCCTGACGCCGAGTTTCGGGTTCGTGCAGTCGTTTATCCTCCTCACGGATCACTACGTTTTGGGCAGAGCCGCCTTCTTCCTCGCCATCCTGGTCAACATCGGAGGACTCATGCTCTTCAGGTGGATGACCTTCTACAATGGGAGAGGTCAGGACTTCACTTTGACACTTTATTATTAAACTCTTTTTAATTAATATTCACACATTTATAAAGCCTATTATCCATTACCGGACTTTTCATAGTGTGTTCATCGCGGCGCCATCGATTTGAAAGCTTGTTTTCACTGTTTTGTGACGTGCCGTTCCCACCACCGCCTACAGAGGGAGCTCCAGGCCAATTTGAACAGCCCAGTCTCTCTTTACACAATGTTATCGAAAGTAAAGGCATCATTCTGACCACTCACTACGAGGTCAAAAAGAAGGAGCTTTGGTTGTAAAGAAATGAGTAGTTGTCGTGGTCGCCATGTTGTCTTTAAATCTTTTTGTTCTTTTCCAGGTCTGTTTTCCAAAGCCTGTGTGTCTCTGCAGCTGGTCAGTAAAATGAACATGTTTTTCTACTCGCTGCTGTTCTTCAACCTGTGCACTGCGTTCGGTGAGTCCACGTCCTGACACGATCTCTGCACAGCTCCAGAGAGTCATGTTTTTAAAATGTCCTCCCTCTCCTGTCGTTTAGGCCCGTGGTTTATCGGGGAGATGATCGACGGACACAGCGGAGCCTGTTTCTCCTTTGGAGTTTTCATCGACGGGCACTTCCTGGAGGGCAGTCTCACTTATGTGGTCGGAGTTGTACAAGTAAGAAATAAATTCGACTACTCTCACACTTATTCTTTTTCTTTGCTGTTGCACTCGTGAACTGTGAGAAGAGGCCTTCACTGGGCGCTTCTCTTTGGTCCTCATGGCGGGGAGCTGACATTGCTGTTATATCACACCCTGGTGGCCGGGGCGACTCCAAAAGATACCTGATAAACAGGATTCCAATGGATTCTAAAGAATGGCTCCAAAGAGTTTCTTTATCGAAGATAAAGAAAAGGGCAAAGTTTCATATTTAACCACACTGGTTTTTGTGCTGTATAAATAAAAAGTTTCAGCCTGAAGCTTTGATTGACAGGCTCTGGAACGCTGAAGCCAGACCCGCGAGGGTGGGGCTTCCCGCCCTTTTGTCCTTTTTTTGGAACATGCTCCGTCAGTGCCGCCGCTCCTTAAAGGGGCTAGATGCAAGTTTACCATTTTATACACACTACTGCCACCTCAGGTCATACGTGTAATTGCACCTTCTATATTAAGCTCGTGCATGGGCACTTCGGACCCGAATTAACACCTTTTTGAGTGACAGTGCAGGATTTTAGAGACAGTTGTGGTGAACTGAATTCATTCTACACCTTAGGACATGGCTGGAACATGTAGGGGGAACGAAATACATAATTTTGACATTTTTAAACTCTGTATAGTCTCTTTAACACTGATAACACGCATGTTCTGAGTGGCTCCTCATTGAGGTCATTATGACTGAACGGCACTGTAATGTATGTGCACTACTGTTTTACTAACGCAGCTGACAAAAAAAAAAAAACGTCCGCATTCAACGAGAGCGATGAGGAAGAAGAGTCATGGCCAATGCGACCGATGATCCTGAGGAATCTCTGTACCGTGTGAGGAGACTTCACAGACGGCCCGTTCTTACAAACGTTGTATATTTGCTGCAAACTTAAGTTCAGATCTTGACAAAACTCAGGGTCATGTAGAGTTCTCTGCAGCCTGCGCTCATAGCGGGCAAGAGAAAGAAGAGAGAGAGAGGTCTGTGCGCCGCAGCTGCACATTGGTGTAGTTTCGAGCATGAGTTTAATTTTCATTAATTTACATTTTATTTTATTTTATGTGGTGGGGAACCATGGAAAATGTCCGCTTAGGGCACCATAATGGCTTCACCCTGTGCTGCCATCAGGGATTTTCTCTCAAATGGAGTAATTAATGTAAATGGGGAGGAGTGAGCACAATAGGTCTAACAATATTAAAGCAGTACTAAGTACTGTGTTTACCTTAATAACTCCTTTTCATAGTCCATGTGGGGGTAGTACAAAATCAAAAAAATGATTTCCATTCTGTGATTGGATGTGCAATATCCCTCTCTCCCTTCACCTTTTCTGTCAGCGTAGTATTTACTCTCCAAGACAATTAAAACGTTAAAAAATCGCAACTTTGCTACGACACCTGCAGTTGCACTTGTGGCCTCTAGGGGCAAGAGTTACTTAGTACTGCTTTCCCATGTCTGTGAAAGGTGCTATATAAATATCATTTAATCAGTCTATGGGCATAACAAATGCCCTTAGTCACTTCTCCCCTATTGCCATGTGAGTGAGGGATGGATAGTGTGTCTACTTTTGTCTACCTACAAATGCATTTAATTAAGAAGAAAAGAAGAATCAGGATGTTGTATTGTGAGAGCCAGAAACGAGTCAGGGCTGCTGCTCACAGTTAATGCCTTTGATTAACTGTAGCTTTAATATAAACTGTTGTTTTCTGTCGCAGATGCTCTTCTTCAACATGCCCCTCACCTTGTACCTGTGCTGGAGCCTGCACCATCGCTGCTGCGGCCACTCCTTCAGGTCGCACCTCCGCCTGAGGGCCTGCTCCTCTCGCCCCGGCCCGCCCCAGCAGCCCCCGCCCCCTCCGCCCGGCTCCCGCTGCGGGACGTTAGCCGTGCACCTCTTCATGCTGCTGCTGCTGTGCTGGCAGGTCCAGTCTTGCTACTTCCTCCTGGAGACGTACGGGCCCATGGCCTTCGCGCTGTCCCCCGTCCGGACCTGGGCGCTCGCCATGGGCTTAGCCCTGGTGCACAGAGCCTGGACATGCCCCCTGCCCGCACTGAGGGAACACAGCAAAGGGAACAGCGCCACCTCCTGACAGTGACCGCGCACTGCAGGGTCGAGTCACGTCGTTTTGAAGCCACTGTAAGAAAGAAAAAGCACTAGTTCCTAAACGTGAGCTCTGCAGAGGGAGCTGGACGTGGGTCAGTGGAAGCAGGTCATACCAGTGTTAAGTTTAGACTTAATCATGTTTTTGCTGACTAAAATTAAACTAAAACTAAATTAAAATGAGACTTTTAATGAGACTAAAACTATGGGTGACGCTTTAGAATACAGCCCGTGTTCCAGGTGTACGTACGGGGTAACAAGTAAGTAATTACACATGTAAGTACAGGTACATGTATATCAAGGGGGAACAAAGTGTAACAAGGCAGTACAAAGTGTAACTACGTGTCAAGGTGTAGTAAAGATGTTCCAAGAGCAGTTAATGGTGCTGAGCGAACACACAGTTGTGACAAAAGGGATTGTGGGATTATAAATTATGCATTAACTTTAATGTTTCAGGAGAACAGTTTTACTGTTGTGAAAGTGAAGACATGACTCCAGGCATTTTTATTGATTGTTGTTTATTTTCTATAGTTGACACCGTTGCCTGTAACAAGCAGGAACAAGAGTGAACAGAGAAAAAATAAGTCTCCAAAAATGATCACACTATCAAAGTGTACATGTGTAATGACTTTCTTGTTACCCCGTACTTACACCTGGAACGCCGGCTGTATTCTGAAGCGTTACCAAACTAGGTATAAAATATCCATTCCCTCTCTTTGACTCATGAAAACGAAGGGACTAAAAACACATGAACTTCAGTGTCACAGTGTGAAAGAGCCATTTAAATCCACTGCCAAAGGAACAGGTCTGAGCTTTGTTCATGTGGGAGAAGAAAGTTGAAGCAGATGATGGAATTTGTTTGAATACAGTGATACAAATGTAAAGTTGCCTTCTTACTGAACATCAGCTATTCAGTTTATCAATCAGTCAAGAATCAGTGCCAATCAAAACTACTCTAACACATAATTTAGTTATATTATCATGTATTCTTATATCTTTATTGCGTGAGATTATGTCCTTAAAGTATAGAATTTCTTTTAGTTCTCCTTCGAATCAGATCAGAAACCACCAACCAGCACTAATTTGACAGTATTTTGAGTTTTTCCTGGTTAGTGTCTATCATGAAACCTTTCTTCTCTGCCCACCTTCAGCTTCCTCTATCAAAAGTCGCAGAGTCTCCACAAAAACAAAACTTTCCTTCTCTTCTTCTGGAGCAACTTCACCGTCCAGCGACAGCCTCCACTTATGGTTTTACTCGTTATGCATGAACTTTGTAAAGCACTTCTCGGAGCACATCACAGGCTGCGTTCATGTGACGACGTCGGGAAGACATTCGAGCGGAAAAACCCTGTGATTATGAAGCATTTGCAGCGATTTCATGAACTTGCTGGTTGTTCTAGCGTTTCTGTGACGCTGAAAAGTGACTCTGCAAGTTGTGAAATGTGCCGATACTCGTCCCTGTAAAGAATTAGAATGCTACATTGAGCTATTGAGCTTTGAACCCATGAAAAAAAAAAGCATCAAAAGTCATTGAACTCTGCCGAAATCAAGGCCTAAATGCTATTAAAATGCATTAAATATAAATCATTTATTGAGCTTTGAATCCCCAAAACAAGGCGAAATTAGATTTTTTTTTTTACTGGTTTACTCAAAGATCATTCTATCCTTTATTCAGATTTTGCCACCACAAACGTCGGCCATTTTGGCATTTTTACACATGAATGCCTACCGTATTTTCCAGACTATAAGTCACACTTTTTTTCATAGTTTGCCTCTGGGTGCGACTTATACTCAGGTGCGACTTGTATATCAAAATATATAATTTCACATGTTTCATATTTTCACACTGACAGCCACTAGAGGGCGCTCAAGGCTTGTGTACCAGTATCAGCTACTCCTGTACCACTGGGGGGGAAAAAAACATGCCCAGGTCGTTGCCAAGGCTGGTGCGACTTATATCTGTTTTTTTCTTCTTCATTAGGCATTGCAGGTGTGACTTATACTGAGGTTAATTCATCATGAACAACTACTTAACAATGAATAAGTGAAGTACGTGAAGAACTTTTCATCAGGAGTTAGAGAGCGATACCTCTTGTAGTTGTTTTTTAAAGCAATACTAAGTAAGTTGTTTACCTTAATAAATCCTTTTCGTAGTCCCTCTGGGGGAATACAAGTGTTAATGGGACGATTGGGGGGTCTTTCATCTCCCCCTGGTGTCTCTGGCCAGAAAACCACTATTGCACTTTAGCTGCCTCCGGGTACGAGTCACCAATACACACTAATGGAATCACGAAGAAGAAGCTAACGGGCAAAGCTAACTGCGGGCTAGCGCCACTTAAGCAGTATTTACAGCCAAGTTTGAGTGGAAAAAGTATCTCTATTGTGTAATTGGATGAACAATATCCCTCTGTCCCTTTGTCTTTTCTGTCAGTGTAGTTTGCTACGACACCTGCAGTGGCGCTTATGGCCTCTAGGGGCATGAGTTGCTTACGGTGCGTTCCAGGCAAATGGTAAATGGTATTTTTCCCACTTTAAAGTTACCGGTTATGACCTCAGTGCGTTCCAGGCATAGACTGTAGAAAATAATGGACGTCTTATGCTCACTCCTCCCCGTTTACCAGAATGACCACGGCCGTGGGGCAATTCATGGCGGATTTACAGGCTCCCCCTCCCCAGCTCTGACGAAGCATGTTCCTAAAAAGGACATACGGGCGGGATTTTCACCGTAGACTCGGCCCTTGTGTGACGTGTAGCTCGCGCTGCTCCAATGCTAACAGTCAGAGCCTCATTAAGTACGAGATTTCAAAAAATCATATTACGAAAACCAGCCTCGTTTCATATATTGTTATTAACCCAGCGTTATCTCAGGAGGAAGATCTAGCCTAGTCTAGCGTTGAAACAATTGAAACCAGGCTTTAAAGTAGTTTTTAACGTGTCTAAAGTCCAATGCTTTTCAATGGGGGCCTAGCGGCGATATGGAGGTACTACAGCAACGGCGGAGCAATGGCGGCCCCCACGTTTGTGGTCAAAAAGCAGGGCAGCCAGCGGCCATTGGTTCCAGGTGATTAAGCTTGTATGTAAACAAAAATGCTAATGCTACAACAGTTAGTTCATCCGATGCTAACGTTTTATGAACGGTTCTCCAAACAAGATATAATTAAAAACATGCGACATAACGTTATGGTGAAAGCTGTGAGTTTTAACATTAGCAGCACTGTTCCACTGGGGGGCGCCTCTACTGTCTTCATCTCGTATACGAACTCGTAGCAGTCTTTAGGTGTCCGAGTTTACAAGTTGTAATTACACTGCAAAAAGTATTTAACTAGATCAGTATAAACATCTCAATTTGAGCACAATAATCCAAATTTTAGTTGTTTTGACGAGTTAAGAAGTTCTTGGGCATTTGTCCAAGATTATTTCACTTGTTCTGAGATGTTTCTGACTCGTTTCAATACATTTCATCCTTATTTCAGGTCATTTTCTTTGCCAATGGGATAAGAAAATTGGTCTTATCTCATTGGCAATTTTACTTTCTTATTTCAAGCGAGATTTACCCTAGAACTGGTCTGAAATGTCCTCAAACAAGCAAAATAAACTTGGTCCGATCAGGAAAAGTGTCTGAATGAGTTAAAACCGCTCAAAACAAGATACATTTCCTCAATTCAAGTCATTTAAGCCAATGCTTGATATTTACTTTTTGTAGTGTACCAGTTCACGCGGCGTTCCAAGGCATTTCTCCAAGTGGGGAAGTGGTAAATTTACCAGTTGCCTGGAACGCACCATTAGTACTGCTTTAAATCACTCTTAACTAATCAATTGTTCATGATGAATTAAGTGTTAAGTCATCATTTATTAAGGCTAAATAATGTGTAGTTATTATAAGTGTTAATGCTGTGGGATCATGGATTGTTTTTTGAAATTCAAAACTCAGTAATTCAGGCGAGAAAGAAGATGTAAAAAAAAAAAAATCCCTCCGAAAAACACATTTTGAGAAAATGGCCCCTGAAATTGCAATTTCCCAAATAAATCTACGGCGAAACATTGAATCAGTGCAATAATGAAACATGTTATTGTGAAGATGAGGTATTCTTTAGTCTCCAGGTGAAAGTTTATTTGCTAAGAGACCAAATTGTCCCAAAAACCTGAAAGCATTGCAAGTTTTCTGACTCAAACCTGACAAAGATTCAGGTTTCCGCTCGAAGTCCAGCCCATGAACGCAGCCTTTTCCAGCCACATAAATACTTTGTGCACATGAACCTTCTCTCTGACGTTTTTTGCCGCAGTCGACGGTGGACGGACTTAATCGTGATGCTGTTTCCGAGCACTTTTCTCCAGGAGTGTTGCCTTCACCACTGCCAGGCTGAACACGGACGACCATCATGTGTTTCTCACTGACAAACGAAGACTGGGCCGTGCCAAACCAGTCCGAACCATATCGACGCTTCCTCTCGCTGTCCTCCCACCGAGTCAATGCAACGTTTTGTGTATCAGTTTTGAACAATGTTTTTTTTTATGAATGAAGAGAAAGGGAGTTTGTTGGTGATGTTCAGGTAAATGTGACGGCCAATACAACCTAGTTTCACGAAGAGTCTGGTGAAGGTGTAAGAACTTTGAAATCAGGAAGGAGTCGTGTTTTAAAGTGGACACATCATGCATAAGTGTGAAATGTGTGCAGTGGAAAGGAAATCCAGCCTTACACGCTTTTCCTGTTCTTTACGAAGACGTCGTCTCCATAAGATCACAAAGAGCCAAAACAGAATTTAACTTGCTATATGTAATGTGAAATAGGGCTGGGACGATGAACTTTTGTCACGATACGATATTCATCACGATACTCAGGGGCCGATCCGATGCTTATTGTGATACAGTGAGTAATTATGATAAGGAAAAAGTTTAGTCTAGTTACATTTTGTGTTAATACACTTTTCAAAATGCTGTTACTGGTAAACAAAGTGCATGATAAACATGCCTCCAAACTCTAGTATTGAAAGTAAATGGTCTCAATTTATATAACGCATTTCCACCTACATTAGTATTACGATAAGTATTACGATACTTGATAAAGTAACAATACTTGGTATTGCAGCACAAAGTATTGCAATACTATAGAATATTTTGTCCCAGCCCTAATGCAAAATAGTGCATTTTCTTTACAAATATTTCTTTGATACGCCTCTAATAAGACTAAATGTCTGTAATCATGATCAAAATAATGAAATAGATATTTTTGAAAGGCTCGTCCACTTTTGGGTCCCGACCCACAATCATAAACATTTTTTCCAGTACATCCCCCAGAAGCCCCGTTGTAGGAACAGGCCACCGTTTTTAAACACTGAGATATGTTCTTACCTGAGCTGAGACGAGTTGATGTGTAGCTGTCTGGTCTTTACGCTTGCCCTCAGTCACGTAAACAGAGCACAGACGCCGTTAGCATTTAGCCTCTCCCAGCATAAGCATAGCTCCAAACTGGGCTGAAGCTAGTTGCTACCAATAAAACATGTCGATGTACTGGGCGGATAAAAAGGGGAACTATATTGCAAGGCGTAGTAATATTGCTACGCCTCAGTGCGGAGGTTTGGCCCCTGGTCTTTTGGAGCCACACTTTCCTGTTTCTGATCTAAACTCCTTTAATTGCTGATGAGAGAAGTTATTATAGGAATAGTTCACCGTTTTTACATACTGAGATATGTTCTTATCCCACTCGAGTCGCCGCTGGTCACGGAGATCTCTCGAAGACGTCCCGTGGTAGTCTCAGTGAAAACGAACAAACAGACTGACAGACCGAGACTTGAAAAAGACTCCATGTTGTCTCTGCATGGTCTCCGAGAGGTCATCGCGGACTCAAGCAGTTAGTGCCTCCGCTTCACAGCTAGAAGGTTCCGGGTTCGATTCCTACAGGACAGGGCCTTTCTGTGTGGCATGTTCTCCACGTGTCTGCGTAGGTTTCCCCTACCACAACAAAACATGTGCAATAGGTGAGTCCTTCAGCCAGGTGATTCTGACCATCAGCCTGGCTCCACATCATGGAGATGGGTCCCCGGGCGCTGCACTGCCGTCGACCACTGTTCCTTACACCCTAGCGGCATCGAAGGATGGGTTAAAGGCAGAGGACAAATTTCTCTACGGGGACAATAAAGTAAACAAACGACCAACCACCCAAACCAAAAGGTCAGGTGGATCTCTCGGATACCATGAGGAGACTCTGCTGTAATAGAACCTGTTACCTGACCCAGGGGCGGACTGGGACTGAAAAACAGCCCTGGACTCTGACCAGCCTGGCCCAAATTAGCGTAATTGTGACACTTCCACAAATACATATTTTAACCTCTTACCCCCCGCCTTAACCGAGTGCATTTTCCCCATTTCGGCTTTTTTTTAATTTATTTTTTTGATTGGCATCATCAGCAAAAAGAACGGGAAAGGTGGTCGTAAAAACAGAAGCAAAATCATAAATATAAATAATAAATAATAATGGTCCCAAAATTGAACCTTGTGGCACACCATACACCACGGAACTCCTTTTAGATTCATGTTTTTTTATGCTGGGCTTTACCCAAATCTAAAAGCTTCTCGACTGGAGAGCAACAATGCAACGCCTCATTTGAAAGCCAAGACCTACAAAAGTGATGGAAACTTTTCGTCACGTCATTTTTGTCATATTTTTGTTGTTTTTTTAATTATTTTTTCTATCATTTTTTTGTTGTGTTTTTCTCACGTTTTTGTTGTTTTTTCATCCTCTTTTTCTCGATATTTTGATGCTTTTCTTTTAAACTTTTAGATTTGTGTAAAGCTCGGTTGAGGCGGGACTGGTGGTCCTCGAGCCAGTGGCCCTTCTGTGCTCTTCCAGAATGGACATATGGCCAGTCCGCCCCTGATGTGACCAGCAGCAACTCGAGTCTCCAACTAGTCTCCAGGCTGGTGAGATGGACCCTTTGCATCTCTCTCCGATGTTCTAGCGCCTTTAGCAAAAACAAATAACAGGCTGTGGGCTCAAAGCAGAACATTACGCATGATGTGTCCCCTTTAAGTTCTTGAGAAGGACAGAGACTTGTAATCGGGATTATTCATACATGCATGAATGAAGGAAAACGTAACTCCAGGTCTGTTTTGAAGAGGACACACCGCTTGAAGCTCATAATCCGGGAAAGATGCCTTACTTCCGAGTTAATGCCAACCTTCACCACCGCGTGTCCACAGTTTCTCCTCTCAGTTTTGCCACGTTCGTTCACCACTTCAAAGACAAAGACCACCCTAAACGCAGAAGTCCTTTGTGTCTCAGGAACGACCTCCATTTGCAGTGACTACGAGCTCATGAAATCTTGAATGTTTCTCGGTGGAATCCAGTTAAATTATGTATTTTTAATTTATTCTTTTAATTCTGTTGTTGTGATTGATTTCCTGAATGTGTCGTTATTGCACTGGAGATGTGGGTGTTTTCCACTATAAGCAGGGCGGTTGTGTCAGTGAAATATATTTGACTGAGGTAATGATGGAGTTTCAGTAGGAGAGTCTTTTAAACTTGTATTTTTCTCTCATAGGATTCACAGATGATTTGACTGATCCATAAAAACAGAGCTTATTTATAATGACAGGTATTTTTCACGCTGTTCTGACTTGTAGTGCCCGGTGTTTGTCCACCAGGAGGCAGTGTTGAACAGATTTAGCACATTGTCAAATCCATTGTGTGCCATGATGAGCCTTTTTCCACTTAAACGCTGGGTTTGGTTGATTTCTTCATGAAACCCTAAACCTTTTGTTCCCGTTGATTCATTACCTCACAGTGTGAACGTGACGGTGTAAAGCACTGATGGATTTTCACTTGAGAGAACAGCAGTCCGAGCCGACCAAGTTTTTATTTTGTTAAAGGTTTATAGTAATGTGAAAAATAAAAATAATCATAATACGGATGATTTGTGGTCGGTCTTTTTCTTCTGTTTGTGCACTTTAGTTACTGAGGCGGTAGATCTGGGATAATCTGCATTTACACATTTTTATACTTTAGTAGCTAATGTGTTTTAAAGCCACACTGGTTAACCTCTAACAGCGCATTTTCTCCAGTTTAGCCATACCCAAATCTTAAACCTTCTGGACGAGAGTCTTTAGGTCAGTGTGTAACGTCTTATTTGAAAGCTAAGACCTACAAAGCTGATCTAAACGGATCTTTGTCCACACATGCCATGGTGCTTTTTTTTAATGCTTTTTTGTGGCTTCTTTTGCACATTTGTGTTCCTTTTCTGTCCCTTTTTTGTCACGTTTTTGTCATATTTTTGTCTCTTCATCACTTTTTGTCACATTTTTGTCACGTTTTTGCCACATTTTTGTCACATTTTTTTCCCACTTTTTTCCCCCTCATTTTTGTCACTTTTCTGTCTCATTTTTGTCCCATTTTTGTCTCTTCTTCATCACTTTTTGTCACATTTTTGTCACGTTTTTGCCGCATTTTTGTCTAATTTTTGTCACATTTTTGTCTCTTCTTCATCACTTTTTGTCACATTTTTGTCACGTTTTTGCCGCATTTTTGTCTAATTTTTGTCACATTTTTGTCTCTTCTTCATCACTTTTTGTCACTTTTTTGTCACGTTTTTGCTGCATTTTTTTCCACATTTTTGTCACATTTTTTTCCACTCCCCCCCCCTCATTTTTGTCACATTTTTGTCACGTTTTTGCCACATTTTTGTCACATTTTTGTCACGTTTTTGCCGCATTTTTGTCACATTTTTGTCACGTTTTTTTCCCACTTTTCCCCCCCTCATTTTTGTCACTTTTCTGTCTCATTTTTGTCCCATTTTTGTCTCTTCTTCATCACTTTTTGTCACATTTTTTTCCACTTTTTTCCCCCTCATTTTTGTCACTTTTCTGTCTCATTTTTGTACCATTTTTGTCTCTTCTTCATCACTTTTTGTCACATTTTTGTCAAGTTTTTGCCGCATTTTTGTCACATTTTTTTTCCACTTTTTTCCCCCTCATTTTTGTCACATTTTTGTCACATTTTTGTCTCTTCTTCATCACTTTTTGTCCCATTTTTGTCACGTTTTTGCCACATTTTTGTCACATTTTTTTCCCACTTTTTCCCCCCTCATTTTTGTCACTTTTCTGTCTCATTTTTGTCCCATTTTTGTCTCTTCTTCATCACTTTTTGTCACTTTTTTGTCACGTTTTTGCTGCATTTTTTTTCCACATTTTTGTCACATTTTTGTCACATTTTTTTCCACTTTTCCCCCCCTCATTTTTGTCACTTCTTTGTCACGTTTTTGCCGCATTTTTGTCACATTTTTTTCCACTTTTTTCCCCCTCATTTTTTGTCACATTTTTGTCACATTTTTTCCCCCCTCATTTTTTGTCACATTTTTGTCACATTTTTTTCCACTTTTTTCCCCCTCATTTTTGTCACTTTTCTGTCTCATTTTTTTTGCATTTTTGGTCACTTTTTTGCAATTTTGAGGCTTTTTTTTTTGCATTTTTGTTGCTTTATTGGTGCGGTTTTGTCGCTTTTTGTGTAAGTCACATGACAAAACTGGGTGGCTTTTTTTGTTTTTACTCTTTTGCTGCTTTTTGTCACATTTTCATCTCTCTTTTGTTGCTCTCTGTGGCTTTTTTTTCCAAGACGTTTTTAGTTTTGAATAATGGCAAAGCGGAGAAAATGTGCTCAGTTCAGGGGGTTAAGACGTTCACATGTCTCTCAATAAATAGAATAAAATACAAGATATAGACACATATAGTTTTATATTGTGATAGTTGAAAAATACATAAACAAAAAAACATGTCAAGGTCAAGTTCATATACACTGTAAAAACAATGATCATTTTAAGGAGGAAATGGCATACAGTACATTTACTTGAATTAAGAGATTAAACCTAAAGTTAAAGTGTAGTAAGTCAGTATTTGTCTCTCGAATTCTCTTCTTGATTCTTTGATTAAA
The DNA here is from genome assembly GCF_951799975.1 of Gobius niger. NCBI lineage: Eukaryota > Metazoa > Chordata > Actinopteri > Gobiiformes > Gobiidae > Gobius > Gobius niger. Next base: position 25,868,763 of record NC_136867.1, read on the forward strand.
AGATGGTCATATAAGATAAATTGCCTGATACTTTCTCTGTATATAAAGCGTGGTCTTTACAACGCGGTGCCGCTGCGTCATTCATTTACTTTGAGAGCAGCGCCGACTATTTTTATCCTCCATAAATGTCACTGATTTATTCTCGCATAAAAACTGGGCGTAAAAGTTGACAGTCGAGTTCCTGAAGTCAGTCCACATCCACAAAGGCATTTACGTGTCCCTTTGTGCCTGTGGAACAAGAGAGAAAAGGAGATTTTCCATAACGGTCTTTAATGCTGTAATGACAATAACCATTTGAGGGTTTTTCCTCAGCAAAATCTTTCCTGCATCATAAAGAAGTTGCCTCACATTAAAACAATGAAACAAAACAATAATGTAAAGTCCAAGCAAATGTAATGTCAAGGCGAACACAGTGTCCAATTAAACAGAGGTCATGTCCAAATAATCATGGTGCGCGGATGTCCCTGTCCTTTGGAAAAACTCATAAACCCAGTGGGAGAAAAGAGAAACCTCGGGAGAACCACAGAAGGAGAGGTAGATCCACTCCCATGGACGGACAGGCTGTGGATAGACCCTGGGCTGATGGGAGTCTCTCTGCAGTCGGGCCAAGAACGTCCAGTTATTGTTGGAGCTTCAGTTCTGATTGTCCAGACCCTGTTGGACTGGGGTTCCTCCACAGTTAGGGCTGAAGACTGTGATGCTACACTGACGGGTTTCTGCAATTTCAGCAGTAGTTTCCTGTAATATCAACAGTTTATTTTATACTGTAAATTGCAATTACAGTAAAATACTGTAATTTGGATTCTGGGATAAGGTCAATAATAGAAAGCTGCAGAACCGGAGCCGAGACAGATCTACGACAGTGTCACCAGTTTTATTTATTTATCTTTTTACTATAATAATAAAAATTGCTATATGAAAAAACTAATTGCAAAAGTACAGTTGCTTCCATCCATCCATTTTCTTCCACTTTCCTTTTTCCAAGTCATGGGGGCTGTTGGAGCTGCACCAGCCCCTATGGCTCAGAAGGACGGCCTCATGGTTCTAACCGGGCCTGTTGGTCTCTCATGAGGGGCTTCAGAACCGCTCTTAGGACCTGTTTACCCTGGGAGACCCTACCAGGGGCACGAAGCCCTTGACAACAGAGCTCCAGGATCATTTGGGCGCTCAAACCCCTCCACCACGTTAAGTAGCAGTTCCAGGAGGGTAACATGTATCCAATGCACTTTATTTATTTATTTATTTTTTATTAAAGCACATTTAAAAAAAATCAGAAATTACTTGTGTAAATGTGAGTAGGTCTACCATCCACCTCTGCTTGTAATATGGTGGACATACTGTTTACATTCATCAGGGAAACCAGAACTCTCAACTCCCTGTTTACATGATTTACTGCAGTACCCCGGATGTTTAGGCTCCAGAAAGGGGCGGGGCTAATGACAAATACGCAAAGAAGCTTTTTTTTGCATTTCTTTAAAGACAGTGACAAGAACTATCCAAAGAAGCACTGAACACTGTCACTGATAAATAGCTGATAAATCATAATGCAGTGTAGTTTTGTGCATAATGCAGAAGTGACAGTTTAGTTTGAGAGCAGCGCTGACAGACACTGAAGCTACTGCAGTGTTTCGTAACGTTTACTGTGGTGTTTTGTTTAGCCTCCAGATACAATCGCTGGAGAAAAGGAATATCTAGTGAGACTTTCCTGGTCTCTTATAACCTTGACATTGGCTAATCCAGAAAGCGGAAATCAAGATATAGCATTTACATGGACAAAAACAAAACCAGGATTATTAAAATAACAACCTGGATACTCAATTGCATGTAAATCCATCTCACCATCATAAGGAGGAGCAGCGGCTTTAGTCCGAGCTCCTCCCGCGCCTTTCTCCTATCTTTACAGTACAGAACAATCCTGTGGACGAGACTTCATTTTGCAGGCGCTGATTTTCACCGAGGCTCCACCGCAGCGGCGCCGGCGGTTCATAATTTAATCCTATTCATTAAATGCAAATACAGAGGGTCCATTTGGCTTGTGGAACCTTTCTCCTCCGCTCCCCGCTGCTCGCTGACGTCCTGTTGAAAAGGCGCCGCTGAGAAAAGTGCAGCCGTGAGTCAGAAAAGTTCGAAGAGAAAGGAATGAAAGACAAGCTGCAGACCGGCCTCAGGTGAGTCACTGCGGTCTGTCGCTTTCCCGCCGTCAAAACAAACCAAAGACCAGCGTTTCTGGGTAGAGCAGAGTCTGGGTAAAGTCAGGCATCACGGACAAACCACACTCTCCATGTTCTACTCAGTCCAGTGCATTTGAGGTCAGGTTTTTATCATCATTAAAGGGGGGGGTATTATGCAAAATCGACTTTTTCAAGCTCTACATAATGTTATTATGTCATTCCCTCATTTAAAAACATGCCTGAAGTGTTGCCTTGGCACATTCATGTATTTTTGAGTAATCTGTAAAAACTCTGATGGCGGCCATTTTAGGGATAGGTTTGCCTGAGTCCTCCTAGGAACGCCCCCACCTCCTGGAGACGCCTCGAGCTTTCGTCACCAGCCGATTAACCAACCACTGCCCCTCAGCAGAGCCCCCTCCCCACTGATGCCACAGACAGCGTGTGGAGGGGGCGTGTCGGAAAGAGTCAGAGGTTCTTAAAGAGACAGAGGCCTATTTCAAGACATTCACTACAGCCATTTTGAGAGAGCAAATTATACAAGGCAGTTTTTCTAATTTACTGCATTTACAAACCAACAGAAGGTTCCGTCATCATTGTAGTGTGATATAGACTGGTGCTATGTGATTGAAAAAAGCATAATACCCCCTCTTTAAGTTTCCTCAGCTGCCGCAGGAAGAACATCCTCTGCTGGGCTTTCTTGATGAGGGAGCTGGTGGTTGGCTCCCATTTGAGGTCCAGTCTCGTTTTTCGCCACATTTCTGTCACCTTTTCGATGCCTTTTTATAGCATTTTGATGCCATTTTATAATGTAATGTAATTTGACCAAAACACATTAAAAAACTCAACAAAAATGTGATGAAAACGTGACAATCATAACACGAATGATGTAGTTAGTTTTGTAGGTCTTAGCTTTCAAATGAGGTGTTACATTGGCCTGTGAGCTCCAGTCGAGAAGCTTTTAGATTTGGGCAAAGCCAAACTGGAGAAAATGCACTTTGTTAAGGCAGGGGTTAAGAGGTTAAATCTCATATTAAGTCAACATCTCCATGGAAACGAGCTGGAGATGTCTGATTGGGCATTTTCATCAATAAAAATAACTGTAATAAAATAAATGCGTGTGGGCGACTTTATTCTGCTGATTGGATTCAATGTATGATGTTGTGGCTTTAAAAAAAAAAAGACTAGATAAATAACATGCAAATAAAAAGTACTTCTTATCGCCAGTATTTTTTTATTATTTTTTTTTACTGAATGGACTCAAGTTATATAGAATTGTTTGACTAAATGTTGACTAAAACCAAAAAGATTTAAATAGTAAAAAAAAATAATAATAATAAAAAAATGAATACCCGGAACCAAATATGGAATATATCGGTGTTCTACTCGGAGTAAAGAGGATAATACACAATACCGGAAGTAGCTTTGTTTACTGGTTGCCGCCCGCCAATAATCGAAAGAAGAAGAAGAAGCTTTGTTTACTATCGTGGAGAGATGGAAGCTGATATCCAAAAACAGTCTAAAGTGGAGATTCTGAGACGGCTGGTCATCGATAAAATGACCGCGGCCATGCGGGAGGTCCTGGCGGCGGTGGAGGCGACAGTCGCCGGATACGAGGCTGAAGTTTTGCTTTTGAAGCGAGAGTTAAGTCACAGCAGGAAGAAGCAACAGGACGCGGGGCTGCAGCTCCACAGAACAGGTCTGTGGCGCATCCTCACTGTTTGTGTCCGGTGGAGTTGTGGTTTCTTTAATAGATAAGAAAATATACAATTTGTACATTAGAACAAGCCTGTAAATCTCTACAATGTATCATAAAATCTGTTCATCTGACTTTTCCTCTTTTGCGAAACACAACCTGACAGAAAATCCCTTAAAAATGTATGCATGACTTTCCTATTTTAGTTCAATTTCAGCTGCGATTTAGTATTTTACTAATTATTTTATCAAGTCTTTTTTTTTTTTAAGTATTGTGTTTAATTTGATAGTAATGTAATATCTCAACGTTTGTTTTGTGCACTTATTTGATACTACCCTTGATACCTACCAATTTTACCTACCAAAAAAAGTATTTTATATAGACTTCCTTGGATTTTTCGGCCACATACTTTTTTTGCCCATCTGTAGATTTATATATATATATTTTTTTTACCTTTTTTACCTTTATTTAAACAAGATAGTCCCTTTTATATTGAGAATCTCTTTTTCGGGGGAGTCCTGGCCCCCAAGGGGAACCTATTGTACACATTTTTAGTGGTAGGGGAAACCGGGGAAATCTATGCAGACATGGGGAGAACATACAAACTCCACACACAAAGGTCCCGTTCAGGCCTCGAACACGGGACCTTCTTGCTGTGAGGCCCTCGCTCCGTTATTTAACTGTTGTTCATTATTTTCTCACATGAGCCGCCTTGTTTGTTTTGATTTGGACGGACCATGCATTGCTCTGATCGGTTCACCCACCTCATCATAGTCGATATAAAGTATGTTCCAAATTATTATGCAAATTATATTTTTCTCGGATTTTGTCAAATGACTCAAGTCTGTCAAGTCAACACTGTTAGAGGATAATTTGAATGTGATTGAAAAAAGCTCCCAATGATAACAGTATTTATGGCCACCATTTTCCAACACCAACCATTCACTACTCCATCCCTCTGACCATCCAGGGTTGCATGGCAATCACCAGTGAAGAACTCTGTTTGAAAATGAATCTTCATGTATTTCTGAGCCACTGCAGCCGTTTCTGTTCATCAGCTTCAATGAACAGTTTAGGAGAGGCCGGATAGACGGTTTATGCACAACTGCAGCCTCTGGAGGGTCCTACACCTTGATGTTCGGGAGACTCCAGAGGCATCAGCAGCTTCAAATACCTGTTTGCTCCTTTGTAGCTGCTGTTTTGTAGCAGCTGTTCTCTTAATCTGATGTATTTGTCTGGCAGAAACCGTCCATGTTGTGCCTTTATCTGCACAAACCCGTGTGTGTCTGAATCATCCACTAATCTCCAAACATAGTACGCTTAATCTTTCATGAAATATCGAAGATTTTAATACCTAGACCAAGACATTCAACTATTTCACGCTTTTCATCAGTAGAAAGATCCTTTTTCTTTCCCTTATTGCTTGAAAATGATGATCTGCATAATAAAGTGGAACACCCTTTTTCAGTCTTTTTCACTTAACTGGGCTTATCTGACAACTAATCACAGCTGTCTGAGATTGATGTCAGTGATTCAATGAGCCCTGAGACACAATACCATCTATGAGTTTCATTGAAACCAATCGTGAAAGTAAAGAGAATTGCATATAATATTACTGGTAATTCCTGTCTGGTAATTTTCATTATTTACAGATCCAAGTGCAGAAGAATGGAAACTGGAGTTCAAAGTCTGTGCAGCAGCTGATAAATGGTTAGGATTCCACTAAATTATGTAATTTTCTTCAATTCCGAAATACAAAACAACATATTTTTTGTGTGTTTTCACAGCACAGAGGAAAATGAAGGTGACTTGTTTCGTGAAGAGACGCTGTTGGATCATGAAGAAAGTGATTGGAGTTTGGCCGCTGTGTCCGGCCCTGCCAACACAGGGGAGGAGGGTCTGGGAGCAGACACAATAAACGATGCCCAAAAGGTTAAAAGAAGAGGGCGGTTGCCAGGACGATCCAAGTCAGACCATAAAGTGACTGACAGTGACAATGAAAATGAAAGGACGCCCAGCCAGAAAAAACAACGTTCTTCAGATGAGAAGAAAAAGCTTCTGATTAAACTGAGGGTTGGTTTATTAAAGAACAGCCCAGACACTGATTTATCAAACAATGGTACAATTTATTGAAAAACATGAACCTTCCTGACTTTGTGAACTTGCTTCTAATGTGGTAACAACTGGCGTTTCAGCTTTGCCGCTGGAGGAGCCGGTTGAGACGATCCTGTGTCAACAAAACCTAAGCGAGTCAGACTTCATCAACCTGCTGAGATCCACCTTTCCTGAGCTCAGAGAAAACAGAACATTTGAAGCCAGTTTTGCCGACAGCAGCAAAGGATCATCTCATCTACCAAACAGGATGACGGCGACAGAGCTTTACGCCACCTTTCAAACTCTAAAACAAGAACAGTTTGATTTCTACATTCAGCTCAAGGTAATCTTAATATTATTGTTTATGTCATTTATTGAATTAAATAAAGAATACTCAGACTCCACTCTCCGTGATCGGATGAATTGTAAGAAGATGGATGTAACAAAAAGTACAGTGGCTGGATATTTAAGGCTGTACAATATTTTGCCAAACTATTGTTATCGCAACGCACTGAGGTCCTCAATCTGACTGACTAAACAAACTAGATCAAAAACACATGGAAACTTGAAAATGCGTCAGAATTTTAGTCCCAATCTCCATTTTCCCTGATGCAGCATTTTTCTTCTGATACGATACTTGGGGTTTGAGTATCTACTGATACCAACCGATACCATGAGACTTTCTTAAAAGTGACTTTCCGTGAGTTAAAAGGTTGTGGCTCTTTGCAAAGGAGACATTGCATATCAAGGGTTTTATATTAATGAAATAATTCAATTAAGATCCCTGGCCTTTTCTACACTGAATATAGTAGGCTACATTCATATACAACTTCCAACATAAAGTCATCTGATCATTAAATTTCTTGTGCATTATAAATATGTCACCAGTAATTCTAAAAGTCTAAATTCTAAAGTATTTCATAAACTAAAATACAAACACTGAGACTTTCAACTGTGGCCAGAATAATTTTTGTGCTTTAGGTCAGTGGTTCCCAACCTTTTTTGTCCCACGTTCCCCTTGAGGCATTTGTTTCCGAGTAGCCCCTAACTCGAGTATCCTGCCAACATTTTAACAAAGTGATTACTGATTACAAACAGATTATTCAGTATTTATAAGTGTTATGTTCAATGTTGCGACCATAACATAAAAATATAGCTAAAATACTCTAGGTAAAGGTTTTAATTATATTCATAATCATAATAATAATGCATTGATTTTATAAAGTGCTTTTTCTGGACACTCCAAAACGCTTTACATTGCATTCATTCATTCACTAAGTATGGAGTGGCTACAATAGTAGCCACAGCTGCCCTGGGATAGACTGACGGAAGGCAACCAGTCTGCGGCATCGGCCCCTCCAACCACTCACTCACTCCACTCCCCTAGGCTTCCTGATGTTCCCAAACACTCTCTCATCCAAGTACCAACCAGAAGTAAAACTAGCTTTTCTTTTTTTTTTAAAGTAGTATTGAAATTGTACTCGTACCCCTGGTTGGGAAGCACTGCTTTAGGTGATCCAGCCATAGCTTCTACCTTGACACTATCTCTGGTTTGTGCAACACATTTGCTTAGCAATGTCCTTGTCAAATGATTGAATAAAGTCGAGGTTGTCAAACTACCTCAGTGTTTGGATCCTCCAGGGTAATAGCTTTTAAATATGGCGCGGCCATATTCACCTATGTTAAGTTGGTGAAAGTTGTGTTTTTACAATGGTAAGATGCACAACAAGTATCAGTTCAGTCTTGTGTCCGATATCCGAATGCAGTGTCAGTGCATCCCTAGTTGTATAATCTCATATTGTAAACGTGCAACCCGATGGCTAATCATTATACATTGTTTTAAGGGACATGAAGAGACCTGTGACACTCCATTATTACATGATGAGAAACCCACTACAGAGTAAGAGTTTCACAATGAAATATCTCAATTCATGATAAAGAAGAGTGAAGTGAGATGTTTTATTTAATTTGACCCACTCTTTGTTCACGCAGGGATCCGGTCATTGAAGCGCCATCGGAAATGGGAGATCCCAGTGAATTAACCGACGAGAAAGACGGCGCGTCCTCTGCAGACTCCCCTGATCAGAACGAAGACTATAATGACTCGGACAGTGAAGATGAGGAGTTCAACCCCGCTCCAAAGACAAGGAGGAGAAAGAAAAGGCGAACGCAAAAGCTGAACTCCGTTTCCTGCAAAGTGTGTGAACAGTTATTCAACTCCGAGACGATCTTAACCAAACACGCTCTGACCCACCTCGACAATCCCGGAAAAAGCCTGTGCGGCGTTTGCGGCCTGAGCACGGAGTCGCCGGAGGAGCTGAAGAGTCACCTGGAAACTCACCAAAAGCTGCATCAGTGCGACACGTGCGGGCGGTATTTCCTGAGCTTTTACACTTGTAAGAAACACATGATGGAGAAGAAGTGCGTTGAGGAGAAGGACCAGGACAAGCGTTACAAATGTGACATGTGCCCTCAGTTATTTAAGTATAAATCACAACTGGGGGTCCACTACAGGACGCACACGGGCGAGCGGAAGTACTGCTGCGATGTTTGCGGTAAATGTCTGTCGGATTATCGATCTCTCTGCCGGCACCGTCTGACTCACACCGGACAGAGGAACTTCGGCTGTAAAACATGCGGGACGATGTTGGCTACTAAAGAAAGTCTGAAAGCCCACGAGAAAATCCACTCCGCCCGAGAAAAAAACTTCTTATGTGACGTTTGCAGCAAGTCGTTCTACACTGTATCTCTTCTGTTGCATCACCAGAAAAGACACGATGAGTCGTTCAACGTTACGTGTCCCGTTTGTGATAAGACGTTGAAAGGAGATCTGATGGTGCACATGAAGATCCACACGGGAGAAAAGCCATTCAGCTGCACGGAGTGTGGCAGGAAGTTTGGAACACGTAAACATCTCAGACAACACATGAACAGCCACCTGGGCGTCAGACCGTTCACCTGTGCCGTGTGCGGGTACACGTGCCGGCGAAAGGGACACTTGAAGGACCACATGAAGATCCACACGGGGCATAAACCCTTTAAGTGCTCGCTGTGCGACAAGGCGTTCACTCAGAGCCACTGCTTGAAGACTCACATGAAGCGTCAGCACCAGACGGAAGAGCAGCCAGCGCAAAGGGAGAGCTATGGGGCGGCCAGCCTGATGGACCACGCTGAGGCCGAGCCAATGTTGGGGTTCAATTGAAACTTCACCTTGAAAAAGACAAATCTAGACATAAGTAAAATATCTTTGAAATAAGTTTATTCGCCCTTGGTTTGAGTAAATAAAGTCTGCCTAAAAGTATTTTTGCACACATTGTTGTACTCGTGACAAAAAGAGAGCACACTTTCAACTTGTAAAGACGATAAAAAAAATATTTCTTCTTAGCTTCTTAAAGCAGTACTAAGTAACGTGGTTTACCTTAATAAATCCTTTTCGTAGTCCCTCTGGGTAAGTGTTTATGGGATGATTGGTGACTGCCACCGACCGGAGCAACCAATACACACTAATGGAATCATGAAGAAGAAGCTAACAGGCTAACGGGCAAAGCTAACTGCGGGCTAACGTCACTTTAAACAGTATTTACAGCCAAGTTTGAGTGAAAGAAATTATTTCCATTGTATAATTGGATGCACAATATCCCTCTCTCCTTTCGCCTTTCCTGTCAGCGTAGTATTTACTCTCACAGACAATAAGTTCAAAAATCGTAACTTGCTACGACACCTGCAGTTGCGCTTATGGCCTCTAGGGGTAAGAGTTACTTAGTAAGGCTTTAACTCCCGCTAGGGCTGTGCAATTAATTGAAATTCGATTACAATTTCGATTATTACACTAAACAATTACAAAATTAGCATAATCAGAAAAAAAAATAAAAAATGTTTTTTTATTTTTATTGAATTTTTATTTTATTTTATTTTTTTGCAAAGCAGACTTGCATTATTTCATGGCGCTGGGATTATTTCCCCTTCGCATTTCACGGGCCATGGCTCGTGCTTTTGCCTGACATAAAAACAAACAGCGCTGTGTGATGACGTCATCTGGTCGCGCTGCTCAGTTTACTTGCGCAGGTGTGAGGGCTGGCCAGCAGGGGGCAGGTGTGAAACAGAGACCTCTCCTTAATCGAGGCAAACTTGAAATCATTTGTACTTTCATGACTGTTCAGAAAACAGAAAATATTCAGCAGTTTTTTTAATTGATGAATGTATAAATAAAATAAAGACTTTTTTTAAAGGCAACAAATAATCGTTTGAATGATTGTGATTTCAATTATGACAAAAATAATCGTGATTATTATTTTTTCAATGATCGAGCAGCCCTACCTCCCGCCATAGTCAAGTGCATTTTCTCCAGTTCAGTTTCACCCAAATCTGTAATGTTGCAGCCTATAGGCCAGAGTAAAGCCACATGTGAAAGCTAAGACCTACAAAACTGATCTAAAAGGATATTTTTGGCGTTTTTGTGGCTTTTTCATCCTTGTTTTCGTCTCATTTCTGTCTCTATTTGACATTTTAGATTTGGGTAAAGCCAAACTGGAGAAAATGTGCTTGGTTCAGGTTGGGGTAAGAGATTAAACATTTTGTGGACGCTGCAATTCAACATTCCTGCAGATATCAATCAATATCGTACACTATCAAAGAAACATCTCCCATCAAACTAAATCTGGTATAGTCTGTAGTTTAATGAGAAGCTGTGCGGTTGTTTTGATGCAGTATCCTAATTTTCAACATTTCCGCTGAATATTTGAACACCGTCCTTGTAACTTTTTCGCCCGTCTGCCGAAGCGTCTTAGATCTCGGACTTGGCCGTTCTCTTGTGCGCGGTGCCAGCAGCCTCTAATGAGGACTGAAAACTGGTTTAGGCCGAAATTCCCCTGATTCGCTGCTTCAGAAAATCCAGGACAGAAGCCAGATCACAGAGAGAGCACGAAAAGCACATCTGAGCAGCTCCGGAGAACTACAGTTACAGAGGGTCTGCTGATGATGTTACAGTTACAGAGGGTCTGCTGATGATGTTACAGTTACAGCAGAGAAACGGCGACCGAATGAGTGTGAAAGCGGAGTTGGGAAATGTATTTGTTTTGAAATGCAGCCATTAAGGGTTCGGTTTGGAATCGAGTGATTTTCTGTAAGTGTAAAAGCTGTCCGTGGGCTTTGGCCGTGCTGTTTTGACGCTGTATGTTCCAAATTCAACACAAATCATAAGTCATTCTTTTTTCAGCAAATTGTGTCAAAACAAGACTCCAGAAAACAATAAATCAGCGGCAAAACAAAGCTTAAATAGAATAAAAATAATGCTAAATTTGGAAAAATATACCTCACCGGCCTGATTGGAGACTCTAGTTGCAGCTGGTCACCCTGGAGAATAATGCGAGTCTCCAAGCTCTTCAAGGCCAAGTCAAGGAGCTAAACCAGATAAGGACTGAGCTCCTTCGCTCCTTGTAAACAACTGCACACACATACCCCCCTAACCACGCCCCTGTCGTTCTGCGTCTGCCTCAACACGTTTCCTCAGCCCCACCCCTCGGTCAATGGCCGGTTGTCCTTCCAGTCCTCAAGAAAACATTCCAGCGCCTGCCCTGGTGTATTTCCCATGCCTTGATCTTTTGTATGTATGTGGTTTGCCTTGACTTTAGCCTGATTGGAATTTCGCATATCTTCTTTTTTAAGGCACAGTGAAATGCCTTGTGTACAAAGTGCGTAGTATACATGAACATGCCTTGCCTCCAGGTAGTCTCAGTGAAAAAGAACAGGTTCGATTTCAGCGGAGACTGCATGGAGACTTGACTGAGAAGAGACTCCTAAACGACTCTTTAAAGAACCAGGCCACTGTTTTTCCATGCTGAGACATGTTCTTGCCTGGGCTTGGACGAGTTGATGCGTATCTGTCTGGTCTTTGTGCCCGTGGAAGAGTGTGGTCGATTCTAGCTTCACCACGTTTGGAGCCATAGGAATATATTGGGAGAGGCCAAATGCTAACAATATCCTTGGTCGTTTTGCGTGACTGAGGGCACGCACAAAGACCAGACAGGTACTCATCAACTCGTCTAAGCTATGTTAAAACGGTTGCCTGTTCCTTTAAGATCTCCTTGGTATCTGACAGGTCTCAGAGACATTGTAGAGACATCACTACAGGTTGAGGACAACAAGTAGTGTTCGCAACATTGCCACAGCTGTTTGAGACCATGCCTACACTCTGCTGCAATCGAACCTGTTCGTTTTCACCGAGACAACCTGGAGACTCGCCTTGACTAGCGGTGACTCTAGTCTCCAGGCCGGTGAGATGGGCCCTTTGTATGCGCACAATCAGTCCGACTTGTGGAGACTGCCATGACTGGAAGTTTCCGTAACTCTCTCTGGTGAGATAGACCTTTAAAGGAACATGCCACCGTTTTTCCATACTGAGATATGTTCTTACCTGAGCTTAGACGAGTTGATGTGTACCTGTCTGGTTTTTGTGTGCGCTCAGTCATGCAAAACGACCAAAGATGTTATCAGCATTTGGCCATTTCTCAAAACATATTCCTACAGCTCCAAACAAGCGTGAACTTGGAAGCTACCACGCTCTTCCACGGGCACAAAGATATGACAGGTATGTATTAGCGCTGGGATAAAATATCTGATACTTCATCAAGTATCGCAATACTTTTAATACTTGTGTTTGGAAGCATTTTTATCATTAACTCCTTTGTTTTCCAGCAACAGCACATTTTTCAGTCTTAACACTTCAATAAATGTCAAATGGACTTTGGTTTCTACACTTTGGACACATGACTGTTTTCTTTTTACACATTTTAAGATAAACATATTGCTTATTGAATCGAGATACGTACCGGATCGGCCCCTGAGTATCGTGATACGTATCGGATCGTGACAAAAGGGGATTGTCCCAGCCCTAGTACGTGTCAACTCGTCTAAGCTCAGGGAAGATCATATCTCAGAATGGAAAGACAGTGGCCTGTTCCTGTAAAGCAGAACTTTTGCACATTCATAAGATCCTGGCATTTTTCGTTTTAGGCTGAGTTTAGTTGTAAGTTGTAAATTTCAGTCTGATGGAAGATTTTAGTGATTTTGTGATATATTGTGACTTGTAATGATACGGATATTGCATCACCTAATACAGTGATATATTTTTTGCAATATATTGTGCAGCTCTAGATTTTCACCAAATCGATATTACTATTTATTACAAATATTGGGGAAATGGTCTTGAATAAGCACAAACTCCTGCAGGCTTGTTTATCAGAACGTTGAAATTCAAGGCTCAAGTTAATTTCTCATTAGTTTCTTAGACATGGGTGAACCCTGAGACCCAAAGCATGAATCTACGTCTGACGAAAACATTACATGAGACACAGCGGATTCTTTTGAAAAAGCCTGTTGATGGTTTATTTATTTTTGTCACGACAGAATTAATTTGGGTGCAACACATGCCACATGTAAAAAAAAAAAAAAAACAATAGAAGAAAAAACAAAAAGTACAGTCACTGGTTTCATGGTCTTCATATTATTATAAACATTTACGAGACGAGAGTGGGACAGAGAGAGGCCCAGCAGAGGAGGGGGAGGGAGGAGGAGGAGAGGGGGGTGAAAAAAACATAATGAATGAAATCAATAAATATGAAATAGTGATGATTGAGAAAACAGCGAGAAGCTTCTACGCAGTGGACTAAGCACACGCTCGGTTCGTGCTTGCATAGCCTAAACGACAGGGAAGCAAAACAGACTTGGTAGACAGAATTTACCCCCTAACTAGCTCGAGAAGCAGCATCTTGTATAAAGGAGTCCATGAAATACTTAAAGGACATTCATTCCTGCTTAGAAGGTTTTGATGCTAGCACCTTGGGGAGGCTAAAATCATGTAGCTTAGCATTTTTGGTCGCTACGTTGTTGTTTATTGGTAGAGTTGCATAAAACAGGTGCAATGTTTAGTTGCCATTTTGTTTCTATTAGTTTTTATTTGTGAAAAACGTATCTTTACCTGCTGGATGTCAGATTATGACTTGATCCTTTGTACGGAAGACACTCGGTTGGTGTAGTCCATGGATTTCAAGTCAAATTAGGGCCATGGCTATATCAATAACCATCCAATACTGGTCAAAAGCGCTCAAAATGTTGGAAAAAAGCAATAAATAGGAAAGTTCTCCAACCTTCAAGTGCCTTTCCATTAGAGACATGTCCCCAAAGCATCCCATCGACCTCTTTACACAAGATACTGTTGTACTTCTGACCCGCCCCTAACCCGCTCTCAACATTTTCAAGATGGCCGCCCGCAACCTCGCGACGTAATAAAACTTTGCGTACAAAAAATCAACATAAACAGGAATGCAATGCCAGTAAACATACACTTTTCTTCCTTATCCGTGTAATGCTGCTATGGAAGTAGTTTCGGAAATGGCTTCGAAAATCAAAACTCACAGCATTTATAAGGTCGAAAAGACACAAATCGTTATTCAGTAGTGCTTTTTAATTTCTGTAAACATTGATATGTAGCTTCTACGACCACCCATTTATTATGCGACATCTACCAAACCAATTACAGTAATTTTGGCCTTTAGATGGAGAGGGAGAGAGTGCAATAAAATCCTACGGGAACAAAAGTCTTAAGTACATCCAGCCTTGTCCCAGAAGAGCCTGTGACAAGTCGTTTCTGAGCTTGAAATACAACTTTCAACATTAATTAGCAGCTTTGGGTGCTGCTAATAGCTAGCTCGATTTATTGCATACCTTTAATTAACTTCTAAATTCTGTTGGTCACATTACAAGACATTATTGTCCATTTAATCAAACATATATTGGTCGTGATGCCCAAAACGGTGAAATAAAAAAAATGAATCGTGGCAAATAAGAAGAGAAAGTTGGCAGTAATTGCAATATCTGGGTCGACTTTTGTTTTTCGGGGACTTGAGACTTTGCTCAAAACTTTCCGAAAATTGAGCAATGTGTCCTAATTTTGGGAACAAAACTTGGCAGTAGCTATGTTTCATGCTCTTTCTGCAGCCTATAACCAACTGCGTTTACAGTAATTGGTCTAAATATTGCCCAAATAAAAACGTTATTGATTTGCCGTGCAGTTTGGAAGAAGTAGAAGGGGCGCTGGCAGTTTCTTTGACTCTGTAGCCTATACATTCGAAGCTATACGGCTGTCCAGATTGGTCAATTTATTCTATAGTTTCGATGTTGTCAATAGAAACCAAATTTACCACCTTCAATCTTTGTTATTTGATATCAATGGCACAGAGAACTAAATAGGAATGTACAGTTTTGGCAGTAATCGAATACATCTATATTGGGGGGCCATTTTGATTTTGCGTAACAGTTAGCAAGCCAAAACCCGCTACGGCTAATGATTGAGAAATTAGCGCTACACCCCTCTAGGTGCAGCCTTTTTATTGACGACAAACGTAACGAAAAGTTGGCAGTAGTTACTTTTGGGTCGGACAAACATTGGGGATTTTTAGCTTGTTGCTTCAAACCTTCTGGACCGTAACATAGCTAACTCCACAGTAGCCGCGATAATTGGCAAATACGTGTTGCCTTTAGTTGCTTTTACTCCCAAATAATTTGCATTAAAGTGTGACATAGAAACAGGTGACAGCGGGATGCATGCTCCCGCGCGTTTTACGGAGGTGAACGGGTGAATTCACACACTGTACATCCCATGCAACGATAAATAAATCAACCATTTCATTTGGGAAGAGGGTTTCTCTTTTGATAACCACCTAAAGATGCAAAAAAAAAGGTATAATATTATATTATTTTTTTTGACACATAATAGTATATGCATGCAAAGAACCTACTTCATCTGGGTTCCACTGTGTGAGAAAACTCTCTATCTCCAGCGTGGATAGTATAGAGACATTTGTTTACAATTATTATAGGAATTATTGTCTAGTAATGTTGTTAAAGCAGTAAGTCGTACAGTAGTTGCAGCAGTGAACGCTTGGAGGAAGAAGAAGAAGAAGAGGGGGGGGGGGGAAGTGTCCTAAATAGTTTAAACGCAGTGCTCCACCGATTTGTACAAGCGAGGGAACGGGGCGTGTCTATAAGGAAAGGTGCACGATTCACACTGGCATGTTTCGGAGATAGAAATGTGTATGATATCATAGACCCCTTAGCGAGGCATTCGTCGAAACCGCTAGCGCATTTTGTAAACGCGGCAACCACGTTTTATCATTCGCTTTGACGAGGAAGCCTTGAACCGCACGGATCTTCCAGGGTTAGCGTACTATTTCACTGCGCCCCGGTTCCCCTGACTTCCTAACATTCACTCGATCTCACAAAGTAGCCATTAGCTTAGCGTGTAGCCTCGCTAATGGCTAATTTACCCCCAGGAAATGTATTGCCTTTATGAAACGATAGCCCTGATAGTTGTCAAAGCCCATATAAAAACACGCTCGCTAGCACTCACATTATGCACATTACACAATATAGCCAGTTGTAAGTGGCTAATTATCAGGCTAAAGCTAACCCCTTCGACGTTAACATGGATTTCTTTCAGTCGCTAATGCTAGCTTTCCCTAGAGTTCAGGATTGTGATGTCATATCGCTAAGCATCTTGGGATTTGCAGCAATAATAAACCAACGGACATTTTAGAAGTTAAAATACTGCAGCTATTGTTTACATTACAACACTTTATACTGCTTTTAGGTAATGTTAGTTCGTTTTTGCTAGCACCCACACACATTGCAGATCTCCATGGTAACAGTTAATTTTCCCGAACTAGCATGGTGTCGACATTTACCACAACATTTTGTACTTTGCTATGATCCAGTAGCATTTTTTTCTGGTAGCATGTAGCCAAAACGTGCTAATATCCTCTATCTGGTCATTAGCATCACACTCTTACGACCTATATTTCTATAGTTTGATTATTAAGTTGCCCAAGGTTTTGTTGTTTGTACAGGCAACATTGATTGCTATTGCTAAATTGCAGGTTTTGCTTATGTAGCTTTCGGATAAGCATTTTTGGTTAGCTACTGCAATGCTAGCTCGTTTAGCCAGTCAACCACGCCACTTAGTCACAATCTAGTTACATTTTTTGAGGCTAAATGCTAACTCGTCATTTCAAACACACATTCCCCCAAACTTTTACCAAATACGCCGGCGGTTTCCGCTTATACCCACACTCGACAGGCCTATGTACAGAATAGCTATATTCAAAATTATTTTCAGCTTAGACATTCTCATGCATACGACCACAAGAAGCGAGTCCATTGAAAAATAGTCCAAGCATTTTGTCGTTGTGTTTTTTCGTTATTTTTTTTCTCCCGTGGAAATGGCAGAGAACCTATAATATCATATATCGTATAGTATGAGACATTTAAAACCATCGTGTGTGTGTGCTGCTGTCCGTAGTCGATTGGAGTGTGGATTTTACAATGGGAACAGCGAGACAGCGGCCTTCACTTCTGCATGTCGCACTGGAGCAGGAGCACGATGGACGGGTCGCTCTTGGCCGCTTCTTTGAACTCGTCGAGCGAGATCTGGTCGTCGTTGTTCTTATCCATTTTGCTGAAGATCTTGTCCACTCGCTGCTCCGGTGTCAGGCCGTCTTCGTTCATCTTCATCATGATCACAGTGCCCACCATTTTGTAGATCGCCTGCAACAAGGTAAGAATGCGGAAGTTTATAATCATCGTCACAAAACTAAAGTCAATGAATGAAAAGCTCACAATGGCCTAAAGTGCTTTTCCATCTTTATTCACCTTATTCAGGAACTCACTAAGAGCCCCGCCATCTTGTTTTCACGGCCAAACTGCAGGGCCTGAATTCAGTAACAAATATGACAAACCGCTGTGTGAATATATCAATCCAGCTGTAATTAGCTGGAGGTGAAGCAAACTTAGAGCTTTCTTTGTGAGTGTTTTGTTTATTCTCATTTTCTTCACAATCTGCTGTTTATTACATTGGAAAACCCAACTCACAGGAAGTGCTTGCACAAAGAGGTAATGCTTGAAAAACAAAAATGGGCGGGGCTGAAGCATCGCAGTCAAAATTTTCAATGCTTTTAAAAAGCATCAAGCACCCTTTCACTTATTCACACACCTGTAAACACGGACAAAGGAGGTGGGTTAGTATATGGTGAAGTATTTTGCCCAATAACACAATGACAAGATCAATCCACAGACATTTGAATCTGTTTGCGACAACTGAGCTACTGCCCCAGTGCCTTTGGTGTGGCCAATGTCACTCTTGAAATGTTATTGTCCCCCAGTTGTATTGACATAAAGGGTAGGCATTAGGCATGTAATTTCATCAGAGTTTTACAAGTTTGGTTACTCTTGTTTTATGATGTAGCAACAGCACATAACCTGGAATGGTGCGCAAAAAAAATTATATTTTTAGCCTTAATATAACTAATTTAACTAATCCTCAATGTCATCTGTCACAAAAGCATGAATCTCTTGTGAGGCAACGACGGGCCAGATCCGGCCCTCCAGCATAGACCCTCTGGCCCTCAGGATGATTTTGAGAAATGTTATTACTCAAATCAGAGTGATAAGATAAGCCTTTATTGACCTCACAAAGGAGAATTTCACTTTTTAACATTCTAGAGTTAAAGTAAAAATGTGAGAAATACTGTCAATTACTTCATAATGTCCAAACAGATCACCCAATTAGACCATATATTATGTACAGCACTAGCGTTTAAGAAAATGGTGCTTTACTTTGGGCTAAAATTGGCAGGTTTGTCCCCTTTATACAATGAAGAAAACTGGCACTCCGCCAAACACACTTGCCTTCCAGTATATGTGAAAAACCTTTGGAATCTGATGGGGTCAGGTGTGACAGACTACAAATAAATCTTCTCTCCTATTTCTGGTTTCCATAGAACAAAAACATAATATACAACGAGACCCAAATGGTTTTAATACTATTGGCAGCCTCAGCCTCTCCATCTCCTCCTCTTTACTACCATCAGTATTTGGGCCTAAGTGAGACAGTTTCACATATAGCTCTATAATATTCACGGATCCAGCACCAGAGTTTATCTAATCACAAAGCTCTACAATACAGCTCACTCTTTTGTCCGTGCTTTTGTCGGTGCCTGTTTAAGTGTCTCTGATATTTTATGGCAGTGTTTGAGTTGTTGTTGATGTTATATAATGGAGTGAAGCCTACACACGTTCATCAAAGTGGTTCAGAGAGCGGATATAGGAGTTTAAAGTGGGAGGTGGATGACTAATTTCAGCTGAAAATTAACTTGTTTTTGTGGGGTTTTCTGGATTTAATTCTATAAACAACTGTGCAGCATTTAACAGCACATGTTGTCCATATGATCCGAAATCACAAGTTTAAGGTCGTACCTTTCCCCAATACAGGGAAATACGTAGCCTGGTTCATACCATACCCTCGTACTCATTTCATACAATGGATCTTCGCAATTGAGCTCTGTTATCAGGTGGGAGGGGTGAACTCCTTTGAAACGATTGGATCTGATTTTCTCTAGCGTTTGGTCGTGAGGTATGTAATGCGCCCGAGTGAGTGAAGCAGCATCATAACTCTATCATAACTCTTGGGAGCATTCCTTACGCATTCCAAGTCTTCAGTTTCAATTTCTGGACATTTGGGAGCCGAGCCAGAACGGATTGAAGAGCTTCCATTACTTTCGTATCCGCCGCCATTGCCAAACTAGAAACCAGCAAATGTGTCGCAAATGCTTGACGTCACCTACAAGCCCCGCCCCCCCCTCTCGCTGAATGGTAGGTTAAAATTCAATCGATGTAACGCGGCCACTGAGATCAGACCCAGACGTACGCATACAACCTTGCCTGGCCTGCCGGACACTCCTCCTTTCTGTTCAAAAGAAGAACCGTCTGGACAGCTCCTCGCAGCCTATCATTTCACGATTTTACTCACATCGGTCCAATCACGCACCGAGAGGCGGGACTTCATTCACCCAAGAGGCGGAAGCCGTCACCACACTCTACCAAAACATTAAAGATGGCGTGTGCGGCGAGTGATACGATGTCTTCTTCTGCTCTTTTGTCTGTTTTAAAGGTCCTATATCATGCAAAATCGACTTTTTGGAGCTTTTAGCCATGTTGTTATGCTATTTCCTTATCAAAAACACCCCCAGAGTGGTTTGTGGCTTCATTCACGCAGCTCTCAGTAATCCTCCTGAATCCTGCTCTCTGAGGCTCCTCCCTCTCCTGGTGAACGACTGAGTGTTCAGTTGTGTCGTAACAGCGGAACGGAAGTGCTCGACGTCTGTAATGCAATGTCTTAATTCTATGCTTACGGACGGATTTTAATTTGATCATTATTTCTGTTGTAAGAGAGAAACAAAGAGAAAAGAAAAAAAATTAAAAAAAATAAAATAAAAAGGATGTGCCCGAAGTGCTTGCAGCCCGAAGCTGTGGCCAAAACAAACACATCCCCTGAGTGTCTGAACAGATCAGTCATGTTTGCGCTGCAGCTGAAGATGGAGCTCGTTTCCTACTCTGGACACACCTGTTATTTATTCTTAACTAACGATAATGTCACGGAGAAAAAGAAGCGCGTTTGGCTACGGAGTTTATTCAACTTTTTTCAAGGAGAGGCCACTCGTCTAGCTGTTTTTTTCTCCGGGATTCGGCGACTATCACCAAAATATTGTTTTTCTGTGACTGTCACTGATGGATATTTGGGGAACCTTCGCCAGTATCAAAGTGGATTAACTTTTATAACCAACGCAAGTCCCATAATGTAAACAACGATGGACCAGAGCGGTGAGTCAATCCAAACGCGGGTTAGCTTGTGTGTTAGCATATTAGCGTGTGTGTTAGCCATTTATGAAGCTGTGTTGCAGATGTCAACTCCGTATAACTGCATCATGAAGTAACTTTACTTATTGCTGTTTATTTATATTACGGTAAAGTATGTGCGGAGAGAGGGGGCGGAGTTAACTGAATCGAAGCGTTGTGTCTTCCGGGTTTGAAAAATACCTCCAGAAAACACTTATATTTATCACAAAAATGAGTGCTCTATAGTGGTAGAGGTACAATATATCATATAAATGCCTATACTTAACTTTGGAATGGCTAAAATAGCATGATATAGCTCCTTTAAATAACTTTAAAAGAAATGTATCCCTAAAACCGGAACAAGAAACGGCGTTCGAAGCGTTGCTGCGACGTATCTAGCATTGCTCTGATTGGTTGATGCCGTCTGTCAATCACGCCCACCAGGAAATCGCTGAGATCATGCTTGGTCACGGAGATGTCGCCAAGGTCTCCAGGTCGTCTTGATGAAAATGAACCGGTTTGATTTCAGCGGCATCTACTCAATGTCTCTGAGAGGTCAACATGGTCTCAAGCAGTTGTGGCAATGTTGTGAACACTATTTGTTACCCTCCATGTTGACCTCTCAGAGACCATGCGGAGACCAGACCACAAAGAGACTTCTCCCAGTCTCCATACAGTCTCTGCTGAAATCAAACCTGTTCAGTCCAGTCCTACTTGGGGACTCGCCTTTTCTTCAGAGGACGTTTCGGAAACATCTCTGTGACCATCGGAAACTAGTCTCCAACTCGTCATATGAAAAATGACCTTGCATTCCGGATAATCTCTTCACTAGCATTACAAAAACAGTGAAGCTTCCAGTCAGTCTAAAACCGTTCGAGTTCAGGTCCCGCCGCCTCGTTCCCCTTGGAGCGGTCGGTCACTGCGCCCTGACTTTATCAATACGACAAATGTCAGAATGCTCCAGTATCGCTCTCACTCTACTACGGCCTTTGTGCTGCTGCAAATAGAGCCGTGTAACGAGATACGACTGCAGCGTATTTTTATAACACGCCCTCTGCCTTTTCTGAGCGCTGGATGAGACGAGATGAAAAGGTAAATCTGAAGAAAGCTGTGCAGGATCCAAAGAAAGGCAGTGTAAATACTGTATGTAAAGGTCATTATGTCATTTTCTTATTTTCTTAAAAGAGAAATGTATCATACTAGAGTTATTGCAGTAGACATTTTCAAATATCCTCGACTATAGGCTGAGTTGCAGGATTTGTGTAAATATATTGAGCCCAAATTAAGGCCTTAAATTTCAGTAAAAGCGTTAAATTGGATTCCTGCTGGCTTTATACAGTATCTACATTTCTTTAATGGTAATACTCGGCATAAGTTTGTCAAAAATACAAAATATTGCATCGAAAAGACACTCAAGTTTCTGCTGAAATTGTACAAGCGTTCCTCATTCCTCTGTTTTACTGAAGTAAGGAACATTACACAGATTTTTTTGTTTTTGTTTGAAGTGACACTAAAAAGCATAACCTTTTATTTTATTTTTTTGGTCTCTTAACATAACCAGATCTTGTGCTTGGTGCAAGGACTGCGCCAACTCTAACTCGATGGCTATTTTCTATAAAAAAGAGAAGAGGTCGACAGAGGCGTGGTTTATTACAAGCAGCACTGAGAGCGGCCTCTTATATCAGCCTCACGTTCATGTCCTCGTTTACATCGCGCTGCCTTGTGTTCCTCCTTCAAGGGACGATACCAGGGGTGTCCACATACAGAAAAATGTACAGAAAAATATACAGACAACTGGGCTGCACTCAGTAGAGGTCAGATATATAACTTCACCTCTACTAGTTAGCAAACTCAATAAAATGTTATCTATGCATTTTAATTAAATATGCGTAAAGTAAAAAACAGCCTTCCTCACAGCTTTCTATTAATGGATTTTCATTTAATTTCAGCCAGGGCCAATTAAAAGTGAGCCATGGGCCGCAGTTGGCCCGTGGGCCGTAGTTTGGACACCCCTGGACTATACGGATTTTTAAAATGTTAAAATTAAATATTTTCCTCCCCCACATGTTCCAGCCATTTCCTAAAGTGTAGAATGAGCTCAGGCCTGTTCACCACAACTGCCTCTAAAATCCTGTCACTCAAAAAGGTGTTAATTTGGGTCCGAAGTGCCGTCATGCATGAGCTTAATATAGAAGCTGCAGTTACACGTATGACCTGAGGTGGCAGTAGTGAGTATAAAATGGCCAACTTGCAACTTGCTAGCCCCTATAGGCTCTCACAGGTTTAACTAAAAGCTTTATTAACCCCATTGTGAACTAGACAAGGTCTCGAGAGAAATAGATAAACTATGGCAGTCCCACTGTGGCATTAAATTCATAATTTTAAACCTGGCTCCATGATTCAGGTTTTGATGCTGAAAATATGGGATATTTTGGCCATTTTAAGGAAAAAAGGCCTTATTTGTAAATGAAAACATAAAATGACAAAAAAGTTTCAAATTGATGTCTCTTAATTTAAAATGTTTCCCTATTCACCTGCAGCATCTCTGCCTTGAGTTGAGATATTTTGTCAAAATGGAAAGTCCCTGGACGACTGACTTTCTACAGGAGTCACGGCGCTCACCTCGATGATCTCCAGCATCTCGACCCGTGTGATCTTGCCGTCGCCGTCCAGGTCGTACATGTTGAAGGCCCAGTTCAGTTTCTGCTCGAAGCTCCCCCTGGAGGTGATGGACAGAGCGCAGATGAACTCTCGGAAGTCGATCGTGCCGTCCCCGTTCTTGTCGAAGGTCCTGAAGGCGTGCTGCGCGAACTTGGACGCGTCGCCGTAAGGAAAGAACTGCGGAGGAGAGAACACCATGTTAATATATTGGTTTGTGGCAAATGCGAGGGTCCCCTGTACTGCCGTTCCCACTTTTTTATAAATGAAGGAACAAAGAAACTAAGAAATAAAGTGGCCTCCTGGATGTAACTGTATGTTTTGATCTGGGGCTGCTGCAGTTGGTCAGGTCTAGGTTCAGCAACACTATGGGCCCAATCTTTCGCCTGGCACAAAGACAGCATTGCTCCAAATGAGACGGTCATCTTGCATGTGCACAGCCTTTCACTGTGTGACGGCACCACTGATGATAGAGCGTTGCTTTTTTTTTTTTTTTTTAAAAGACGTGGACTGAGGCGTGGTTTATTACTCTCTCTACGCTCTCCTAGGGCAGCCTCACATCTTTTCCTCATTTATGTCGCACTGCAAAAGACTCTGGATGGAGGAAAAAGGTTGTTCTACATAACAAAGCCGTGGGTGTCTGTCCAGCCCATGTACAGCCCACTTAACTCATTGACTGCCAGCCATTTTCAAATAAGAGAGCTCCCCACTGCCAGAGGTTTTTCAGGATTTTGACTGTTTTTTCAAGACCCACAGAAAATGTAGATCTAGGTCTATGTCAACAAGAACTATCTTCTTTCATCTAAAAAAGAGTTTGTTTATACCTCTTTCAATTCTTTAGCAATCGTCTGTAAAAAAAAATAGGTGAAATCACCCAAAATGCAGGTGTCTGTCCAAAAAGCTGAGAAAACTAGCTTTTGGCAATCAAGCAAAACATTGACTGTGATTGCATCCAAAGAGCAATGCCGCCACCTAGTGACTCAATAAAAGAACTACATCTAAGATTTTAACACCAGACATGCTCAAGGCTTTGCTGCAGCCATTCCCATTGAAAAAACAAATTGACATCTATAGACGTCATTGGCAGTCAACGTTTGGGTTTCAATTTCATTGGTAGTCAATGAGTTAATGAGCCACGTCTGGAGCTGGAAGCAACAAATTCTGCGTTCAGAAACACAAGACCTATGTGTGCAAAAGGTAAATGGTCTCAACTTAAATAGCACTTTTCTATCTTCGTCGGGCTCAAAGCGCTTTACAGGAAAGAAACCACTCACCCATTCACACTGTCATTCATACACTAATGTACAACAACATTCTACATCTGCGGGAGCTGGGATTCGAACCCCTGACCGAGCCACTCATGTCGCTGTCCCTGATCTCATGCAAAGACTGAGATGAACCTGAACATCTTGAATGACCGGGTTATTCCATCAATGGATTCCTTCTTCCCTGATGTCAGAGGCATATTCCAAGATGACAATGCCCGGATTCATGGGGTTCACAATCAATACAAGATCTTGGTGAGGAATGAATGCAACACTGGGAGGAGATGTAACTACTTTGGGTCAAACACCATTAGGCCTGTTTCATTTCGCTTAAAAACCTTTGCAATTGTCCTTTTTATTTTCCGCTGACTTGTCTTTCCCAGGGTCAAAGCTCGTTTTTATGACCTGCTCAACTTTGAAAACGTCCGTCATTAAAAACATCCTCAAATCCAGCACAAAACCACAGGCAGGATTACAGTAAAACATCATCTGTGCCATTTTAAACAAAGCCTCATTTTAAGGAGGATTTGTTTCTCTTTAAGTCCATTGCATAAGAAAGGTCTTTGTTAAATCACAGGGTTCAGGAGATGCCCCGGTGCAGCGCTAAAATGTCCAAAAGAGAAACAAAGGGATTATTTAACACAACGGCAAAAATATGTCGCCTGTGAAATGTGTTAAAACTGGAGGAATATTACGAGATTTGATGGAAAAGCAAATCGGTTTATGAGGATTTGTGCCGGTTTGAGTTTGGTCACTGTTTGAAAGTAGAAAAAGCTGTATTTGAGGTTAAAAACAATATTAAATGTCGAGCGAAATCTGTTTTGTCCTCCCCCAGTAGAAACTCAGGCATTTGCAGAAAAAACTGCCCCTGTATTCATTTTTAAAGCGTTTGTATCACTTTCCTGAACTTGCCGACTCGTCTTTGTTTCTGTGACAGTGACCCTGAAAGGTGACCCTGCAAGTTGTGAAATAAACTCATAAACCGTCTCTGTGGAGAGTTGGGATGAAAGTTTAGGAGTTTAGATCAGAGCTAACAACATCATTTACTCACTCTTTCTTTTTTGTGAACATCAAAACATCTTCAGTTATTTTCAGTGAAGGTTCTTGAGTCATCTTCTGTACTCTCTGTATTCTGTAGTAACACTAAAGTTTAAGCTCCGCCCACAGACTATAGTATTATTTCAGAACTGTTCACAGCCTGGATTTGAGCAGTGTCAGAGCTGAGGCGAGTCACACATCTTCAGGAAGACTGTTCCAGACTCGGGCCGCGCAAACTGAAGCACAGCCTCACCGTGTTTAGTCCTGACTCTGGGAAGAGCAGGAGACCACTCCCTGAGGTTCTCAGAGCTGAGATTCACATGGCTCTAGTCTGTCAGAGATGCACTTTGGTTCTAGACCATGAGTCTGTTCTCTGGGCGACAGGAAGCCAGTGCAGAGACCTGAGCACTGGACTGATCGTATTTCCACAGTAAAGCTGTGTTCAGAAACGCTCTAAAGTAAATCTTTACTATTTTAATTGTTTTTTCCTCACATTTCCTGCCTGTTTGCACACCCTGAGTCTTTCTAAGAGCTGAATCTAACAAGTACATTTCTCCATTGTGAGATCAATAAAGGCTATCTTATCTTATCTAATCTTTTGATGAGACCCAGGGACTCCCATCGGCCCTGGGTCTATGGCCTGTTCGTCCATGGGAGTGGATCTCTCCTTCTGTGGTTCTCCCCGAGGTTTTTCCGTTTTCCCCCGTGGGGGTTGAGCTTTTCCTCTCCGTGAGAAGAAAAGAGTCTAAGGACGGGAAACCCGCACCGCTCGTCGCCACCTGCTGCTAACGCTTATTTGAACATTATGTTTGCCTGGATACTTCATTCGCCTGAACTTTATATTTTTATATATTTATTGCTCTGTTTTACTGCCTTAATGTTCGGTGCAGCCCTGTGAGTAAACCCCTGTTGAGATATTGGGCTCTACAAAACCATTGACAGGAAGCTCCTCAATGTCTTCATCATATTTTGTGGCCAGTGTGTTGTTTTATAAGTTTCTTCAGTGAGAGAGTGGCGCTGCCCTGGTGCTCTACTGAACGTCTTAGGAACTCTATTGTTCCTGCTGTGTGCGCTTTTGTGATGAGAACTATATTTGAGATAAAGTGTTGACAGTTTAGATACAGAATACTAAATACCCCCTCCTGGAACTGCCACCTTAACGTGGTGGAGGGGTTTGAGCACCCAAATGATCCTGGAGCTCTGTTGTCGGGGGTTTTCGTTCCCCTCGTTGGGTCTCCCATGGCAAACAGGTCCTAAGTGACAGGTCAGACTAAGAGCGGATCAGAAGCCCCTTATGAGAGACCAACAGGCCCGTTTAATCGTGAGGCCGACCTCCTGTGGACCCACCAGCTGCTGGGGGAAGCAGTGGAAGAAGATGAATGGATAGAATACTGAAACTGTATCTTGTGAATACTTAGAACACATTGATTTGCTTTATATCTATGTACAAATGTGACAGACACTTATTCCTGCAGACAGTGCTTAGAGACGAACATCCCGTTACGCCAAAAACAATTTTCCTGTTAAACATGTCAAACAGCTGTTGTCTTTGAAGTGTTTGAAATGATCAAACTGGCCTCACATCTCCACAAGAATGTAGGAAAATACAAAGATCTATCTTCAGTTCAGGTCTGAGATCATTATTACTGAGAGATCTTCAACCTGACTTTTGAGTTTCAGAAGTAGAAGTGGTCGTAATGGTGGCTGTATTTTATCTTGACGTGTCCTGAACAAACGCAGCAGCAGTGGGGGTATTTGCAGCGTTACCTTGACGTATAGCTGCTGGAACTCCTCCAGGTTGAGGCGTCCGGTGGGGCAGTCCTTCAGGAAGCCCTTGTACCACTGCTTCAGCTCGTGCTCGTTAAACTCTGTGTTCTTCACCAGGTCCTCCATCACCTCCGGGGTCAGCTTACTGTTCTGCTTTCCCATGGTCACTGCAACAGAACCACACAGTGAGTATTTTGCTCTTTTACAAGACTTTAAACAGACTGCCATTGGTTTCTATGGCCTGTTCTCTTTGATAGACAAAAACATAATCAGTATCCGCATAGTAACTTATTACATGCAAAACGATTTAACATGTTATACGATGTTGAGGGACACGAACCAGTGGTCAAAGTAGTGAAACGTTCAACTGGATGCATTGAACCAGTTACCTGCCATCCATGAATGTACCATTGTCTCATGTAAAGCGCTTTGTGACTATGTCTGTGAAAGTTCTTCTTCGACACATATTTTCAGAAACTACAAGGTCTTGGACTGGCCTATAGGCTGTAAACAAACACAGCTAAAATGTGACAAAAGAGCAATGAAAAAGTGACGAAAAAGTGAAGAAAACATGACAAAGGAGCGATGAAAGAGCAAGCAGAGAGCGACCAAAGAGTGACCAAAGAATGAGGAAAGAGCGACGAAGAGCAAGTGAAAAAAGAAGAGAGCAGAGAGCGACTGAAGAGTGACCAAAGAGCGACCGAAGAGCAATGAAAGAGCGACCGAAGAGCGATGAAAGAGCGACCGAAGAGCGATGAAAGAACAACTGAAGTGCGATGAAAGAGCAACTGAAGAGCAACCGAAGAGCGATGAAAGAGCAACTGAAGAGCGACTGAAGCGCGACCGAAGAGCAACTGAAGAGCAACTGAAGAGCGATGAAAGAGCGATGAAAGAGCGACCGAAGAGCGATGAAAGAGCAACTGAAGAGCGACTGAAGCGCGACCGAAGAGCAACTGAAGAGCAACCTAAGAGCGATGAAAGAGCGATGAAAGAGCGATGAAAGAGCGATGAAAGAGCGACCGAAGAGCGATGAAAGAGCAACTGAAGAGCGACCGAAGAGCGACCGAAGAGCGTTGAAAGAGCGACCGAGGAGCGATGAAAGAGCGACCGAAGAGCGATGAAAGAGCAACTGAAGAGCGACCGAAGAGCGACCGAAGAGCAATGACAGAGCGACCGAAGAGCGACCGAAGAGCGACCGAAGAGCGACCGAAGAGCGACCGAAGAGCGACCGAAGAGCAACCGAAGAGCAG
Organism: Gobius niger; assembly: GCF_951799975.1. NCBI lineage: Eukaryota > Metazoa > Chordata > Actinopteri > Gobiiformes > Gobiidae > Gobius > Gobius niger. The sequence goes on from NC_136867.1 coordinate 25,897,423, forward strand.
CCGAAGAGCAACTGAAGAGCAACCGAAGAGCGATGAAAGAGCGACTGAAGGGCAAGCAAAGAGCAAGCGAAGTTCGACCAAAGAGTGACCGAAGAGCGACTTTAGAGCGACCAAAAATCTATGAATATGTGACAAAAACAAAAAAGTGACAAAAAAGTGTTAAAAAATGCAACAATAATGTGACAAAAATGTGCAGGAAAAGCAACAAAAACACGACTAAAAAACAACAAAAACACGACATAAACACGGTTGGCTTTCAAATGAGGCATCGACTGGCATATGGACCGGAAACTCTCCTGTTCATAAGCTTTGAAATGTGGATCTGTGTAATTGTTAACCCAATGTTAATGTCAGTTTTATTTATAAAGCACATTTGAAAACAACCTGTTCAGGCACATTAACAATAAGTACATAAGATACACAATAAAACTTAACCACAGGTAATATAAAAAGGCACAAACTGTGACAACTGCGTCTGGTCTACATCGACCGCAAGCAAAAATCTGAGTTTTTAATTTGGTTTTGAACTCCTCCACAGACTGAGCCGAGCGCACGTGTAGAGGGAAGTTTAAGGGTCACCTCTCGACACAAGCCTGGATTTAGACCTGGACCTCAGAGCTCTGGGAGGACAGAAGAATTGCAAATACTCTTGTGCCAGCGAATTTAGGCACAATTTTGAAATGTATTCGAAAAAGAACTGGAAAAGAGGACAGATTGGGAGTAACGTGCTCCGGTCAGCGGGCGGGCTGCAGCATTTTGGATTCCCTGCGGGCGGTGGAGAGAGTTCAGGTCCAGCCCTGCGTAAAGGGAGTTCCAGTAATCCAACGTTGATGTGATAAAGGATCGCTTTCTCTCTTTGTGGCAAGTAGCGTTTAATTTGAGTCTGAGCCTTTACAACAGATCCAGTGGGTTTTCCAAATTTCAAACATGCATCAAAACTCCAAGATTTTTAACAGTGGGGCGGATAAAGGAAACAAGTGGCCCAATAACACTGTCTGTATTAAAGTTTAATAAGGGGATACAACTTCCGAATATGGCGATCCCTGTTCTGCTTTTGTTCAAAGACAGGAAATTTATATTTAGCAAAGACTGGACGTCACTCATGAAGGTTGTCAAGGACGTTTTCCTGATGAAACCTGGTAAAGCTTAACCCTAAGACGGCAGGAAACGGGTTAATGCAGCTTTGTCTCACAGAAATGCAGAATCATTAATACATATGCAGTAAAAAGAGTCATCTCTCAATTATACGAGAAGCTTAAGGGCCAGATGTGGATCTTTGGGTGTTTTTCGTCTTTGTCTCGTCTGTGAGTGTGAACCGTTGAGGGGCACCTTGAGCAGAGAGGGGATTACGCAAAAATACTCCTGCTGTGAGACCGATTCCCCACTGTGGAACAACGAACAGGGCTGTAACCAATTCCTTCATGAAAAAAAATGATAGTTTGTGCGCTCAGCCGCTTCACAACATCTACTTTTAGCCGCTCTGGTCCCATGCAGAAGAAGCCCTTATCCCCGAGAGCGGCATAACGGCCCCAGCTCGCTCCCACTGCTCAAATCTCGTCTTAGTGAAACCCTCTTTCGCTCTGCATCCCTCTCTCCCTCTCTCTGACTCTCAGTCTATTTCTGTTCCACGGCTCCTGTTCGCCGCCCCGTGCAGCTCTGACCTGAATCCCTGTCCCCGAGTACGGTTGTTCGATTGGCGCCGATCAAGTTTCCGCTGCCGACGCCGCACTCCCATCACCAAACACGAGTACAACGACTGCTGCTGTGTGTACAAGCGGAAACATGCACCGCTGGCTGATGCTCCAGGTGGGTGTATATGCTCCACGTACTCCATATACTACACCTCCACATCTGCTCCACGTCTGCTCCTCACAGCACGATGCACACCTTTATCCTTGTCACGTGACCTCTGGCTATAGGCGGGAAAATATCTGAACGGTAAAATCGAAGATCATTTAATGCCACATTCCAAAACATAAAGTGATGCTAAACCTTTGTTCTAAATGCACTTAACCCTGTGTGGTGTTACATAGGGTGCCCGAAACCCCACCTTAACAATGTGCCTTTTCTCCAGCTAAAAGTTACCGCCTATAGACCAGTGTAAAAAGCCTCATTTGAAAGCTAAGACCGACAAAACTCATCTGAACAGATCTTTTTCCTCGCGTTTTTGCCGCATTGTAGGCACGTTTTTGAATTTTCTTTTTATTTCTTTTTTGTTGCATATTTGTCACTTTTCGTCTAATTTTTTGCTGCTATTTTGATGCTTTTTTCAAGATGCTTTTAGGTTTCGTCGAGGCCAAACTGGAGAGAAGTTGAATTACTGATTCAAAAATAAATTGCTTTTTGTAAAGTTAAAAGGACACTGCGTAACATTTTGGACTATACTGTTGCCATTAGTGCAAAATATGCTCCTCGACATAGAAAAATACTATTACTGCAAGGAATAATCAAAGAATGGATTTGGATGAGGACCTAACCTATTTTAATCTCAAATTCTACTGATTTTAGTCACATCTCCATGGAGACGAGCTGGAGACGTCCCCACTCCTGGTAAAGTTACAGTCATGTCTTAGGAGAGCTGTGTCGCTCTCAGCAAACACACATGTTTGTTTGTACATTTATAAGGTATTTTTCCAATGATGAAATGATCTATCATAAAATAAATGCTAGTATTTCAATTTTGTTTATAAATAAAATTCTACGCGGTGTGCCTTTAAATAAACCCATCCATCCATCCATTTTCTTCCGCTTTATCCGGGGCCAGGTCGCAGAGGCAGCAGTCTCAGCAGAGATGCCCAAACTTCCCGGTCCGCACACACCTCCTCCAGTTGTTCTGGGGGGACCCCGAGGCGACACCAGGCCAGCTCAGAGACATAGTCCCACCAGTGTGTCCTGAGTCTTCCACCTTGTCCCAATCGGACATGCCTGGAACACGACCAGGAGACTCCGGAACAGATGCCCGAGCCACCTCAGCTCGCTTCTTTTGACGGGAAGGAGCAGCGACTCTACTCCGAGCTCCTCACCCGATCTCTAAGGGTGTGCCCAGCCACCCTGCGAAGGAAGCTGATTACGGCCGCTCGTCCTTTCGTTCATGACCCAAATCTCAGACAGACTCACTGTGCCAGACAGTGTGAAAAACTTTGAAGTTAGAAATGTGTCTTAAGCAGGGTTTGGTCAAAGGTCTGTGCAGCTCTTACGTGGAGAGGCCGGTCATTCCACAGTTTTGGAGCCGCAACAGAGAAAGTCCTGTCGCCCTTTGGTCACACGCACGGAGCGAGGAACCTCCAACAACAGCAGCAGATCTCAGAGCCTCAGCAGGGGCAACAAATACAGAGGAGCAGCGCCATGGAGACATTTCATATACTCAACTTATACAGCTTTACGATAAGGAACCAGTCAATCATTGCCTCTCTCATTCATACACCAATGACTGGTGGCAAGTAGGGTGAAATGTCTTGCCCAAGGACACAACGACAGTGTGCATTATAGTGGGATTTGTTGGATTTAAAAACAATATGTTAGAACTTAAACCTTATCCTATAATGTACAGGAAGCCATTTAATTATTCAGTGTATAGATTGTGAGTGGAGAAGCTCTTCGGCTGCGACACATGTCTTAAATATCACACAAGTTGCAACAAACACGTAACGCGGTTTTAAAGGAATAACGAGAAAAAAAAATCCTGATAGATCTTCCGACGATTTTAGGCCCTAAGCTACACTGCCTTACCATAAAATCAAGTCACCACACGCTCTAGCTGAAAACTTCTGCAATGTCAAAAGACCCAGTGTTCCAAGCCTTCTCCAGCACATCCCAGAGAATCTCAATGGGGTTATGATCTGGACTCTATCGGGGCCAATCCGTGTGAAAAAACGATGCTGCGTGCTCCCTGACCCACTCTTTCACAGTGTGAGCCCCATGAATCTTGGCATAGTCATTGTGGAATATGCCTGTGTCATCAGGGAAGAAGACGGAATCACCTGATCATTCAGGACGTTCAGCTGATCTCATTGAGCTCATAGTTTTGCTGAACCTAGACCTGAACAACTGCAGCAACGTCAGATCAGAACAGTTCAGTTGGTCAAGCAGTGATTTTAAAGTCAGTTTGCCTTTTAGCCCTGGTTTACACTCAATTCTGTCAGAATTTAGTCCAAGTAAAGTCTATTTCAGCCTATATTAAAACATGCATTAGTCCTGGAAATATTTAGAAGATATTTAGAAGCTACGGCACTGCAGGTGTCATAGCATGTTGCGTTTTTTTACTTATTAATTGTTCGCTAGAGTAAATACTACGCTGACAAAAAAGACAAAGGGAGAGAGGGATATTGTACATGCAATTACACAATTTTTTCACTTAAACTTGGCTGTAAATACTGCTTTAGAGGCGCTAACCCACAGTTAGCTTTTCCAGTTAGCCTGTTAGCTTCTTCTTCGTGATTCCATTAGTGTGTATTGGTGGCTCCGACCCGCTGGCAGCAAAGTTGCAATTGTGGTTTTCTAGCCAGAGACACCAGAGGCAGATGAAAGACCCTCCAATCTTCCCATTAACACTGGTATTACCCCCAGAGGGACGACGGAAAAGATTTATTAAGGTAAACAAGTTACTTAGTACTGCTTTAAAATGTCGATGTCAGAATTGTTTCGTAATGGTTTTTTGTTTTGGAGAAGCAGTGTTGTTGGGTTGTAATAATAAGGCATAGCTACATTATTGCCCTCTGCATTTGACCTTCAGTGTTGACCATTGTACACGTTTTTGGTCGATGGGAAAACAGACATATACTTCTTCTTCTCTACTCCGTGACGTGGTTTAAAGTTCACCCGATTCGCGCACAAGCTCCCATAATCCATCGCTCTGATCGGGGCGGGAGTACGTCAGCCGAGATAAGATGTAACCAGACATTTAAATCATCTCATTCTCCATCTCTCGCCCTTATCTCGGATTAAGTTGTCCGCAGATAGCATCTTTCCCGAGCTACAGGCCGCTGTGTGTACGAGCATGAATGTGCAACAATGCAATGGCGGCACGAGCGGGGGAATCTCCATTGATCTAAAATGGTTTTGGCTTGATCGTAATCACAAGTTTTATTCATTCTCCTGACATCAAAATGAGCTTTAACGCGTGACAGCTGATAAGTAGCTTCCGTCATGCGCGTATAGTGTCTTTGTGGGTTTCCCGAAGTTTCACTCGTTAATCTCAACCATCCACGGTCGGCTAATCCTTCAGAAAGCGACTCCCTGGCCAAGATCCCGGCTTGAATATGGCGAAAAAAAGTTGCTCTCACTTTCCCATTCAGTCTCTTTTGTCATTTCCTATACACAAAACAAAATCAGTTGGTTTTCACAAATGTTCTTACAGGTGATGTGACCGTTCGTGAGCCGCCTCTTTAAGGGGAACGGTTCGATTTCTACCCAGAACTCCCCCGAACGAACACGAGAAACAGCCAAACAATGGAGCATAAGTGAAAGCTTTTCATTTTACTAGTTGTGGCCATAGACTGTAAATATAATGGACGTCTCCTCCTCACTCCTCCCCGTTTACCACAATGACCACGCTCGAGGGGGAATTCATGGCAGGTTTACAGACTCTCCCTCCCCAGCTCTGACGAGGCATGTTCCTAAAAAGGGCATAAGGGCGGGATCTTCACTGTAGACTCGGTCCTTACGTGACAGTCCGGCCCTCTTTAGTACGAGATTTCTATTTTTTTTTCGAAAACCAGCCTGGTCTCTTTAATTGTAACTAACCCAGCGTTATCACAGGAGGAATATCCAGCCTCCTCCTGGAACCGCCACCTTAACGTGATGGAGGGGTTTGAGGGCCTGAATGATCCTGGGGGCTCTGTTGTTGGGGGCTTCGTGCCCCTGGTCGGGTCTCCCATGGCAAACAGGTCCTATAGGTGACAGGTCAGACAAAGAACGGTTCAGAAGCACCTTATTATATTTAAGCCCTTGTTGAGAGACCAATAGGCCCGGTTAGAACCATGTGGAAATGGAGCAGTGGAAGAAAAATGGATGGATGGATGGAATATCTAGCTCTAGAGACTCTAGATTCCAAAAAATTGGGACCAGGCTTTAAAATTGTTTTTAGCGTGTCTAAAGTCCAATGCTTTCCAATGGGGAACTAGCGGCCATATGGAGGTACTACAGCAATGGCGGCCCCTAGTGTCATCAGCGGCCATTGGTTGTGGTGCAAGATTTTATTCACTAGCAAGTTTTTTTTCAAAGCGTAAATATCAGCCCCATTGTAACTTTCATATAATCACGTCTTAGATATTGTGAAACTGGCATTGCTAATGTAGCACTAAAAAGAGCCAGTCTTTTGAACGGCTCTTTGAAATTAATGGATCCCAAAGATTCCGGTCTCAGTGAAGAGCAGTAAATCCCATCTCTGATTCTTACTCCATCAAAGGCATTTTTTCCCCCTAACAATGAAATGCAAAAGGCTAATTTCAAGGTAGGTAAGGTATAGCCCCACCTTAACAGAGCGCATTTTCTCCGGTTCTAAAAGCTTCTCGATGGGAGAGCTTACAGCCTATAACGCGTCATTTGAAAGCGAAGACCTACAAAACAAAAATGTGTGCTTATGTCACGCTTTTGGATGCTTATTATAACGCGTTTTGACAATTTTTTTGTGTGTTTTTGTTGCACATTTATCACTTGTTTTATGCTTTTCGTGCCCTTTTTTTGTCATGTTTTTGTTTACAGCCTATTCACCTTATTTCGGAGTGTCCGCCCCTTTTCTCCTATCAGTTAAAGGAACAGGCCACGTATACGTACCCCAGTTTGGAGCCATAGGGATGTGCTGGGAGAGGCCAAATGCTAATAACATCCTTGGTCATTTTGCGTGACTGAGGGCACCAGACAGGTACTCATCAACTCGTCTAAGCTCAGGTAAGAACATATCTCACTATGGGAAAACGGTGGCCTGTTCCTTTAAGATGGGACTGGAGAAGTCCAGATAAAATCAGTCACTACACGAAAACAAACGAACATTGGACATTTTACACAAATCAATCGACTAAACATCAGATTTCACGGCGAACATTTTCCCTCGTTCTCCATTTAGATGAACGGGCTTCACGCTCGATCGGAAGTGTCAATACAACGGAAGTGCCGGAAAAAAGAGGCAAAAGTGGGCGGGGCGGAATGCAGTGAAGCCTCATTTGAAAGCTAGGACCTTGTAGTTTCTGAAAACATCTGTAAGATCTGTGTGAGTAAAACACAACTTGTGGTCCATGGCAGGTGGTTAACCTCTATCCCCCCCTTTAACTGAGCACATTTCAGCTCCAGTTCAGCTTTACCCAAATCCAAAAGCTTCCCGACTGGAGCTCACAGACTTGTAATGCCTCATCTGAAAGCAAAGACCTACAAAATCTGTTTTTCATCACATTTTTGAAGCGATTTTGTTGCTTTTTCTCCGTTGCTTTGTCGTCGTGTTTACGTCAGTTCATCGTCACGTTTTTCGTCGCTCCTTTGTTGCTATTTCACTCTGTCATTGTTGCTTTTCCGGCACGTTTTGCTGCTTTTTTGTGTCGAGTTTTTCATCCTCGTTTTCATCCCTATTTTGACGCTTTTCCCAAGAAGTTTTCAGTTTTGAGGTAAAGCCAGGAGAAAATGTGCTCGGTTCAGGTGGGGGGGTAAAGAAGCTTTTTAAGATCATCATAATGTTCTTCCTCGATCAAATACTTCTTGATCGAGGGCTAACGTCAAGGTAAGCGAGGTGTACTTTACAGTCCCTGCATTTGCCCCAACGTTCAAAGCTGTTGGAGGATCCGCAGTGCAGACACGGGGAGAACTTACAAACTCCACCTCGAATCGAACTTACAGACCCAAAGAAGAGCTTAAAGGACCTGGGGTGGAGACTTGTAAACCTAATGTAAAGTTGCTCAGTCTGCGTGACTCGAGCCTCATTTGGCCATTCACTACAGAAATCCCCTTCAAAAACCCAGCCCTGATCTCAGCCTCGGATTAGCTGGTCATCCCCGGCCTAGAGCAGCAGCAGCATCATCAGCAGCAGCAGCAATCACCACAAGTTGAGCAGCCTCCAACATCATTAATTATTGACTCATCGTGTGGCACATCGCGGCCAGGAATGCGTCAGTCCCCCGATGCATAATTTAGCCAAATCTGAAAGCGCGCGCATGGGAGTGAGCACGAATTTGTGACTATTTTCAATCCCGCTCCTTCTGCTCCTGCTGCTGCTGCTGCTGTGTCTGACTGGGAGACGCTCGGCTGGATAGATGGGGGGGTCTTCACATCTATGCAGCAGCGGCGGCGGCAGGAGGAGGAAAGGCTGGACACTGCACTGCGTTGGCCTCCACAACAAACGCCACAATAGCCAAACCCCGACATAACTCACGTCGCCGCACGCGCGCTACACACATCATTCCACCCCCCACCCCCCATTATCCCGAACCACCCCGTGCGCCAAATCCTTGGAAACGGCGCGTCCGTCTGTCAGCGCGTGCAGTATGGACGCACGGGCAACCTAAAAACCCTATCGCGGAATGACCTTGAGGAGATTTTTTTTGTTGTTGTTGCGGGAAGAAGACACAGATTATACGTGTATGCGGCGTTTTGAGCCCCAAAAAAAGAGAGAGAAAAAAAAGGTCCACACGCCACGGGCACCGCTGCGACAGATTGAAGACACGCGCACGGCTCGTTTGCGAAAAACATGTGCCGCGTTTAATTGCGCGCGTCGAGGGGGGGGGGGGGGGGGGGGGGCAGATGTCATGCGAGATGATGGCATTTAAATGGAGACGGAGAGAAGCGCGATAGGGGATGGAGAGGCGCGCATTCCGATGGAAACTACGCAGTGGTCGAGCGTTTCCCCCACATACACACAACACCAAAAAAAACCACCGTCCGTACCGCCGCGACCGCGAAACCCCCCTCGCATGACGCGTCTGTTTTTTTACCGCATAGACGGCAAGGGACGCGGTGGACATGCGTTTTCCATTCCCCCCCCTCCCCTTCCCCGCTTTCTTTTTTTCCTCATTTTACAGCTTGTTTCCAGGCAAAACGCGGGGACGTTTCCCTCGGTGCCGTTGTCCATCACCCCTACGCGATGTTGGTATTTGGAAACACAGTGTGGTACGCGGGCGTAGACGTGACGAATTGATGCTTGTCTTACCTGGCTGTGTGGCGTTTTCTCCGATGCGCTGAGCAGAAGATGGGGGGAAACCTGCGTCAAAGGCACGCAGTCGCACACACACGCGCACACACACACACGCGGCGCGGCGCTCGCCTCCTGGTTCGTGGCGCTAAAAAAAAAAAAGAAAAAGAGAAAGAAAGAAACCCAGTCGCCTTTTGCTCCGGTGTTTGGGGTTTTTTTTTGCGCGTAAATGAAAGAAGAGGATGCGGGAGAGGAGGAGGAGATGGTCCCGGGGTTTTTAGTTCTGCGACTGTAAAACGATGGCAACGATTTCTGTTTTTTTTTTTTTTTTTTTTTAGACTGGGGCGCGCGGTGCTGCCTTCATCCCGAAGAGGAGGAGAGAGAGAGAGAGAGAAGAGGGGAAGGGGAGGGGAGGGGAGGGAGGTGTTTTATAATCAATGCATCAGAGTATTAGACCGTAGTGAGGCGCAGGGCAGGGGAGAGAGGACGGTCCTGCAGCTTCGCGTCGGAAATCTGGCGATATTCCGTGTTTGGTGACTAAAAATGCCCCGCTGTAAGAGGATTAGCTTCATGTTCATGAGAGGAGACACTGCAGGAAAAGCGACATGTTCAGGTTTTTGACCTATAGTGGAAACAAAGAAATAGTGCAGCCTGTCGCTTTTAGCCTAATTAAACATCTATTCATAGTAGGCTGAAACGACTAATCCATTAATCGACGACTAATCGATTATTGAAATAGTCGACAACTGTTTTAGTAATCAATTAATCGTTTTCTGGTTCACGCAGACCCAAATTTCATGAATATCCGTCTGTGTCTCATCCAATCAGAAGCAGAATTAGCGAATTAGCGCTTAGAGCCTCCGACAAACATTTACTTTAAAGTGATAGTCTGTAAGTCTAAATGTTTTATAAATGTTGTAAAATGTGCCAAATCAACCACCCATGGTAAAGAAAGTAATAACATATATTTATTATTTTTTGTAAAGTCCCAACTTCCCACATCCAAGAAACTAATCAGAGTCTAGTCTCCTCCCGCGTTGACCAATGAGACGAGGGGAACCAGCCTTTCAGGTCCAATCAGGAGGGAGGGGGAGGAGCTTTGATCATTTACCTTTGAAAATCATGTGCCTGCTCTCCTCATTTTGCAAGAGGGGCTTTCTGTTTAAAGAGGGGAGGATTTTGATTGTTTACTTTCAAATTTCACTCTCTCTCTCTTCCCTTTGCAAACTTACAGACTATCACTTTAAGTTTACTCCAACACGTCCTCAAGTGTCGCCACTTTGGCTTTATGTGATTTTTTTTGTTGTTGAAAAAGTAGAATTTTCCTACACCATTCACAGCCAAGCAATTAATCGATTAATCGTAAAAATATTCGATTACAAAATCATCGTTAGTTGCAGCCTCAATTCATAGTAACATCAGTGCAGATGTTTTCTCAAAAAACCTTTTAGGAACAACATAACGTTTGGCAACACTTTAGAATAACTACGCCCTAAGAAACGATGAGTTAACACTTAATTCATCATGAACAATTCATTAGTTAAGTGTAACTAACACTTAATAACTGCTTAACAATGAATAAGTGAAGTACGTGAAGAACTGTTTCTTAGGAGTTCGGCATTAGCTGTAGTTAAGTAGTTATTAAGTGCAGAGGCAGGTACTCAGTTACTCATGTGCATGTACCTAAATAACATTTTCGTAGTTTTATCACAGTACATTTACTTCTACTTGAGTAAAATTGTAATGAAGTATCTGTACTCTTCTGCTGTGAGTAGAAAATATGTTGTTTATGTTTTGTTTCACACCATTTATGGCGTCATTGAAAATTAATAATCGTTCAAACAGTTACTCAGTTACTCACAGCACTCGAGTAACATTTTCTCCAAATACCTTTTTACTTTTACTTGAGTAATTGCTTGGGCCATTACGTTTTCTTCTACGACAGTGTCGTAGTTGATAGAACGGGTCGTCTCATGATTAGGAAAGTCGGGGGGTTGAATCCCGCAGGTGCAGACTGTCATTAAACTTCTAAATGTAAGCCTGACTCTTTCCATAAATTTGTGCCTCAAAACATTTGCAATTAAGACCATTTATACAAAGAAATTCCTTATATTCCACCTGAGGACATAATATATAAATCTCACCATAAATTTGTTCCTGTATATTGCCGTCAGTAATCTATAGCAAAAGTTTGTAATCAGTCACTCTCTCCCTGTTCCCCTGCAGTGTCTCTCCTGAATAGCCTTCATTTACTTTCTGCTTGTTCATTAACAGGCCCAACTAAAGCCATTCACCAGCATCGATCGATCTATTGACCGATTGATTGGAGACAGTGGGTTAAAGAGACGTTCTTCAAATCAACGGAGACTTCATGAAGGCGACACAATTCATCTCAATCTAATCCAACTTGCGTGTGAAGAATGAATGAATAAGTGACTTTGGAGGATATCTCCAACACAGTAGCTCCTCCAGACTTGGACTGAACAATATGTTGAAGGTTTTTGCAGTGGGATTTTTAAACATCTAATTCCTCGCTTGAATTATTGAGTTTTGTATTTCAAAATTCGAGCCGAAATATTATTTTTTTTAACAGATTTTTCCACTAATAAACAGCTATCCAAACATGATAACTCAAATCCCCTCTGAAAAAGTCTTTGTAACTAATATGTCAACAAGATAAGACCATAAATTGAAGCCTGGTTTGATCCATTATTCAGATTTTTATATGAAAACATAAAATGAATGAAAACTTCATGGCGACGTGTAAACAAGCAGCAACCTCCCTCTCTCTTGATACAGCTGCCCTTTTCCCATGAGCTGCATTTGTGGTTCCTGTGTTCCACATTGGTTTACTGGATGCTTTTGTTACCGTGTTTCAGTGGATTCCTTACTTTGAGAGTCCACAATGGTCCTGAAGAAAGCAGCTTTTTAAAAGTAAACAAACAGCTAGCTTATAGATACAGACGGCATCTCGTCATAGAAGGGGGCGTGGCTTCGCCGAAGGGGAAAATAGAATCTTTAGAGAAACACAATTTTTCACTATTTTTTTGCCATTTTCTGGAGGAATATGAACTTATTTATCAGATAAATAAAGTCAGGTGTAAATCGGGTCGATATGGATATTTTCTCACAGCAGATTGTTCTGTAGAAGTGAAAAAACTGCAGTTGTAGCTAGTGCTAGCTAACCGTTAGCATTAGCCCGATGCTCATGTTAGCATTCTCTGTTTTTTAATGTATTTATGGGCTGTTGAACCACTTTGCTCCTCTCCATGTCTTTGTATCTTTATTTAGTATAAACTATGTTCATAATTCAGCATTTGTTAAAGTAGTTTTTGCATATTAGAAAACGTTTTTTCAAAATTGTTTTCCCCCTTAACTGTTTTCAAAGAGATGCCGTCTGTATCTATGAGCGAAAGACATTTGATACCTACACATTTCGTCTTCTGAGACACTGAAGAGGCACCAAGAGCCCCCCCACACCTGCAGCACAGTGGAGGAGTCACAGGAGGAGCTACAGGAAACAAAAAAGGGACAAACGAGGAGGTATCCGGACAAGACAGTCACACATACCTTCTGTCCCTACTATTGTTCCGGCTAATGGACGTTCACTGGAGAATAAAACAGATTAACTGCAAAGCTGTTCCCAGAAGATGGTGAAGGACTGTTGTGGAGCGGAGGGAGCTGCACAGGAGGAAGGAGGAGGATGAGCTGATCAGTGCAGGACACCACGCTCTGAAACAGGGACAAACCCAGGAGGCGCTGTTTCAGAGGAACAGAGGAGACTGATGGCAGCCAGTCAGGTTTCCTCGACCTCCAGAAATATGCTGGCTCAGTGGCAGTGGCTCAGGACTAACAGCTGAACACTATTTCGTGACAAATGACAAATAAAGCACTTACTTTCTTAACTTGCAATACATTTTTTTCTCATATTTATGTCAGTTTTCTACAGCAAAAGTTTAAAATTGGTATCTCTATATTCAAAAAGTTTCCCTATTCACTGGCAGTGTTTCGCCTTCACTTCCCCGTTCGCCTCGCTCGCCCCGTTCGCCTCGCTCGCCTCGCTCGCCCCTCTCGCCTCGCCTGACTCGCCCCTCCCGTCCTGATATTCATCTCTCGTGCCTTTTCATTCGTTTCACACTGGCTGTCACTGCTTTCGGTAACGTGACACTTCCACTGCAGCAATAACGGGTCCCTGAGGCTCGTTCACCCGCGGCTAAAGGGGTTAAACCAAAACCTGCCACTGAAATCGAAACAAGCTGATGGAGCGGTTTGATCCCGGCGCTCTGGTCACCACTTAAACCGGAGCATCTGAAAAAACAACAATAACCAATGACTTGTTTCACATCGGCAAAGGGGAGAGAGTGTTTTGAGCCGGGTGGGTCCAGTATCCTGCCCAACAGCTTTAAATATCCCGGACTAACAATAGACGACGCACTTTGATCAACACGTCACGGACTTAACCTCTTAACTCCCACCTGAACAGAGCACGTTTTCTCCAGTTTTTCTTTACCCAAATCTGAAAGCTTCAAGCAAGAAAAAGGGAGATGAAAACAAGGATGAAAATGCAACAAAAGAGCGACAAAGTGACTGAAATGTCAGTCAATGTCAAATCAGTCTCTCCCAAGGCCCTTTAACTGCTGACATCATCAGTGACATCATCTGGAGGCAGGAAGTGATCAAGAGAAATAAGATTAAACTAAAGCTAGCGATTAGAAGTGTGAAAGTACGTCTTAAAAATGTGGTCCTGTTGTGGCTTAAGGTGCAAGAACAAGATGAACGACATTTGAGACGATAAAATAAGGTTTATCTGATATTTCTAGCAACGGTTGGACATTTGTTTATCGTGACTATGACAACAGCTACAATGCAAATAGATAGGAATCTAGCTTCCTGCCTCCAGCTAAGTCGTCTTCTTCTTCTATTTCTTCTTCTTGCTCTTCTATTTTTTCTTCTATTTTTTCTTCTATTTTTTCTTCTGTGTGTTTCTATCAGTCTTTCCCTAGACCCTTTCGCTGCTAGATCATCAGTGACATCATCTGGGGGCAGGAAGTGATCAAGAGAAATAAGATCAAACTAAAACTAGCGATTAGAAGTGTGAAAGTACATCTAAAAAATGTGGTCCTGTTGTGACTTAACGCGCAAGAACAAGATGAACGACATTTGAGACGATAAAATAAGGTTTATCTGATATTTCTAACAGCGGATGGACTTTTTTTTAATCGAATCTAGCTTCCCGCCTCCCGCAAACCTTCTTCTTCTTGTCCTTGTTCTTGTTCTTCTATTTCTTCTTCTATTTTTTCTTCTTCATCTATTTCTTCTTCTATTTCTTCTAGTTCTTCTTCTATTTTTTCTTCTTCATCTATTTCCTCTTCTATTTTTCTTCTTCTACTTCTTCTATTTCTTCTTCTTCTATTTCTTCTTGTTCTTCATCTATTTCTTCTATTTCCTCTTCTATTTTTTCTTCTTCTATTTCTTCTTCTTCTACTGCTTCTATTTCTTTTTCTATTCTTCTATTTCTTCTTCTATTTCTTCTTCTATTTCTTCTGTTTTTCTTCTTCTATTTCTTCTCTTTCTTCATCTATTTCTTCTATTTCCTCTTCTATTTCTTCTTCTTCTACTGCTTCTATTTCTTCTTCTATTTCTACTTCTTCATCTATTTATTTTTCTATTCATCTATTTCTTTTTCTATTCTTCTATTTCTTCTTCTTCTTCTACTCCTTCTATTTCTTCTTCTTCTATTTCGTTTCTTCTATCTTATTGTTAACCATAGACTGTGTGAAAAGAATGTCTCCTCTGGGGAAATGAAGATTCAAGATGATGAAAACGTGATACACGAGCCACAAAATACCAACAAAAAAGTGACAAAAAGTGACAGACGATCAAAAAAGTCAAAAAGTGATGGCAACACGGCATCAATGTGAGGAATGAGAGCTTTTTTCAAAACTTTGTGATGGTGGTGGATAAGAGGGTAAACATGTAAATTTCATCTTGTCTTTTGAAAATTTGAAAAAAAAAAAAAGGAAAAAAGTGTCTCCCCTTTAGCAGAAAAGTGTTGCTGTTCGAACACATCGCTGTAGTTCAGTCCCGGCACAGTCCGCACGTCCCGGGACAGAGCAGATGTGGGTCAGTCTGGTCAATGAGCGCAGAGGGCTGGGAGCCAAAGAGCTCCACATCGCAGACAACCCACATTCGTCGCTGGAGTCCGCCGCCTCGGAGACCGAAATAACCCGGACAAATGGCTGCACAATTCGGTTGATGAATGATTGAATAGATTTACCGGACGTGAGCAGAAGGAGCTGAATATTCACGGTGGCAGAAAGAGAGAAGAAGACACACGACAGCTCCGGCGGGTCTGATTATTCCTTAATTTAATAGTCACATACAGTACATTTGACACATTGTCCTTTACATCTCACAGACACAAAGCAAACATTAAATACATTGTCGGAATATTAACTTTAGCACCAGCGTTGGATCAAGTACCTTCGTCCTACGCACTGCTGAAAACGAGAATCTTTTACTTCGGCAACACAGACTTGCTACCGATCTTGTTCTTAACACATTTTAACGGTTAAATATCTATATAACGTTCTTAAAAAAAGAGAAAATAAAACAAAAAGCTGATGCATTTCAGATCAGCGTTTAAGTCGATTTGTGGCTGCAGCAGTTTTAGAGCTGGTACCGTTACATTTTTTTTCAATGCCGGTACTTTAACTACTAATACTTGGTTTTCGATACCTATACTTAAATACTGGTCACCTAGAACCAGAAAGAAAGAATCGTGTGCATAAAAGACCATTTCCTTTACATTGGTATCATTTATTTGAGCTGAAACAACCAAGTCACTTCCTTTAATGTTGGCAAAGGACCAACAGCATCAAAACTTTTCACACTTTCAGGGATTTAAACTGTCACTTCACTGTAAAAAAAAAAAAAAAAAAAGCCTGTGACTGTTTAAAAGGCTTTAAAACCAGTATTTTTGGATAAATGCCACATACTAAAGGACAAAACAAATTTTATTCCAATAACAGAAATTAAAAAAATCAAGGATAGCTCCTTTAACAGCTTTATTAGATTTAAATGGAATTAAAGGGATGTTTCATGATTTTTGACATAGGGCCTCAATTCCTAGTTATCCAGAGTGTTGTTGATTTCTGGAGATATGTATTTGTTTAATTGTTGCAGTCCTCATATTTACAAGACTTTAGTGGTACTAGGCTAGTGCAAGTCTATGGTAACTAGTAGCCTGCATTAAAAACAGTCCGACCCAAGCACAGAGCACCTGGAGGCAAATCACTTATAACACCAGACTAACCATATAAGTGTCTGTGTTGACTGAATAATCTTTGAAATATCAATATTTTGCATTTAAAAGAACTTATATCTGAGCAGCATCAGCTTCCTGGTTGTAGCTACGTGGCGGCGGAGTGATCTGCTAGGTTACCGGATCTACAGTAGTTTGTTTACGGCATTATTACATTCACAAAGGAGCTTTTGACAAATCAGATATGGCAACGTTTGGAGGACGACCCCATGATTTTGAAGAGGGTTTTAATGCAGGCTACTAGTTACCATAGACATGCACTAGCCTAGCACTAGCCTAGCATCACGAAACTCTTCAAATATAAGGACTGCATGAGTTTAAAAAAAACAACAACACTCTGGATAACTAGGAAATGAGACCCTATGTAAAAAATCCTGAAATATCCCTTTAAGGCTACTACCAACAGAGGATTTATTAAACCTGTTCTACAGAGCATAATAAAAGTCAGACGTAACGAATCAGTCCGTCCACCTGGATCTCGTTTTCAGCAGCGCTCTAAAGGCATGGCTTCACATCAGCAGCGGCGGTCACTTAGAAATCGGTTACAAAAAGATGAAATGCACGCCCCTACGGCATACAAAAGCACTACTCTTAAATATCATCCACGTTTTTATAATACTCTTATACCATGTTTTTGAAATGTGCGGCTTTCTAGAATGATTTATAAAACGTCGGCCTTTGCATATCGAGACATAAATAGGAGTTTTAATGTCCACAATACTGTTCGTGTCCGCGTCTAAAAAGAGCTACAGTACGTCTTTAGAGTATTCTGTGTAGTCTTAGATACATCGGTGAAATCATAATATAAAAAAGCATGACACATTTTTGGACGTTAATAAAAATGCAAAACGTATAAAAAATTATAAAAAGTCTCTAAAATGCACCGTTGTGATGCAGAGGTGGGTAGAAGCAGCTACCTTTACTCAAGTACACGCAGTTTAGTAACTTTCTGAAGAAATTGCAGTTTTATGAGTGTCAATACTGTAGGGCAGAGGTGAGGACCAAATATTAGGTGTATACGGTAGATAAATTGCCGTAAAAATCGAATAAGAAAAGGCGGCAAGGTACAAAGTGTGTGAAAAAAGTAGCAGCTTATAGTTCGTTAATTACTGTATCGTTGTCATGATATCGGTATTGCAATATATCCTAAATTCACTGAGGTCTTTGAGATACAAACAAGTTTTTTCCTATTTTAGTTTCATCTTCCTTTTCCTTCTGAATTGGTGTTTTTTAAGTCTTGTTTTGACACAATTAGATGGAAAACTATCGCAGCAACTAACATTTTATGATTCTTTAATGCTGTTTTAAAGCAGTACTAGGTAACTCTTGCCCCTAGAGGCCATGAGCGCAACTGCAGGTGTCGTAGCATGTTGCGTTTTTTTACTCGTTAATTGTCCGTGAGAGTAAATACTACGCTGACAGAAAAGATAAAGGGACAGAGGGATATTGTACATCCAATTACACAATGGAGATGATTTATTTCACTCAAACTTGGCTGTAAATACTGTTTAAGTGGTGCTAGCCCGCAATTAGCTTTGCCTATTAGCCTGTTAGCTTCTTCTTCGTGATTCCATTAAAGTATTGGTGGCTTCAATTGTGGTTTTCTGGCCACAGACACCAGGGGGAGATGAAAGACCCCCCATTCATCCCATTAACACTTGTATTACCCCCACAGGGACTAGGAAAGGATTTATTAAGGTAAACATATTATTTAGTACTGCTTTAAGATTAAATCAAACAAAGGAATGAAGGAAGATTTTGTTCTTCAAAAGCAAATTGGACCAAACGGGCAACTTTTAACCAAAAAAGGCACAATTTCAACCAAAACTGCAGCTGAACGTGTTTCAGACCATATTTTTTGTATGTTTGTTTATTTATGCAGTGAAAAGAGTCGAGCAAATGTCATTTTTTCCAAGAAATGTAGATTTTAAGCCAGTTTTGATCCAGTTCAATGCCTTTTAAAGCAGAAACACTGTTAGTGATGTCTTTTCTCAAATTGTGAAGCCCTGCTGTACTTCTACTTCACATTTCTATTAGTGACAGAAACTTAATGTGGACAAAAAAAGCTTGACTGAAGTTTTGAAGCTTTGTTTTTGCTGTAATTAATATAAATATCATACATTTCACCTCATTTTAGGTCTTGTTTGTTGGATTTTGTGGCTACTTTACACTCAAACTTTTCCCGACCACCACTTCACTTTTGGGCCACTCGTTCTTCCCAAGTAAAAATATTTAAAAGTGTCACTACTAGTACTGCAGTAAATGTTATGGCTGCTCTACCCACGTCTGTCAATACATCTTTTATTGGGGAGTTTCCTTTCGCTCCCAGTTCGATGAGAAATGCATGCAGTTGACTAAAAACAGCTTTTGTCTAGTGGGCAGCCTTTGTCTTTTTTAATAAATGATGCCAAATAAATTAAAGATAAATGTAAAAACATAAGAGAAGCTGAGGTCGCGTTCACACTGGCTCTTCTCTGCGTTTTTTAGCTTTTCTTTTTACCACGAAGTAAGCAGTTTGAAAGTGAAGTTCATCATCAATGTGAATCAGCAGAAGCTTGAAATGGAGCGAGCCGAGCCAGGCCAGTGTGAGCGCGCGACGGTGTGGGACAAAAGCTGAGTGTCTGAAATTAATAAATGAATAAGTTAGAACTTGTTTTGCTTGAGTTTGTCGATGTGGTAGCAGAGCTTCAGCGCCGGCCCCAGCTTCAGCCCGAGGTACTTCATGATCATGTCGCTCTTCAGCAGCAGCAGCGCGTTCCCGTCGATCTCCTGCACAAAACACGGAAAATAAAGAATTCAGTGAGGAGTTTAAAGCCTTTTTAAATCTATTACTGTGATTTAAAAGGAATGCAATTAATTGAATCCTGTTATTATTGTTTTTTTGCTCTAAAAGTATTTATTTACTCCTAAAGATACTGAAGCCTCGATTATACACGATGTGCACATGTGACAGTGAAGTGTTTCTCCTCTTTGCTCAGTTCAACACACGGAGCCCTGCTTAGACCTGGTTTAGTCCTGGTTTAGTCCTGGTTTAGCCCTGGTTTAGTACTCGTTTAGTCCTGGTTTAGCCCTGGTTTTGTCCTGGTTTAGTTCTCGTTTAGTCATGGTTTTGTCCTGGTTTAGTCCTGGTTTAGTTCTCATTTAGCCTTAGTTTAGTCCTGGTTTACTCCTGGTTTAGTCCTGGTTTACTCCTGGTTTAGTTCTGGTTTAGTCCTGGTTTAGCCCTGGTTTTGTCCTGGTTTAGTCCTGGTTTAGTCCTGGTTTAGTTCTGGTTTAGTCCTGGTTTTGTCCTGGTTTAGTCCTGGTTTAGTTCTCATTTAGCCTTAGTTTAGTCCTGGTTTACTCCTGGTTTTGTCCTGGTTTAGTCCTGGTTTACTCCTGGTTTACTCCTGGTTTAGTTCTGGTTTAGTCCTAGTTTAGTCCTGGTTTAGTCCTGGTTTAGTCCTGGTTTAGCCCTGGTTTAGTCCTGGTTTAGTCCTGGTTTAGCCCTGGTTTAGTCCTGGTTTATTCCTGGTTTAGTCCTGGTTTAGTCCTGGTTTAGTCCTGGTTTAGCCCTGGTTTAGTCCTGGTTTATTCCTGGTTTAGTCCTGGTTTAGTTCTGGTTTAGTCCTGGTTTAGTCCTGGTTTATTCCTGGTTTATTCCAGGTTTAGTCCTGGTTTAGTCCTGGTTTAGTCCTGGTTTAGTCCTGGTTTATTCCTGGTTTATTCCAGGTTTAGTCCTGGTTTAGTCCTGGTTTATTCCTGGTTTATTCCTGGTTTATTCCAGGTTTAGTCCTGGTTTAGTCCTGGTTTAGTCCTGGTTTAGTCCTGGTTTAGTCCTGGTTTAGTCCTGGTTTAGTCCTGGTTTAGTCCTGGTTTACTCCTGGTTTAGCCCTGGTTTAGTCCTGGTTTACTTCTGGTTTAGTCCTGGTTTAGTCCTGGTTTAGTCCTGGTTTAGTCCTGGTTTATTCCTGGTTTATTCCTGGTTTAGTCCTGGTTTAGTCCTGGTTAAGTCCTGGTTTATTCCTGGTTTAGTCCTGGTTTAGTCCTGGTTTATTCCTGGTTTATTCCTGGTTTATTCCTGGTTTACTCCTGGTTTAGTCCTGGTTTATTCCTGGTTTACTCCTGGTTTAGCCCTGGTTTATTCCTGGTTTACTCCTGGTTTAGTCCTGGTTTACTCCTGGTTTAGCCCTGGTTTATTCCTGGTTAAGTCCTGGTTAAGTCCTGGTTTAGTCCTGGCTTAGTCCAGGTTCTGACGATCGTGCGTACATATTTAATGTGTTTTCTGTTTGAAAACTTTGCGAGCCGTATTTCAGTCGTGCCGCTGCCGTTTCTAAAAATATAAAAAGTGTTTTGAAGCTCAGAGGTGGGACTTTCTCCTTCTGTTCCTCTGGGCTGTAGTAGTTACCGCTCTGCAGTCAGGGAGGGAGAGGGAGAGAGCACATGCAGCCGCTCGTCTGAGGGGATTCTCGGTCGGGTCCAAAGTTCGGATCCAAGGTCCGTCGTTTAGTGACCTCTGCTGTGACCGAAGAGCAGACGTCTCTAACCTTTTTTACCCGCAGAGCAATTTGTACACAACAAGAACGTCTGAGAGCTACTTTTCTTTAAAAACACTGTAAATGTGACCTAGGTGGAGTTCACTCAGGAGAATTATTGCAAAGATGGTATTTCAAAGAAAATATACTTTACAATATTGACCTAAATCTTCACAGGCTGTTCAGAAGAAACAGAAAATGCATCTAAATTTTGAGTTATCAAGTCTTTGGCGAGCTACGACTGCTGTAGAGCATGATAAATGTAAAAGCAGGAACAACTTGGAGAAAGTTATCAGCATTTTACAGATAAAATATAATAAGACAAGTAAGATTAATGTGTTTTTGTTGTGTTGTAGCCAAACTGAGGGCCCGATCTTTCACGACGATCATCTTTCCCAATATGTTCTACTTCTATTTTAATACCAAAGCAAAACAATCTATACATTTATCATCTTTAAGCATTTGTATCGATTCCAGTGAACAGAAGAATAGAGGAATAATTGGACAAAACAACTTTTAGGCAAACAAAAAAATTGTAACACTGACAAACCCTGCAACTGAATGTGAGACCACATTTGTATTTTAGATTAAGTTTTAATGCCTCTTCTTTTTAATGGCATTTAAAAGGGCTAGATGCAAGTTAGTAATTTTGTGCTCAATACTGCCACCTCAGGTCTTATGCGTAACTGCAGCTTCTATATTAAGCTTGTGCATGACGGCACTTTGGACCCGAATTAACACCTTTCTGAGCTCATTCTACACATTAGGACATGGCTGGAACATGAAGGGGGAGGAAAATACTTAGTTTTAACATTTTTAAACTCTGTATAGTCCCTTTAAGGCCTTAATTTTAGAATCAGAATGGATTTTAATGCCATTGCCAATGATAGAATTCACAACCTAGGAATTTTCTTTGGCACAATGAACTTGAGACATAATAAAAATCAACTAAAAATATAACCAGCTATAATAAAATTAGCTGATCATATTGACAACACAGCCTTTTAGAATAATTACTGTATTTCAGTGTCCTGTAGAAAGTACAGTTATATACAGTACTGTTTGTAAAACTGCTGATATATGGTGTAAAATCTCTTATTAAAGCGCCTCTCACGTGTTTCCTGAAGAGCTCGGCGTGGGGCCCGAGCGCCTGAGGGTCTGCATCTCTGATGAACCACACCACGTCCTCCACGCTCCAGGACGACGGCTCGCGGCTCAGCACCCGCCGCTCCAGGGACTGGGACGGGGCGCTGTACGCTCCTGCGGGAAAACAAACACTCACTCAGCAAACAAACGCTTTTATACACCACGGTAGCTTTCACACTAAGCCTCTGCGCTTCCCTCACCTGTCCGGTTGCTGTCGGAGAACGCGCTGGGGCTGGCGTTGTTCTGCCGACACGCGCTCATGTTGCCGCCGCCGCCGCTGCTGCCGTTGTTGAACTGCGGCGGTCTGAAGCCGTACGAGGGTTTGGGGGAGTAGGACGAGCTGATGGCGCCGAACGCGGAGTCTCCGGGATCCACCGCGTAACGCTTCCCCTCGGGCGGCTCCGCGTGGTAGTCCTCCTGCAGCGACGCCTCGGCTGTGGGGGAACGGGACGTCACCAGCTCGTTTGAATACATGACATAGCAGTATTTAAAGGGAGACACTGCAGGTAAAACATATAAACCTTGCCCTGAAAACAAAGAATTTAATATATTCTCAATAAGTTGTTGAAATATTACACTGACCAAACATTTCTACATGTCGTTAAACAACATCTTCTCCACATACTGTAAGCCAGGGGACTCCAACAGGCGGCCCGTGGGCCAATTCCGGCCCGCAAGATGATTCCATCCAGCCCTTGACTTGTAGAGCGCTAATACCTGAGTATGCCAAAATAAAGTAAGTCTCGAGCCCATTCCTGTCCAGAGTTATAGATTTTTAAAGAAATAACCAGAATGCTCACTCCAGCCACTCGTGTCCAACAGAAGGAACTGACATCATAAGAGATAGGATATAAACATCACATTATAGCCTCATGAGAAATGGACAGTCTGCCCCAGGACGGCTGTGGCTGCAATGCAGTAGTAGCTTACGACCACCAAGTGTGTAGTGAATGAATAATGACTACAGTTTAGCAGAAACGTGTGACACGGGCTGGTAAAGTGCAATACAAGTGTAAGTTAAAGGGATATTTCAGGATTTTTGACATAGGGCCTCATTTCCTAGTTATCCAGAGTGTTGCTGATAACTGGAGATATCTTTTTTGTAATTCATGCAGTTGCTTATGTTTGAAGAGTTTCGTGGCGCTAGGCTAATGCAAGGCTAGTGCATTTCTATGGTAAAAACAGTCTGACCCGCTCCACAGTGCACCTGAGGCAAATCACTTATAACACCAGACTGACCATATAAATGTCTGTGTCCATAGAAAATTTTTTGGAATATAACTGACCTTGCATCACATGAATGATCGCATTTTGAGGGACTATTTTCTAGCAGATCACTCCGCCACCGCGTAGCTTTCACAAACACAAGCAGATGCTCCTCAAATATAAGGTATTTTAAATGCAAAATGGTTAAAATTACTCTATGGACACAGACATTTATATGGTTAGTCTGGTGTTATAAGTGATTTGCCTCAGGTGCTCTGTGGAGCGGGTCAGACTGTTTTTAATGCAGGCTAGCTGATACCATAGAAATGCACTAGCCTAGCACTTGCCTAGCGCCACGAAACTCTTCAAACATAAGAACTGCAAGAACTTCAAAAAAAATATCTCCAGGTACCAGCAACACTCTGGATAACTAGGAAATGAGGCCCTATGTCAAACATCCTGAAATATCCCTTTAAGTTAAGTTATACTTTATTAATCTCTGTAGAGAAATCTCCATGATGTGGAGCCAGGCTGGTGGTCAGAAACATCTGGCTGGAGGATTCACCTATTGCACATGTTTTTTACCACTAACCTACACAGACATGGGAGAACATACAAATCCACACAGAAAGGCCCCGTCCAGGTGGGAATCGAACCCGGGACCTTGAAGCTGTGAGGTACAAGCGTCAAAGTAAGCTGTTTTTTATGAGGATATAGTAATTATCATGGCAGTCCTAGCAGAAAACATGTTGATGTACGAATGTGCAGACGCGGCTGTTTAGTAAAAAAAATCTCGAGGCGATGACCAGAGGACGAGGAGAGCAGGATGTCGTGTTTACAATGACACTAATGCCAGTGCCTATTGTGGTTTCTGTTTGTCAAAAGCTAAAGCCAAGAGATTATTATTATTTATCCCATTTCCCAATATTTATCGATTACTTACTTTACTTTTTATAATAAAACTGACTAAAACTACACTAAAACTAAATGGGCTGCCAAAAACAACAGCAGTAGCTCCAACAAACACAATTTCCAGTCTTTGTTCAGAGTGATCATACAAAATTTAGTTGTGAGCTCCAAACAACAAGGCACAATTCATTTCTCCCCCAAGTTTTTCCCACAGAACGTATATATTATTTATTTGCCCACTTCTTAATTAGGAAAGTCCAACAGAGACTTCAGAATCAGCTCAAACAATAACAAATGCTCATCACTGAACTCACAATAATCTTCCATTATCTCGTCCAAACTCCAAAGCCAGAACATAGAAGAACATCCTGCACAAACCCCACACAGAAAGGCGCCATACTACTTTATTCAAAAACTCCTGCTTCCTGAGAATTAAAGAAAACTGTATATTTGTCCGTAATCTACAGCATAAGTGACATCTCTGTTCCACCTCCTCCTGCAGTGTCTCTCCTTGACCTGGAAAGTCCCGCTTTACCGTGGCTTTACCGTGGCTTTACCGTGGCTCACAGAGAACGTACCGTCGGACTGGTACTGCCCCGCGCTGTGCTGGCCGATGGGCTGGTCGCTGAAGAGGTTCTCGCAGTGCAGGCTCCGGCACAGTTTCTTGAGGAAGCGCAGCACGTAGTCGATGCTGTTGACCACAGGGAGGCTGAGCAGGTGCTGCTTCCCATCGAACGTAGCTTCAGGAGAACGACAGGGACACATTAGCCCCGTTAGCCCCCGAGATCACACTTTAACAAGGCTCACACTAATGCTTTTACTGTCACTGCAGGGAAGAGCAACAATGCTATTAGACCTGTACATTCTTGTGATATTCGCTCACATGACTATCTTGAACAGTGAGATCCAACATTTGAGCGTGTTAAAATAAGTGAAATCAATCAAAACAACTGGATTTTCTTGACTTTCCTGATTGCACTATGGCGATCACATCAACAATCTTATTTCTTTGCACTGCCAACTTCTATTCTTCTATTCTATTATATGATTTATTTATAATTTTCCTTCCCCTCTAAGTGTTTTATCCATTGCATACAATAATGGTTGGTTTTGAAAGTTTAGGCACGCCAGATCAAAATGTCTATTATTGTTAACGATGACTCAAGGGAAAGATGAAATGATCAACCTGTACAAGAGTGTGAGGGCCATGTCGTCCAAAACATAACACAACTTTCCTAAACCTACATTCTGCTTGATTCTCCTTATAAGCGTAGGGACAAACGGCATAGTTTTAAATCATGATTTTGTTTAATCACACTGTGATTGGTTAAATTAACCTCAAACTCACTCAGATCATCACAAACGTTGACCAATAGGGGGAGTGGGCGGGGCATTAAACAGGACAGGACATTAAAACAATATAATACTGTAATGCTGCAGACACTTGATGAATATACAGTATGTAACATGGACATAAACATGGAATGAGTCGATTCCATTTCCAAAAGCTCTTCTTTGTATTGACCACCATCTAAAACACTGTCCTCTTTAAAGCAGAACTAAGTAACTTTTTTACCTTCATAAATCCCTTCCGTAGTCCCTCTGGGGGTAATACAAGTGTCAATGGGATGATTGGAGGGTCTTTCATCTCCCCCTGGTGTGTCTGGCCAGAAAACCACCCTTGCAACTTCGCTAATAGAATCATAGAATCACGAAGAAGAAGCTAACAGGCTAATGGGCTAGGCTAACTGTGGGATAGCGTCACTTTAAACAGTATTTACAGCCAAGTTTTTAGTGAGAATATCAACAATATCCCTCTCTCCCTTTATCTTTTCTGTCAGCGTAGTATTTACTCTAACGGACAATTAATAAGTAAAAAAATTGCAACTTGCTACGACACCTGCAGTTGCACTTATAGGGGCATGAGTTACTTAATACTGCTTTAAACCCTGCAGTCACTGACAATGAAGATGATTTATTTGTGGCTTTTCATCTCTGCTGTGATACATTTTTTATGCTTCAGTTTGTATCTCTCTGTAAAGAAGTAATCTTCAGTTGTGTTTATTATATAACTATTTATTACCGTTAATTCCCTTGGAAAATATTCAAACATTTGCTCTGGACTCTTTTCCTTTTTATATTATTTTGAGACAATTTAATCTTCCCCTTGCTTCATTGCTCATATTCATTCATATTCATTTTGATCCAGGATCCTCATAATAAGAAGTACCAAAACTAGGCTAAGATGGAGCTAAATGAGTAAAATCGTGACTAAAACGGCACCTTTTTAAGTTACTCTGCATTTTTGTATGAAGCTGTGTGAGTACAGACTGTGTGACTCAGACCTGATATCTTCTCTCCCCCGTAGCCCTGCGTGAGGAGCGTGAAGACCGTTTTCTGCTGGAAGGCGCAGTCGATGCAGCCCTGCACGGCCTGCTGCAGCACCACGGAGGGCCGGTCCGGGCCGAAGTGGTCCGGCAGCTGCTGGATCTTCTTACGGTCCAGGTTGGGCCCGGTGTTCGCCTGTTTGTTGATGTAGATGCAAACTGCAGGGACGCCACACAGGGACAGATTTACGAACAGAAGCATTAAAAAAAACAGGTGGTTCATTCAGTCTTTTTAACTTCACAAGCATCACTTTTATTGATTTATTTGTCCTGAAGTGTGGGGCGCACCTGTGAGGACCTGCGGCGTGGCGGAGTGGGGCACCGTGGCCGCGTCCTGTGGGATGGAGCTCATGTCGGGCTCCGGGGTGCTGCTCGGGGGAGAGATGGCCAATGGCGTCATCACCATCCGCGGCTTGAGCTGCAGAAACACACACGAGATCCTCCTCAGCTGCACAGACTTTAGATGTTTACACAGAAGAGTCTCGAGCACTGAGGCCAAACGATCCGCCAGGTTTTGAGGAAGAGATTTGCATCGTCCTGATATAATATTGAACACGCTCAAAGCTGTTTCCATACTTAAAGCTACACCGCATACAATTTGACTCAATAGATAAAATTGAGAGCGGCTCAGTTTACCTAAGACATGACTGTAACTTTACTGGGAGTGGGGATGTTTCTAGTTCGTCTCCATGGAGATGTGATAAAAGTCAGTAGAATTTGAGATGTAAACAGGTTATAGCTTCTCATCCAGATTCATTCTTTGATCACCCACTGCAGTAATAGCATTGTCTGTGATGAGCTGGTCATTACGAGCATGTTTTGTGTTGATGGCAACAGTATAGTCCAAAATGTTACACAGTGTGCCTTTAAGTGACAGTTCTACGAATATAACTTATTTTGATGGGAGCATAACTGTGGTGAGAATTAACTATTTTTACACCAGTGAAGTGCAATTTGGTGAAGAAACATTGAGAAAAGTGACACATTTTATGTTCTAGACCCTCTCACTATGTGACAGATAGTGACATGGAAAATAGGTTAGCTCGTAGCCCATTGGTACAGTATAGAGGTGGTTGGTAACAAAGTAACTTTATGTTTTTCTTGAGAACTGACTACTTTTACTTCTTCTATTAAAGCTGCCTTAAGCGATGTCTTTTTGAATTTTTTTCATCAGTAGGTGGAGTAGTGAACTCTGCTCTGCTCCACCCCCCTCCCCTCACCTGGCTCTCCCCGTCGCCCACGCCCCTCACTCCCCGTCACACTGTTTAGACGCTGCTCTCATTGCATTCAATGAGCTACGGAAATCTCATCAATCTTGTGTGAAACACACATTCATCCACATAAATAAGATATGTACAAAGTAAATATTTAGAGATTCATTTGCTAAACTGAAACTTTCATGAAAACTTTTTGGACATTTAGAACATAATAGTTCTATTTAAAACTAAGTTTACAGTGCAGTACTTTTCCCCCCCGCAACCCTTGAACGTGCCTACTTGCTTTGTGAGGAAAAAAGAAAAAAAGGAGGAAAAAAACCTGACAGCTCCTGTAGATATTGGATTAATAAACAAACTGACATTTCAGGAGGATTTCAGCTGCATCAGAGCAGGTCGGTGTCATGTTTGTCAGTTCGCCATCTTTTTGTAAACTTCTGTCATCATGCTAAACTGTTAGCCACTAGCTGTTGCTGCGTCTTCTGCTTCGAACATCTCTTGTTCATGGTGCGTGGGGGGTGAGGCGTGTGTTGGGGGGGTGCTGTGAGGTGAGGGCCTGAATCTATTATAATAAACAGGTGAGGGAAGTGCAGGTGCAGCGCTGGTCTCCTTCTGCTGTGTGCGTGTGTGGAGCACAAGGTGGCACATCTAGAGGAGCTTATCGGTAATGCATCGGTGCCGGACCGGCACAACGAGATCACTTAAGAGCAGCTTTATGGCTCCAAAGTAAAAATGGAAATTTGTCCATTTGTTTATTTAAAAGCCTTAAAATTAACAGTAGTAAAAATGAACAGTAGTTTGTTTGTTAAGACTTGGTACAATCCAGTGTCAGGCAAATTTAATGTAATCTAATGTAAGTAGATGTTTCAAGAAATAAATATATTTGCCCATAATGAGTAGGAAAGTAAAATGATCTGCTAATGGAACAAGTATTTTGGCTAATAATACATATTGCACTTCAACTTGGACAATAAAACTGATTCCATTGGCAGAATTTGTCTAATAATTATAAAATATTCTTAATTCTACTCATTTTAACTCATCAAGATGTGACATTCTGCAGTACGGGTTCACGAGCTGCACGTACAGAGCGGATTAACCGAGGATTCCCTTCAAATATGTCCACCCCAGGTCTCTGCCATGACTAAACCAAGTAAACAATCTGATTAATGTGAGTTATTCATGACAATCTGGAGTATCTGGAATGATTAAGGACGTTGTCAATAGTTTTTAAGCGCCTGTCTTTCTGTACAGCTGGGTCCTTCCTGAACTGCCGAAGACATAACAGTATTTCAACATAATGTGCAGCAGCAGCAGATGTTAAGGCTCTCTGCGGCGTTACACTGGGGTCCCACAAAACTCTGACGGCCGCGGAGTCTCCACGTCGCATGCATTTTTAAACACACACTCTTGGCTCTGCTTAAAGCTCTCGTTATGAAGTCGATTTCTTCCACAGGCCTGACCTTGAACCCCGGCTTGCGGCCCCTCTTCTTGGGCACTTTGATGGGGGGCAGGGAGTCCGGGTAGCGGTTGGCGAAGTCCATCTTGACCAGGTTTCGGAGGAGCGGAGGCCGGCCCCTCTTTCGTCCCGGGATCTTTCCGGACTGAGCGGGCAGGAAGGAGGAGGGCGCCACGGCAGACTGCATCTCACTACTGTCCTTCTGAGCCGAGGCAGACACACTCATCTGGAGCTGAGGGGAAAGGCAGTGGATCAGACTTTTAGCACTGAATTAATTATTCAGGCTTATACAGGTAGATCTGAGAGTATAGAAGGTTCTTCTGAGATTATAGAAGAAAGCCAAGTTGAATGCTTTCTAACCTCTTAACTCCCACCTGAACGGATCCCATTTTCTCCAGTTTGGCTTTACCCTGGTCAAAAAGCTTCTTGGGAAAAAACACCAAAATAGCCACAAAAAACAAGAAGAAAGCAAGGATGTAAACGCAACATAAATGAGACAAAAATGTGACAAAAATGTGACAAAAATGTGACATAAATGTGACAAAAATTCAACAAAAAAATGACAAAAATTCAACAAAAAGTGACAAAAAACTCAACCAAAAAGTGACAAAAATTCAAAAAAAAATGTGACAAAAATGTGACAAAAATTCAACAAAAATTCAACAAAAAAATGACAAAAATTCAACAAAAATGTGACAAAAATTCAACAAAAAGTCACAAAAACTCAACAAAAATGTGACAAAAATTCAACAAAAATGTGACAAAAACTCAACAAAAATGTCACAAAAATTCAACCAAAAAATGACAAAAATTCAACAAAAAGTGACAAAAAAAACTCAACCAAAAAGTGACAAATATTCAACAAAAATGTGACAAAAATTCAACAAAAATGTGACAAAAATTCAACAAAAAGTGACAAAAAACTCAACCAAAAAGTGACAAAAATTCAACAAAAATGTCACAAAACAAAAAGATCAGTTTTGTGGGTCTTAGCTTTCAAATGAGGTGTTACACAGCCAAAAGAGGACAGAATGCATTTGGATTAGGCGGGTGGTAAGAGGTTAATACATTTTTGGCCTGATCACAAAAAACGATAACAAAACGTCACAAACAAACAAAAACATGCAGGTCAATGATTTTTCCTGATGTTAGTTGGTCATTAAATTCGATATAAAAGCAGATTAATGATTTAGGAAGATTTCTTCTTAAATAAACACAACTCTCTTGGTATTCTCAAAGAAGAAATAATGGGGTAAATTGACCCAAAAACATTGGGGTAACTTGAAACAATTAAGAAACTCCATAAGAAAGATTTTTTTAATGTACAATTCTATAGTTTTTTCCTTGTTTATTAGTGATTCTGGGTCTAGTAGAGACAAGCAAATTAAAATGAGATATTACATAATCTGCAGAAGGAGCAAACAGTATGAAAAGAAAAACATTGTTATAATATGTTTTGGGAATAAAATTGCTAATGGGAAAGACTGAATTGTAAAAAAAATAGACTTTATTCATTTCAACTTTAAATCTGGTGGTTCAATTTACCCCAAGATCTGGTTCAACTTACCCCACTCTGGGGGTAAAATGAGCCATAAGACGTAAGTATTTTTTGAAGACTTAAAAAACGTATACTTTACATATCATTTTTGAGGATGCAAAAGAATAGAAAACATCCCAAAATGTGTAGAAATAGCACAATTTCGCATCTATTGTGTACTGTTTTTACACAACAACAACAACAGCCAAAGCAAGAAAGTGGCTCATCCTACCCCACTCTCCCCTCCAACAGGCCAGGATGAGCAGCTTCTTGTTTATTTCATCATATCGAGCAGTGGTTCTCAAGTGTTTTGGCTTCGGGACCATCCTTTCCCTCGGATGACCCATAACCCGAATACAGTATAATACAGTATTATCCACACTATCATTTATTGAACAAGCATTAGCTGAGCCTTTAAAGCTGAAATTATGATCAAAAGAACCCAGCACAATAACTTTATCAGACTCAGATCGTGCTTATGCTTTTTCAGAAGGAAAATATTGAAATAAATGCTCTCTTAGAAAGGCTGGTGACAGTTGAGAACCACTGCTATAGAGAAATGAGAAGATATTTTTCATATTCAAAAGTCCATAGGATACGACGGGCAACTTTTGAGGCAAA
The DNA here is from genome assembly GCF_951799975.1 of Gobius niger. Classification (NCBI taxonomy): domain Eukaryota; kingdom Metazoa; phylum Chordata; class Actinopteri; order Gobiiformes; family Gobiidae; genus Gobius; species Gobius niger. Next base: position 25,928,852 of record NC_136867.1, read on the forward strand.
GTGTGTATAAAGTTTCAGTGTTTTAGACCCTTCTTTTTTGTATTTTTGATGAACTTATGCTTTGGAAAATATTTGAGCAGTATTCTTATTTTTTAAAGAAAGCAGATTTCCAGCTTGAATCTGATCTAGGCCGAATCCCAGTTCTCTTTTATACCCCTTCCCCGTAGCCCGACCCCTCGCTGCAAAACAGAACTGGGACACCCCTTTGTCTGTCATGAGCAAAACGGAGGGAAAGGCCTGAGGGGCAGAACTGAGATCAAGACTTGGTGCGTTCAATGACATTTCAGGCACAATTCATTTAATGTCTTTTTTTTAGACTCTTGGAAACCCTGTTATATCATTTAAAGCCACACTGTGGACCAAAGATAACTATAACTGAACTTAAAGGAACAGGCCACCATTTTTCCATACTGAGATATGTTCTTGCCTGAGCTTAGACGAGTTGATGCGTACCTGTCTGATATTTGTGTGTGCCCTCAGTCACGCAAAAAGATCAAAGATGTTGTTAGCATTTGGCCTCTCCCAATGTATTCCTATGGCTCCAAACGGGAGTGAAGTTGGAAGCTGCCACGCTCTCAGGTGAGAACATATCTCAGTATGGAAAAACGGTGGCCTGTTCCGTTAAATCATTAGCAGAAATACCAGCGATACCCAATGTGCACCCAACCCTCAACTAGACACTGACTATAGTATTTTGTAGGGCTGGGACGATACACTTTTGTCACGATCCGATACATATCACGATACAGTAACTAATTATGAAGGTGATATGTTTACCTTGAGTGTAAAAAGAAAACAGTCATGAGTCCAAAAATGTGTAAACCAAATGCATTAAAGGGATATTTCAGGATTTTTGACATAGGACCTCATTTCCAAGTTGCGTCACATGAATGATCGCATTTTGAGGGACTATTTTCTAGCAGATCACTCCGCCGCTGCGTAGCTTATACAACCACGAAGCTGATGCTGCTCAAATATAAGTTATTTTAAATGCAAAATGGTTAAAATTACTCTATCGACACAGACAATTATATGGTTAGTCTGGTGTTATAAGTGATTTTCCTCAGGTGCACTGTGGAGCGGGTCAGACTGTTTTTAATGCAGGCTAGCTGATACCATAGACATGCACTAGCCTTGCATTAGCCTAGCGCCACGAAACTCTTCAAATATAGGAACTGCATGAAGTACAAAAAATAAATATCTCCAGAAATCAGCAACACTCTGGATAACTAGGAAATGAGGCCCTATGTCAAAAACCCTGTGATTTCCCTTTACAGGTGCATTATGCAACTTTTTATGTGAGGAACAAAAGTTGATATTTGTGCGTATTTGACCTTGTAGTGACCCAGCGACCTAGTGTGTGATCAGCATGACGCCTTTACTTTCGATCACGGTGGCCTCTACAAGAGTCCAGGATCAATTGTTTTGTAGGTTTTCTAGTAAGAGGGTACGTCAGCAGAGAAAACCTTCCAAACAAGACCACCGTGATCAAAAGGAAAGGCGCCATAGATACAGACGGCATCTCGTCATAGAAGGGGGCGTGGCTTCGCCGAGGGGGAAAATAGAATCTTTAAAAAAACACAATTTTCAGCCATTTTCTGGTGGAATATCAACTTATTTATCACATAAATAAAGTCAAGTGTAAATCGGGCCCATATGGATATTTTCTCAGCAGATTGTTCAGTCAACCCCATGAACTGCTACCTTAACGTGGTGGGGTTGTTTGAGTGCCCGAATGATCCGAGGAGCTATGTTGTCTGGGGCTTTATGCCCCTGGTAGGGTCTCCCATGGCAAACAGGTCCGAGGTGACGGGTCAGACGAAGAGCAGTTCAGAAGACCCCCATGGACGTACACTATACAAGGACCGTGACGTCGCCCGGCATGGCGCAGCCGGGGCCCCACCCTGGAGCCAGACCTGGGGTTGGGGCCCGAACGCGAGCGTCTGGTGGCCGGGTCTCTGCCCACGGGGCCCGGCCGGGCCCAGCCCGAAGGGACGACGTGGGCCCGCCCTCCTGTGGACCCACCACCCGCAGAGGGATCCGTAGGGGTCGGGTGCGGAGAGGACTGGGTGGCAGTCAGAGGCAGGTGCCTCGACGACCTGGTCCACATGCACAGCTTCTGGCGTTCGGGACATGGAACGTCACCTCACTGGGGGGGAAGGAGCCTGAGCTTGTGCGGGAGGTGGAGAGATACCGACTAGATATAGTCGGGCTCACCTCCACGCACAGCTTGGGTTCCGGATCCCAACTCCTGGAGAGAGGCTGGACTCTCCATTTTTCTGGAGTTGCCCGCGGGGAGAGGCGGCGGGCTGGGGTGGGTTTGCTCATATCCCCCCAGCTCAGCCGCCACGTGTTGGAGTTCACCCCGGTGGACGAGAGGGTCGCGTCCCTACGCCTTCGGGTCGGGGACAGGTCTCTCACCGTTGTTTCGGCCTACGGGCCCAACATCGGTGCAGAGTACCCGGCCTTCTTGGAGTCCCTGGGAGGGGTACTAGATAGTGCTCCGACTGGGGACTCCATTGTTCTGCTGGGGGACTTCAACGCCCATGTGGGCAACGACAGTGAGACCTGGGAGGGGGTGATTGGGAAGAACGGCCTCCCCGATCTGAACCCGAGTGGTGTTCTGTTGTTGGACTTCTGTGCTAGTCACAGTTTGTCCATAATGAACACCATGTTCGAGCACAAGGGTGTCCATAAGTGCACGTGGCACCAGGACGCCCTAGGCAGGAGGTCGATGATCGACTTTGTAGTTGTGTCGTCTGACCTCCGGCCGCGTGTCTCGGACACTCGGGTGAAGAGAGGGGCGGAGCTGTCAACCGATCACCACCTGGTGGTGAGCTGGATCCGCTGGCAGGGGAGGAAGCCGGTCAGACCTGGCAGGCCCAAGCGTGTTGTGAGGGTCTGCTGGGAACGTCTGGCGGATCCCTCTGTCAGTGGGGTCTTCAACTCCCACCTCCGGAAGAGCTTCACCCAGATTCCGGGGGAGGCGGGGGACATGGAGTCAGAGTGGACTCTGTTCTCCTCCTCCATTGTCGATGCGGCTGCTCGTAGTTGTGGCCGTAAGGTCTCTGGTGCCTGTCGCGGCGGCAATCCCCGAACCCGGTGGTGGCGCCCGGAAGTAAGGGATGCCGTCAAGCTGAAGAAGGAGTCCTACCTGGCCTTGTTGGCTTGTGGGACTCCTGAGGCAGCTGAGAGGTACCGGCAGGCCAAGCGTGCTGCAGCTCGTGCGGTCGCAGAGGCAAAAACTCGGGTCTGGGAGGAGTTCGGGGAGGCCATGGAGGAAGACTATCGGTCGGCCTCGAAGAGATTCTGGCAAACCATCCGGCGCCTCAGGAGGGGGAAGCAGTGCTTCACCAACACTGTGTACAGTGCGGGTGGGGGGCTGCTGACCTCGACTGGGGATGTCGTCGGGCGGTGGAAGGAGTACTTCGAGGACCTCCTCAATCCCGTCGTCACGTCTTCCAATGAGGAAGCAGAGGCTGAGGACTCGGAGGTGGGCTCGCCCATCACCGGGGCTGAAGTCACCAAGGTGGTGAGAAAGCTCCTTGGTGGCGGGGCTCCGGGGGTGGATGAGATTCGCCCTGAGTACCTTAAGTCTCTGGATGTTGTAGGACTGTCTTGGCTGACACGTCTCTGCAACATCGCGTGGCGGTCGGGGACAGTGCCCCTGGATTGGCAGACCGGGGTGGTGGTCCCTCTCTTTAAAAAGGGGGATCGGAGGGTGTGTTCCAATTACAGAGGAATCACCCTCCTTAGCCTCCCCGGTAAGGTCTATTCCGGGGTGCTGGAGAGGAGGATCCGGCCGATAGTTGAACCTCGGATCCAGGAGGAACAATGCGGTTTTCGTCCTGGTCGTGGCACACTGGACCAACTCTATACCCTTCATCGGGTACTCGAGGGTTCGTGGGAGTTCGCCCAACCAGTCCACATGTGTTTTGTGGATCTGGAGAAAGCGTTCGACCGCGTCCCTCGTGGTGCCCTGTGGGGGGTGCTCCGGGAGTATGGGGTCCGGGGCCCTCTGCTAAGGGCTGTCCGTTCCCTGTATGACCGCAGCAGGAGCTTGGTTCGCATTGCCGGCAGTAAGTCAGACCTGTTCCCGGTGCGTGTTGGTCTCCGCCAGGGCTGCCCTTTGTCACCGGTTCTGTTCATTACTTTTATGGACAGAATTTCTAGGCGCAGCCAGGGGCCGGAGGGTGTCCGGTTTGGGAGCCTCAGGGTCTCATCTCTGCTGTTTGCGGACGATGTTGTTCTGATGGCTTCAACGAACCAGGACCTTCAGCACGCACTGGGGCGGTTTGCAGCCGAGTGTGTAGCGGCCGGGATGAGGATCAGCACCTCCAAATCCGAGGCCATGGTTCTCCACCGGAAAAAGGTGGCTTCCCCTCTTCAGGTCGGTGGGGAGTCCTTGCCTCAAGTGGAGGAGTTCAAGTATCTCGGGGTCTTGTTCACGAGTGGGGGACGGATGGAGCGTGAGATCGATAGACGGATCGGTGCGGCGTCAGCAGTGATGCGGTCGCTGTATCGGTCTGTCGTGGTGAAGAGGGAGCGGAGTCGGGGCAAAGCTCTCGATTTACCGATCGATCTACGTTCCCACCCTCACCTATGGTCATGAGATTTGGGTCATGACCGAAAGGACAAGATCGCGAATACAAGCGGCCGAAATGAGTTTCCTTCGCAGGGTGGCTGGGCGCACCCTCCGAGATCGGGTGAGGAGCTCAGTTACCCGGGAGGAGCTCAGAGTAGAGTCGCTGCTCCTTCACGTCGAAAGGAGCCAGCTGAGGTGGCTCGGGCATCTGTTTCGGATGCCTCCTGGTCGCCTCCCGCGGGAGGTGTTCCAGGCATGTCCTAGTGGGACAAGGCCTCGTGGAAGGCCCAGGACACGGTGGTGGGACTATGTCTCCGAGCTGGCCTGGTGTCGCCTCGGGGTCCCCCCAGAACAGCTGGAGGAGGTGTGTGTGGATCGGGAAGTTTGGGCATCTCTGCTGAGACTGCTGCCCCCGCGACCCGGCCCCGGATAAAGCGGAAGAAAATGGATGGATGGATGGATGGATGGATAGATTGTTCAGTAGAAGTGAAAAAACGGCAGTTGTAGCCAGCGCTAGCTAACCGTTAGCATTAGCCCGATGCTAACATGTAGCATCAAGTTAGCATCCTCCGTTATTCATGTATTTATGGGCTGTTGAACCACTTTGCTCCTCCCCATGTCTTTGTATCATTATTTAGTAGAAAACTATATTCATAATTCAGCATTTGTTAAAGCAGTACTAAGTAACTCTTCCCCCTAGAGGCCATAAGCGCAACTGCAGGTGAAGTAGCAAGTTACGATTTTTATTAATTTTCTTGGAGAGTAAATACTACAGGAAAGGTGAAGGGAGAGAGGGTTACTGTGCATCCAATTATACAATGGAAATATTTTTTTCACTCAAACCTGGCTGTAAATACTGTTTAAAGTGACGTTAGCCCGCAGTTAGCTTTGCCCGTTAGCCTGTTAGCTTCTTCTTCGTGATTCCATTAGTGTGTATTGCTTTCTCCGCACCGGTGGCAGACAAGTTGCAAACATGGTTTTCTGGTCAGAGACACCAGGGGGAGATGAAAGACCCTCCAATCATCCCATTAACACTTGTATTACCCCCACAGGGACTAGGAAAGGATTTATTAAGGTAAACACGTTACTTAGTACTGCTTTAAAGTAGTTTTTGAATAGGCCTAATTGTTTTCCCCCTTAACTGTTTTCAAAAATGACCATATATGGGCGATTCCAGAGATGCCGTCTGTGTCTATGCTTTCCACCCACACAGCTGCCGGGTCACTACAAGGTCAAACACGCAAAATTATCAACTTTTTTTCTCCCATAAAAAGTTGCATAGTGCAGCTTTAAGATTGAAAAGTGCATCAACACAAAATGTACTGGAAAACAAAGGAGCGCAGGATAATAAAAAATGCCTCCAAACACAAGTATTGAAAGTATAATTTTGTATTTTAAACCAGAAAGCTCGGGTTCAAACCACCAAAGCCAAATCAGAACTAAGACAAGGACATAACCAAGGCTCAACTAAATAACAGAAGATTCCTAGTTTATATATCGGATGACAATAGCAGGAAACTGAATACAATCATTTTTACTAAACATAAATGTGATCAACCATTTTATGAGAATGACAATCAAATTACTGGATGCGCCACCTGCAAAATGATGTGTGACAAACCCTGTGAGACGAGTAAACGGTTCGTACAGTATTAGTTGTGTCAATCATGTGTTGGAAACAATGGCTTGGCAACATCCTGACACTAAAATGGACTGCAGCGTGCTGTTCTGTGCAATGCGGTGTTCTGACCTATAGAGCAGGCAGCAGCTCTAACAACACACATGAACACACTGGTAATAAAAAAAAAAAACAGCACGGGAATAAAAGCATCTCTACACAGGACAAGGGGAAGCTCTAATAATTACCTGTCTGATCTTAAACTGTGCACGCCCTGCTATTGTTTTAAATCCCTGGAGTCTAAAAGGTGAGTAAAAGGTGGCGGAATAGCTGGTAGATAAAGGAAATCTGTATGGCTATTTCGGATATATATACATAGAAACCACTCCTTGCAATATTGCTACCACACAGTCTGCAGACGTATCTCATTAACCTAATGCATTCAGCGGCGCGTGGAGGCAGATGGGGGGGGGGGGGGGGGGAGAATCGACTTCACCATGGCTACACTGTACAGCTGCATGAATAACTATGGCGATGACAGAGTTTCATCCTTTTCCTCCACACGCCGATCTTTTCCCCCCCAAAAGAAAAAAATAAAAAAAAAATAAAAAAAATTGCATAAAAACGAGACAGATGTAAAGCGGCGGCCAGACGCGGAGCTAACGCACATATACAATGCTAACGTCACAAAACATAGCATCCTTCACATGATTTAAGATAGAAAATTTAACATGAAGAATACGCGGTTGGTGTGGGGGGGTGGGAAACATCCACAATATGCGGAAAAGCACGCGCGCGTTTATTTATTCAGAATCCTTCCAGATGCAGAAAAATGCAAGGCAAGCGCGTATTGGATATTATTGTACGCGCACTGTAAGCTAACACCGCGGAGGAGCATTAATAACGCGACTCACCATCCAAAACAAATAGGGACAGGAGCGGTATCCCTGCTGCCGCTTCTGCCGCTGGGATATCCGTGCCCTGTTTTCCTCCCCCTCGTCTGTTTTTTTGGCACAGCCTCCAGATGTAAGAGATGTCAAGGCAATCGTCGGCAATCCTCGCCGCCGCCGCTGCTGCCGCTGCCGCTGCTGCTGCTGTCGAGTCCCCGTATGAACGTGGAGGCGCGCGGCAGACAGCGGTGAGACGGCGGTGTGTGAGCGGCGCGCTGCTGTGGGTCGAAGCGCGCAGACAGCGGCGTGCGCGCGTCGCCCGTGCGGTGTGTAGTAGCGCAGGGCAGCGGTGTGAGTGCGGTGCGTTTTTTTTTTTTTATGGAGACAGCGGAAGGAGGGAAGAGAAGGGCTCCGCTGTTGTCATGGTAACAAGCCCGTAAGCTGCCCTCCTCTGTCTGTGCACGGGGCCGTGTTTTGTCTGCGGCACCGGGATAAATTTAGAAACCGAAGCTGGGCACGCAAACCAGAGCTCTGCTGGAAATACCGTGGGGTCGTTTCTATTATTATTCTTACTATTATTATTTTATATTTACTACTACTACTACTACTACTACTACTACTACTACTACTACTACTACTACTACTACTACTACTACTACTACTACTACTACTACTACTAATAATAATAATAATAATAATAATAATAATAATAATAATAATAATAATAATAATAATACAATAATAATAATAATAATAATATATATTTTATATAGCCTAATGATTTAAAATTTGATTTCATTGTACATTTTCGTAAGATTTAAAAACACTATAAATAAATTGTCTTGAAAGAAAGAAAAAGAAAGAAATGCACAAACAATAAATACAAAAAAAAACGTATTTATTAAAATTAATTAAGTAAATGTCTCCCTCTGGTGCTGAAGTCAAACTGATTGTGTCTGTTTTTCTGTTGTCAATAAAGTTACGCTGACGTCATTTAAAGCAAGATGGCGGCGTGCATACCGCTGGGTGTGAAGATGTCACCCTCAACTTTACCCCGTTTCAGGCTTTTAACAGAGAAGTATTCTCCCGAAAAACTGCTACGATCTGTGACGCAGCAGTGCAGACGAGGTGAGGCCACTTGTTCATTTGCATTTCTTTATTTTAGGAGTCCTGAGACGTTTGTTTCGTCTGAAAGCTAACAGGGGGCTAGCATTAGCCGACCTCTCCCTGTTTTAAACACTTCTGTTTTCCAGCGTTCATCTGTCTGGAAAACCAAAGACAACATTTTAGATTCGTAATTCCCATCCATGTTTCTGCTGAGCGCGCCTTTGGTTCGGTTTTCCCCTGACAGACAGACAGTTTACGGACTAGAAGTCTCACCTTTGGTCTTTCCCTGGACACTCTCATGATCCTCAACATAGCCTGTAAATCAACTTCATAATTACGTTAGATTAATTTACATTCAGTAGTTAATGTACAGTTTTACCATAACGTAGAGATAATGTTCTGAGTTAGGCAAAAGCTGCTGATCCACTATCTTTATGCAAGTGCTATTGATTATTATATTTTCTGTCAGTTTCCGTTAAAACACGTTATTACAAGGGCTGCGACAAAATATCGGATCGGATTTGGATCGCAATACCACTTTATCAAGTATCGCAATACTTTCAATTTCATTGCGTTTCAGTTTCATGCAGCTAAAATCTGGAACAGTCTTCACGAGGATGTGAGACAGGCCTCAACTCTGACAATGTTCAAATCCAGGCTAAAAACAGTTCTTTTTACCAATGCATATGACTGAAAGTATTTTATCTGCACTCTCGCCTTTTACTGTAATTGATTAATTTTATGTTGATGTTTTTATTGATTCTATTTGTTTTCAACTGTGAAGCACTTTGAATTGCCTTGTGTATGAATTGTGCTCTACAAATAAACTTGCCTTGCCTTGCCTTTCAATACTTGTGTTTAGAGGCATTTTTATCATGCACTGCTTTGTTTTTCCGGTAACAGTTTTGTTTGTGACGTTTTGTGTTAAAAGGACTAGATGTAAGTTGGTCATTTTATCCTCACTACTGCCACCTCAGGTCTTACGTGCAACTACAGGTTCTATATTAAGCTCGTGCATGGGTGCTTAGGACCTGAATTAACACCTTTTTGAGTGACGGGGCAGGATTTTAGAGGCAGTTGTGGTGAACAGGCTTGAGCTCATTCTACACATTAGGACATGGCTGTAACATGTAGGGGAGGACAATACTTAATTTCAACATTTTTCAACTCCGTACAGTCCCTTTTAAAGCACTTTTCAATGTTAACACTTCAATAAATATCAAATGGCATTTGGTTTATAAACCTTGGACTGTTTTCTTGTACACATTTTAAGGTAAACACATCACTAATCATAATTACTTAGTGTATCGCAGTATCGGATCGTCCCAGCCCTAGTTATTACTGGTTTATATGTTGTTAGTTCAAAGCCCAAACCACTTGTCATTGTTAAAGTGGCTAGATGCAAGTTAGCCATTTTATACTCACTACTGCCACCTCAGGTCATACGTGTAACTGCACCTCCTATATTAAGCTCGTAAATGACGGCACTTCAAACCAAAAGTAACACCTTTTTTAGTGACAGTGCAGGATTTTAGAGGCAGTTTTAGGTCTGGGCTCATTCTACACATTAGGACATGGTTGGAACATGTAGGGGGAGGAAAATACTTAAAGGTACACTGCGTAACATTTTGGACTATACTGTTGCCATCAATACAAAACATGCTCCTAATGACCAGCTCCACACAGAAAATGCTATTACTGCAGTGAGAAATCAAAGAATGGATTTGGATGGGAACCTAACCTGTTTAAATCTCAAATTCTGCTGACGTTAGTCGACATCTCCATGGAGACGAGCTGGAGTTATGTCATGTCTTAGGAGAGCTGAGCCGCTCACAGCAAAATCACATGTTTATTTGAGGTATTTTTCGATGCTGAAAATATCTGTTAAAAAATAAAAGCTTGTATTTCAATTTTATTTTTTGGATAAAATTCTACGCGGTGTGGCTTTCATTTGAACAATTTTTAACTCTGTATAGTCCCTTTAAGTAACATTATCTTTTTATTGTTCACTTAATCACAGATAACCTTTAGAAACCGTCAATATTAAGCCATTCTAATTCTTAGCTACTATCATGGTTTGTGGCTCGTCTCTCCTCTTAGGATTATGTCAAGGATTTCCACTAATCAGGTAGATCCATAGTTAGATACAATCTTAAAAATTAGATTGACATTGTTGTTCACCTTTTTGAAATGGTCTTTTCTCAGAGTACGCGGTGACAGCGGCGCCGGTGCCGGAGGAGAGCCCCAGGTTTATCGGGCCCATGGATCACTACAACGGCCTGATCAGAGACGGGACACTGCGGGAGGACGACCACCAGAGGGCAGTGTTACAGACGCTCGACCAGCTCCACAAAAGACTGCGGGGCTACAGCAACACCCCGACATCCATTTTCTCCAAGGTGCAGGGTACAATACTTTGATAAGTAGCTGGACCAGAGACAAAGGCAAATCTTCTGCACGTGTCTCAGTTTCTTTAACAGCCTTTTATATTTGTATCTTGACAGTTCTTTTCTAAACCAAAGCCTCCAAATGGTTACTACATCTTCGGTGACGTGGGTGAGTCACACAAAACATACACACTTGTAAGATACTTTATACTCTGGGGTTTGTAATTTGTTCTGATCTTCGTTTCAGGCACTGGGAAAACGATGGTGATGGACATGTTTTATTCTTATGTCGAGACGGAGAAGAAAAAGAGGGTCCACTTTCACGGCTTTATGTTGGACGTCCATAAAAGTACGTTTGTCATGATGAGTTACGTTACAAAACAGTGAAAAATGCATGTTAGGGTTTTACTTCTCGGCTTGACCCAAATCTAAAAGCTTCAAAATAGTGACAAAAAGGAGACGTGATGAAAACAGTAAAAAAAAAAAGCATCTGAAGAGCAACAGAAAACACAATGGGAAAGCAACAAAAAATGTAAAAAAAAAAAAAAAGACAAGAATGCAACAAAAAATGACAAAAAAACCCAACAAAAAAGCAACAAAAAACGGCAAACGCAACAAAAAGCAACTAAACAGGTGACACAAAAGTGATAATAAAGCAAGAATTACACAACAAAAAAGCAACGCCCACCTAAACCGAGCATATTTTCTCCAGTTTGGCTTTACTCAAATCTAAAAGGTTCTTGACTTGTGCTTACAGCCTGTAGGTGTAACGCCTCATTTGAAAGCTAAGAACCACAAAGCTCATCTAGGCTTCATCCTCATTATGATTGACATGTTCTTGACCTTTTGGTTGTGTTTTCGTCACGTTTTGTTGCTTTTTTATGTTTTGGTCACATTTTTGTGATGTGGAAATGAAATGCTACAAAAATGTGACAAAAAACCCCCAAAGAAAATGTGGCAAAAAGTGACAAAAAAAAAGCAAAGAAAATGTGACAAAAATGTGACAAAAAAAGCAAAGAAAATGTGACAAAAATGTGACAAAAAAGCAAAGAAAATGTGACAAAAATGTGACAAAACAGCAAAGAAAATGTGGCAAAAATGTGGCAAAAAAAGCAACTCAAGAACAACGACTTAAACCAGATAACACAAACAACGATGTTGATGAGTTTTGCAGGTCTTAGCTTTCAAATGAGGCACGACACTGGCCTGTAGGCTGTAAACTCCAATCAAGAAGCTTTTAGATTTGGATGAAGCCCTCGGTTAAGGTGGGGGGAGTTCTGCCTTCCATCTTTGCTCTTGCAGACGTCCCTCCTTCATCAAAGTTAATCAGCTGTAACAGGAAGTACACTGTGAATCGCTCTAATAAAGTGCGTATTTGCAGGAATTCACCGGTTAAAGCAGAGCATGCCGAAGAGAAAAGCCGGGAAAATGGCCAAATCGTACGACCCCATCGCTCCAGTCGCAGAGGAGATCAGCGAGGAGGCCTGTCTGCTCTGCTTCGACGAGTTCCAGGTTTCTATGATAACTTTTACGGCTAATCGAACAGTCCCTACAATCACCACTACAAAGTAATTACCCTTTACTCATGTCGTTCAGGTGACAGACATCGCTGACGCCATGATCCTCAAGCAGCTTTTTGAAAACCTGTTCATTCACGGTGTCGTCGTCGTGGCCACTTCCAATCGTCCTCCAGAAGGTCAGCATCGACTCCTAACGTAAATAAAAATGTATCTTTTGTTTATACACTCTAGGTATGGGCTGAAATAAATCGTTCTGCTTTTTTGTTGACCAACTTTCCAGACATTGTCATGGATTTGGCCAATAATCGATGTCTTTTGTGTGTGTTTCTTTTAGATTTGTATAAGAACGGCCTGCAGCGGGTCAACTTTGTACCGTTTATTGCCGTGTTACAGGTAAGAAATGGGTCTGGAAATTCTGAATAGGGCAGATAATGACTGATAATATCGTCCCGGTACTTCTGGGTCAACTGGCCCTCTAAAAAATCCGCCATATTCAATGCAATAGACGAGGCCATTAGCAATACAATAAGCCCTTGAACTAAAACAGTATAAGCTACAAAACCGAGGACAATAGCTGTACGTGTCGGCGGCAAGTCCTCCAGAACCATCACACGTTCATCACACTGAACACAGGGGCTCTCCAAGGCTGTGTGCTGAGCCCCCTCCTGTTCACTCTGCTGACCCATGACCCATGAGAGTCCCAGCCTCCGTAATGAGCAACTTCTACAGAGGGACTATAGAGAGTATCCTGACCAGCTCCATCACTGTGTGGCACGGCGCCAGCACTGCCTCCTGCTGAAGGAGCCTCCAGCAGCGGAGAACATCTGCGGAGCCCCTCTCCCCTCTATTAAGGACATTTACTCCACCCGTCTCACCCGCAGGGACACTTCGCACCCATCACACTCCGTCTCTTCAAGGTAACGCCTTCAGGGAGGAGACTGTGGAATCTACGGGCCAGTTCCAATCGACTGAAGAACAGTTTCAAACACAAGGCCATTGGCAAGCTGAACTCCATGCCCTCCCTCCCCTCTTCCCCCACCCGCCGCTCCACAATCAAGGATGAGAGAAAGATCATTTCAAATCAGTCACATGGGTTGACAAATAAAAATCTTGAATCTCGAATCTTGTGCCGAATTCAAGCTAACACCTCATAGCATTCACCACTTTAATCTTGTGGCTTACAACTTTATGGAACATTTGTTAAATTACTTAATCTTAAAGTGCGCTTTCCGTTAAGGATGTTCCTCTCGCGACACAAATTAACTTCACAAAATGAACCAAATTATCTCTATAGGCTAATGAGTAGATCATCTTTCCATGAAAAGGCTCGGGCTTTGCGTCTTGGATGTTGTAGCTTAGCCTATTATCAATCCTTAGCGCGGCGCTAGCAACAACGCGGTAAACAAAACCAATATATAAAAGTGGTTAAAGCTAATATCCCTTTCATCTGCGGCGTCTTCATCCCGCTCTCACGTAAGTCTGAAGATGAACTCCTCTTCCTCACTCTCTTCTTCTGCGTGTGTGCGTAACCGCGTGCTCTTGGTTGCCGTGGCATTTTGCTATGCTATCCTTTTTTTCTTTTTAAAATGCCTTCTTTTTACAGACATTTTAAAAAGAATAAAATAGCTTTAGCACATATTTTGTCATTTATATCGGCAAGCATGTCTTCATTGTATTTCTCGTTGTATATGGTTATATATATATTTTTTTAATATTGTCTGTTATCTGCAGAAATATTGCCAAACTCTGCGGTTGGACTCTGGGATCGACTACAGGAAAAGGAACAGGCCGTCAGCGGGGAAACTCTACTTCCTGTATGAAAATAGTCACAACACTTTAATATTCCAATGATTGTAGTTCCGCTTTTTTAATCTGTGCTTTGTTTTCTTTTCCGCAGCACCAGTGAACCAGACGCAGAAGCCACGCTGGACAAGATGTTCGACGAGTTGGCCTTCAAGCAGAACGACAGTAAGACAAACCTTTACGTTTATTTCTTTCCCTTACGAGCAGAATTGGAGTTGTTTTTTAAAGCTTTCTCATCGCAGTCACTCGTCCGAGGATCCTGAACGTAAACAACAGAAAAGTGCGTCTGGAGAAAGCGTGCGGGACCATCGCCGACTGTACGTTTGAGGAGCTGTGCGACCGAGTGAGTCAAACGTTACGGATTTACAAACAGTGCTGATGGTTGGCAGAGGCTCGTCTCATTATTCACTCATTATAACATCGTGGTGGTAAAAGTAGGTGATACTTGAGGTGGGAAACATATTGATGATATATGTTGATATCGAAATCGCTATTGAGTTTGTCTCCAACATCAAGAAATGTGGGGAAAAGAGTGGAAAAAATGGGGGAGAATTGAGAAAAATGTGGGGAGAAATGAGGAAAGAAATGGGAAAAAATAGGTGAAAATTTGAGGGAAAAGTGGGAGAAAAAAAGAGGGGAAAAATATGGGGAAATGAGGAAAAAGTGGTAAAAAAATTGGGAAAATTTGGAAAAAGATGAAATGAGAAAAATAATGAAAAAATTAGGGGTAAAAGTGAGGAAAAAATAGGGGAACATTTTTAAGGAAATGAGGGCAAAATAAGGAAAAATTAGGGAAAAAATTAGGAGAAAATTGTGGAAAAATTAAAAAGAGAAAATTAGGAAAAAATAAGAAAAAATTGGGAAAAATTAAAAAGATAAAACGAGAAAAAATGTGGATAAAAATAGGGTAAAATTAGGAAAATGTGGGGAAAATGAGGAAAAATAGGGGAAAATGTAAAAAAAAAAATAGGGCGAAAATTTTGAAAAATTAAAAAGATAAAATTAGGGAAAATAAGGAAAACAATTTCAAGAGCAGCACCTTTCGCATACTTATTATGGTTTCCCTAAAAAATGTTGAAATTAATTTTTGTCAGTATCACCCAGCCCTACTTGATACTACTGGACAGGTATAGGTCAAAAGTAAAAGTTGCTCTGACATATTATTTCTCAAGTGAAAGGACTGATGTATTTGCAGCTTCAAAAACACAAGAACTGCACTTCACCCTCTGTAGCCTCTTCCTTGTGAGTCAGAAAAGCTTTTAACAGAAAGGTGCTTCCTAATCCCATGTTTTCTCGCAGCCTTTAGGGGCCAGCGATTACCTGGAGATGTCGGTGCTGTTTGACACAATCTTTATCCGACACATTCCTCTGCTGACGCTGAACAAGAAAACCCAGGCGCGGCGGCTCATCACACTGGTGGACGCTCTCTACGACCACAAGGTACCACCGGACACACCGGCGTTTTCTGTCTTTATTCGTGTCTCACGTATTGAATCCTGTGTTCGCTCAGGTTCGGGTGGTGATTCTGGCCCAATACCCACTGGAGGAGATCTTTGTTCACGCCGGGGACCACGGCCACGACGAGAGCCACATTCTCATGGACGATTTGGGGCTGAAGAGGGTGAGTCTTTGCCCCTGCACAACCAACTAAATAAAATAAAATCTACTTTCAAGCTTGTCATATTCTGTAGATAAGGTGCTGGAAATTTCAACAATCTCCTCACATTTTAACCACGTTTTTTATGTACTTTTAACATCTACCAGCACTAAATAATGACTAAACTTGTATTGAAGCCTGGATTAAATTATGACTATATCAGGATAATCTAAGAATAAATTATGACTAAACTAGGACGGAATCTTGACGAAACAAAATTATGACTAAACCAAGAGAATGAATCCTGACTAAACCAGCCACAAAAAACAAATAAAACAGAAATAAAAATATTATCAAGATGCCCCTAGAGGCCATAAGCGCCGCTGCAGGTGTCATAGCATATTGCGTTTTTTACTCATTAATTGTTCGTAAGAGTAAATACTACTCTGACAGAAAAGACAAAGGGAGAGAGGGATATTCTTCATCCAATTACACAATGGAGATAACTTTTTTCATTCAAACTTGGCTGTAAATACTGTTTAAGTGGTGCTAGCCCGCAGTTAGCTGTTAGCTTCTTCTTCGTGATTCCATTTTCTGGCCAGAGACACCAGGGGGAGATGAAAGACCCCCCAATCATCCCATTAACACTTGTATTACCCCCAGTGGGAGTACAGCAGGGGTAGGCAAGCCAAATTCGGCCCTCCAGCATAAAACCTTTGGCCCCCAAGAGAATTTTGAAGAAACATTTATTCATAAATCAGAGGCCAAATACATGAAAAGGACACTAAAATGTGGAAAATGTTGTCCGTTTTTTCACAAATCCCAGCAAAACAACCCATTAGGTCATATATTATGTGCAAAACGTATATTTGTAGAAAAAAGATACTTTACTTTAAAGCTACAATTGTGTGTTTCGGCCCTTGGTGTTTTGGCAATGAAGAATATCGGCCCCCCAATGACTCAAACATGCCTACCCCTGGAGTGCAGAAAGGATTTATTAAGGTAAACATGTTACTTAGTACTGCTTTAAAAGTTATTGGATGAACTGGAGGACAGAAAAATATTTAAATAGAATTCAAACTGGCCTCAAGTCTGAATTTCTTGGACAATAATGACTTTGCTCAACTGTTTTTACTGCATAAATTTGTAGAGGCGAAACTGTTGCCGTGCCGACCGTGTTATGTCAATGGGAAATGAGTCAAACTGCGATGGAACTTTACCTCTATCTATGTCACTTCCTGTCAGTAGCTTAAACACTCACACTACATGACGATTGTGGTTTTTTTTCCCCAACAGGATGAAGCCAGCAGCCTGTCGATCTTCAGCGGCGAGGAGGAGATGTTCGCCTTTCAGAGGACGGTGTCTCGCCTCACGGAGATGCAGACGGAGGAGTACTGGACCGAGGGAGACCGCAGTCTAAACCAGTGACACTCAGAACTATATCTTTAACACTCGATCATCCGTAAACGCCAATATGCTTCCAACAAAACAAGCCGGGAACATCACTCCGAGAGGAACTGAATGGGACTCAAACCTGAAGCTGTACAGACTGTATTTATGAAGATTTTATCGCCTTGAATTTTAAGCCGCACTTTATATGAGACTTTTAACATAAACTGCAAAAAGGGATTGACTGCAGCATATTTTGACTGGTCTACATTTATTTATTTACTTAATCAAGATGTTTGACTTGTTATAATACGCACATGGATGAAAAACTGGATTTTATTTGTTTTAAAGTGTAAATTAAGAATGGACTAAAGGTGCGTGAGCTAACTGAAGCCCGTTCATGCTAGCAATCAGTTCCAATACTTAGAATATGGAGAAAATAAAAATGAGAGAAAGGATAAAATTAGGACGACTTTGTGCTTTGAGGTTAGGATAAGGTTATGGTATACTTATTGTCCCTGTAGGGAAATTTGTCCTCTGCATTTGACCCATCCTTAGACGCCACTCGTAAGGAGCAGTTTCCAGATGTAGAGCCAGGCTGATGGTCAGTATCACCTGGCTGGAGGATTCACCTATTGTACATGTTTTTAGTGGTGGGGAAACTGGAGTAGTGATGGGTTAATGATGCCTCACACTTTCAAAAAAGCATCACACTGTATCCCACTGTGTTGGTCGGCTCATAGGCGCCATCTGGTGGTGTAAAAGCATTGCAGCAGTGAGCCTGAAAAAAAGCAAACTCCGCTCATTTATTCTCGTTCAGAAATATGAACCAGGATTGAGCTGAGAGTGAGAATTTAGAGAGAGGAAAACTGCTCTGGATAATGAAAATAGAAACAATTGAATGATAATTAATGAGAGAAGTATCAGTGATGCAACCGTCTAAAAATGAAGTCACTGACCAAGAGTTAATGAAGGATAGTGCTTGTGGTAATAACAGGGCACCAAACATATCTTGGTTTTGTTTACTAGGGCAGTGGTTCCCAACGTTTTTTGTCTTTCGTAGCCCTTTAGCCTTTCAGTGGTCAACTGCGTACCCCCTACCTCAAGGGTGTTACAGTTTATTTAGAAAGTAATTACATAAAGGTGGTATTTGTAAGAAAAAGGACAATGTTGCAGTCAAAATAAACCTAAAATTCTCCCAAAGCAACACATGAAACACATGAAAAACATCTGAAAAAAAAAGCTTTTCCTATAAAAATTACGTTACATTTCCCCCTCTTTTCAATCTGAAATGGCTCCAAGTACCCCCTGCTAAGTCCTCGAGTACCTCCAGGGGTCCCCGTACCACTGGTTGGGAAACACTGTACTAGGGAATACCAAGTCAAATGACTAAACCATCATCGCCCATCATCTGACTCAAACTCACGACCCTGTGATTACTCACCGGACGCTCTCCTCACAGAGCTACGTGAACTGCATGACGATGTGCTTGCGTACTAGCCTACAGGGCGGCTGCTCGGCTCATTTAGCCCATCACTAAACCGGAATACCCAGAGGAAACCTACGCAGACACGGGGAGAACATGCAAACTCTGGTACTTACTGGTAATTGCCGGTACTTACCGCTGAGACAAACACGGTGAGGTATGAATCACAATCATAATGACTTACATAGGGGCAAATAAGTTCTAAGGGAAAGTCCATTGAAGCCAGGAACTTCCGGAGCCGGCGCCCACTTCCTTGTGGCTTCAGGAGGGAGTGGGCCACAATTAGTCCATTTTTAATTTACAGTCAGGCTTGGAACATTATTGTAATTTTGCTGGATTGGAACAAAGAAAATAATCTTTACCAGAGGATCCCAAAGTGGGGGTCGCAAGATGATTTTGAGACCATTGTTTATTTCTGACATTGAATTTGATGTATTTTTGATTGAAAACAGCATAAAGTGATAAAGCCAAATATGAAAACACAGTGTCCAGAGTAACACCATTAAACCAAATTGTCAATGTTTTGCACCTTAGATTATTATAAATGCTGATGACATTTTACAGAAGGGGGTCCCGAGTTGTTGCTGTGCAAATGTCGAGGCACGTGAGGTAAAACTAGCAGCTTTTTCCAAAACAAATGTCTTCTAAAAGAACCAGAAACAATCAACTTGGTAGAGATGATCTAAATGAGGCATAAAACAAGTATCTGGACGTTGCTGCCCTTTAGAAACGCGCCTTATTGTCTTACAAAAACACAAAGCAGAAGCAGAGTGTGGGAGGTGAGAAGAGAAAGCTATAGTGTATAATGTTGCTCATAATAATAAACAGACAAAGGCGAGACGTTCTGTTCAAGCAAACTTAAGCTGCTGAGTTTAAGATGACTTTATCACACACAGCGGTTCTGTATTGTTTACTTGAGATGGGGGCAGGTCAAGTGTCTATTGTTAATCTCATGTGGTTGAATAAAAAGGTGAAATCAGGCACTTTGGCAAATAATATTAAGATTCTGCAACGTCAAAAGATCCAGTGTTGTGTTCATTTTTCACCCAGATCTTGTATTGATGATGGAAGACTGTGACCAATGTGTAAAACCTTCTCCAGCACACCCCAAAGTTTCTCAATGGGGTTCAGATCTGGCTTCTGCGTTTGCTAATCCATCTCATGCTCCCTGAATCACTCTTTCCCAATCTTCCCCATTGTCATCTTGGAATATGCTCGTGCCATTGATGGAATAACCTGGTCGTTCAGCTGATCTCATTCTTTGGGCTCTTAAAGGAACAGGCCACCGTTTTTTCCATACTGAGATATGTTCTTACCTGAGCTTAGACGAGTTGTACCTGTCTGATCTTTCTGCCCGTGGAAGAGCTTGGTCGCTTCTTACTTCCCCCCCGTTTGGAGCCATAAGAATATGCTGAGAGGGGCCAAATGCTAACAACATCTATGGTCTTTTTGCATGACCGAGGGCACACAGTTCTTCCATACTGAGATATGTTCTTACAAGTTTCAAGTTCAATGGTTTTGTATAGCCCAATATCACAACAGAAGTCGCCTCACCGGGTTGCACCAAACATTAAGGCAAAAAAAAACAGAGCAATAAATATGACAATTAAAAGTTCAGGTGAATCCAGGCAAATATAATGTCCAATAGGAGGTGGCGACGAGCGGCGTGGGCGTCCCCTGTCCTTAGACTCTCCAGCACAGCAAGGAAAAACTCAAAAACCCGGCAGGAGAAAAGAGAAACCTTGGGGAGAACCACAGAAGGAGAGATCCACTCCCATGGACGCACGGGCTATAGAGACCCAGGGCTCAGGCTTACCTGAGTTTAGACAAGTTGATACGTACCTGTCTGGTCTTTGCGTGCCCGTGAAAGATCGTGGTAGCTTCCAAAATCACCCCCGTTTGGAGCTATAGGAATACATTGGGAGAGGCCAAATGCTAACAACGTCTTTGGTCGTTTTGCGTGACTGAGGGCACGCACAAGACCAGACAGGTACATATCAACTCGTCTAAGCTCAGGTAAGAACATATCTCAGTATGGAAAAACGGTGGCCTGTTCCTTTAATGTTGCTTAACCTGGATCTGCAGAAACAATTGATCGGCACCGTTTAGTTAAATCCACTTTGTTTGCAGGGGCGGACTGGGACTGAAAAACAGCCCTGGACTCTGACCAGCCTGGCCCAAATTACCACCCGCCTTAGCGGAGCGCATTTTCTCCAGTTCGGCTTTACCCAAATCTAAAAGCTTCTCGACTGGAGAGCAACAGTGTAACACCTCATTTGAAAGCTGAGACCTACAAAGTGATTGTAACGTTTTGTCAAGTCGCCGCATTTTTTGTCATAGTTTTGTTGTTTCTTCATTACTTTTTGTTGTGTTTTTGTCACTTTTTTTTCTTATGCTTTTGTGGCCTTTTCGTTGCTTTGTTGTCGTGTTTTTGTTGACTTTTCATCACATTTTTTGTCACTTTATTTGTTGCTCTTCTGGCACATTTCTGTTTTGTTTTCATCCTCGTTTTTGTCGCTATTTTGATGCTTTTCTTTTTAGCTTTTAGATTTGGGTAAAGCTCGGTTAAGGCGGGACCGGTGGCTCTAGAGCCAGTGGCCCCTCTGTGCTCTTCCAGAATGGACATATGGCCAGTCCGCCCCTGTTTGTTTGTAACCGAAACTGGTGAGATGTTGGCGGTGGCATACGGTGCAAAACGCTAATAGCGCCGCGGTGTATTTATGACGAGTGTGGGACGGTGTGTAGTGAGTAACAGGACATTTCAGGATCCGGGTACACTGTGCCCTTGACCCTCTCTTTCGCATCCTCTCCACCTTCTGAGAAAAGCTCCACTCATAACCGACGCGTACGGCCTTGGAAGAGGTCCTCCCCAGTTGTTGCAATCACCCTCTCTTTGTTCCTTTACGCATTCATTAAAACATCTCTGACTTCTGCACTGGGCTCTGCGTTCTGGTTCAGAGGTTCAGAAAAAACACCTAAAGCCACGTCTTATCACAAAACACCTCCACGATTTTGTAAGACCATCCCCTACATCCTTCAAATCTCGCATTTCCACGGACCTAGAAGGGATGATGTCACTGTATCCGTGGACGTATGCAGTGTTTTTGCGGGTGATTTTTTTTCTTTTTTTTCCCCTCTCCTTTTTTTTTTTTTTTTTTTTTTTTACCCCGGCGCTGTCGCTTTAAATCCTGCGCAGCGCCCGGGCCAGTGGGCAGTGCTTTCGGACGGGGACGGTTCTTCTTTGCGCCAGGAGCCAACACACACACACACAGGAGCAGCAGCAGCAGCAGCGGCGGCGGCGGCGGCACAAGCAGCGACGGACTGAATGAAATCCCCGCTGCTGGTGGTGGTGGTGGCGGTGGTGGTGGACACTCGGAGGCGGTGAGATGCACGCCGGGAGATACAGTACGCGCATCGGTGCGGGCGCGCGTTTGCAGCCGCGGAGAGAGCTCTGAAGCGCCGAGGCCTTTTTTTCTCTCTCTCGGAGGTGGCTGCTGGAATCGCGGGGGGAGAAGAGGAGGAGGAACGGCGAGCGCGGACAGTCGGGAGTCGGGACAGATTCCGTGGATGATAAAGAACTTCACGGGAGGAGGAGAGGAGGGGAGGGAGGGAGGGGGAAAGGAATTGCGCAAGATGGCAGCTCCACGCGAGATTTCTTGTGATTTTTAGAAAGGATTCAGACGTGCTTTTTTGCCTTTCTTTGTGGAGCATCGCGCAGGGGGGAGAGAGATTAGGGCGCAGGATGCACGCTGCCGCTGTCCAGGGTGTGCGCGCGGAGGGAGCAGCAGCAGCAGCAGGAGCAGCAGCAGCAGCAGCAGCAGAGGACACGGGGTTGTGTTAATGCTGCCTGGCTGGTCAGCTCGCGGCGGGGAGGACATCGACGGAATGCGCCCGGGCGTTTGCGCGCAAGGAGAACGCGGAGTGACCAGTGTGGGGGGAGTGGGACCGGTTTGTGTCGGAGCACGGTGCCCGGAGGGGGGGACGGCCTTCCTTGGGGGGGAAAGTGAACGCTTGAAATATCTCACTTATTGTGTCTGATGAGGCCTGGATGTGAGGGAGGGAAAGACAGTTCATCACAAGCCAAGCAGGAGCCGAGATTTGCGCGTTTGGCCCCAAGTAAGACTGATATTGTCACACGAAATAGCAAGGACTGTAGTGGATAAAGGCTGCCATTTTTTGGAATTCATCTAAAACGCACTCATTTGAAGCTCTTAATGTCTGTTGAGGGTGAGATTATCAAAATACTACAGCATAGGTGTTTTCCAAACCAGTAGGAAGCCAACAATGGTGCCTCAAGAACCCTTTTCCTCATAAGCCCATTCACAAAACGCCAATTCTAAACAGTGACCAGAGACATACATGGCTTTGCATTAGTTTACAAGCAACAACAAACAAAAACAAACTACCATGTCCGAGCCGCCCGGAGCCGCCGCTGCCGAGCCCCCGCTGGAGATCGACCCGGACTTCGAGCCCCAGAAGCGGCCGCGCTCCTGCACCTGGCCGCTGCCCCGTCCCGAGTCCGGGGCGAGCAAGGCGGCGGCGGGGGGGGCCAACGACACTGACGTCATCCCCGAGGAGGAGGACGACGAGGAAGAGGATGAAGGCTCTGCCCAGAAACGCGCCGCCAAGCCGCGGGAGGGGGGCCCCAGCTGCGGCGCGTCCCAGCCCCTGGAGGTGAAGCCGCGGGTGAAAAGCGAGGTGAGGAGCCCGCGGGGGAGGGGGGGGGGGGTTCAGGAACCAGAGGGACACGGCGCTTTTAAAAGTGCCTAAGAAGTGGGGAAATAGTAGCTGGTCTATTGACCCACATAAGTACAATATTCTGACCTTTGTCCTGGATTTGATTTGAGGAAAGTAGAAGAAACACGTGGGCTATTTTTTGCACTGAAATGAGGGGGAAACATCTGACAGCTCTTAAAGTTACACAACAAACCTACATGTTCTCCAAGTGCAAAAATACTTCTTCCACTGAGATTTTTTTCCGGCTTGGAGAATCAAACTTACTCTTAATTTGAGCAACTTTTAACTTATCATGATGTCATTGTCAAAATAATAATGCATTGGTTTTATGTACTGCTTTTCTGGACACTCAAAGATGCTTTACGTTGCACTGTTTGCAGTGTTAATTTCGTCGACTAAAATATTTAGTCTTAAATTTAGTCAAAGTGATATTTTTGACGACTAAAATTGGACTAAAACTAAATTAAAAGTTTTTCATGAGACTAAAACTATGACTAAAATGTCCAGATATTTCGGTCGACTAAAATAAGACTAAATAAAAATGAAAAGGAGAGACTAGAATCATCCAAACTTCTATTGACCGTCTGAAAGAGACTCAGATCATGTAAATTCACTGCCAAATGAACAGGTCTGTGTTTTATTCATGTGGGAGAAGCTCCATTAAGTCGAGGCTTGATTGAATATGATTATAATGAATATTATAAATGCAAAGTCGACTAAATTAGTCTTAAATTTAGTCGACTAAATTGACATGCAATTTCCGTCGACTAAAACTAGACTAAAATTGAAAAAATCATTTTAGACTAAAATTAAATTACATTTTAGTCAAAAGACTAAGACTAAAACTAAACTAAACTAAAATATGTTGTCAAAATGAACACTGACTGTTTGTTCACTCCATACTTGGTGGTGGTATGCCACTATAGTAGCCATAGCTGCCCTGGGGTAGACTGACAGAAGAGTGGCGACCAGTCTGCGCCATCGGCCCCTCTGGCCACCACCAACCAACTAAGCCGACCTTAAAGGGATAGTTCAGGATTTTTGACATAGGGCCCCATTTCCTAGTTATCCAGTGTTGTTGATTTCTGTAGATATATATTTTTTTGTAATTCAGGGTGTGTTAAAAACTATTCTGATTCCGAGCTGGTAGTAAGGAGCATGTTATGTTTTACAAGCAACAGTAGAATTCAACTTTATTTACTCTATAAGTTCAGTGAGAGGTGTTGCTGAAATTTTTCTGTTAATTTTTCCGTTTTTCATACATTTGATCTCAAAACCAGCCTGTTGTGTCCAATTAACTCTATATACAGTTTTTAATTTGAACATCCAAATTGATTACATAATTTAGCATTTGTGGGAAATAAAAAGTAGCCTATAGATTGCATTCTGTCATGTGATGTATTCAGTTTGTTCAGGGGTCGATACGACTCAATGGGAGAGACACCGTTTTGGAAAGAAATGTCCAAACAGAGACAATGTCTTGGCCTGTCACGATTACAAAATCTGAAGTTCGATATATCGAAGCAGGAAAACGTCACGATAAACAATATTAGTATCACATTAAAAAACGTTGGGTCGATGTATGAGTAGGGCTGGGCATCATGTGGATAGTTTCAGCTGTTACAGAGATATTAACCATAAACAGAGTCAAAAGTCTGCATTTTGACCGTTACCATAGTTTCCACAATTGAATTCTTGGCTGCACCAACTCAGTTTTACGTTTTCGGCTGTTTACAATGTTGTGACGTCATGTGAATGCAAACTATTGTATTTGAGCATTAAAAAAGTGTTAGATCTGACTTGTGTGTGAACCCTGACCTGAGCCCCTCCCTCTCTGCCTCAGGAGGACACGGCCGACGGCTCGCCCTCGTCGGTGCAGTTCTCGGCGTTGGCGCAGGGCTCCGCGGCGCAGCAGCTCAGGAAGTCGTCGGCGCGGAGGAACGCCTGGGGGAACTACTCGTACGCAGACCTCATCACCCAGGCCATCGAGAGCTCCCCCGAGAAGAGGCTGACCCTGTCCCAGATCTACGACTGGATGGTGCGCTCAGTGCCCTACTTCAAGGACAAAGGCGACAGCAACAGCTCGGCGGGATGGAAGGTGAGAAGGACCACACGCGGCTCCAGACTCAATACATTACACCATAAAGAGGATGGAGACGGTGAACTAGAGGAGGCCGATATATCGTCTACACGATAATACCGGGATTGATGTTTGGAAGATATGCAAATTCACAGTATCGAGTTTATGTCCAATGTCAAGAAATTGGGAAAAAATAGAGGTAAAAAGTTGGGGAAAATAAAATTCCTCTGGAATGTTTACAAATCTTATGAAATAGGAACATGTGTAAGTTATCAGAGACTACAGGGGGTTGGTGAAGACGGGGCCAGTCGGCAGCCAGGGGCTTGTTCTGTAGTTGATGAAGGTAGTGTCTCGCACCAGGAGCAAGTAGTGCGCTTCTCTTTGGTCCTCATGGCAGCGAGCAGACAATGCTGCAATACCACCCCCTGGTGGCTGAGGCAACTCCAAAACACCCTTGGTAAAACAGGGTTCCTATGTAGCTTTGGGCCTCTCTAGCACTGCTTTAAAGACTAGCTCCAAAGAATTTACTTTGGCGGCAGCAAAAATAATCAATGAGTCTATTGTTAAGTTCCTCTTCAAAACTCACGTATGGGAATATCCACACAGTTGTAGTAAGACAAAAAGAGGCCTAACTACAACTACATTAAAATAAATAAAAAATATTCACCTTATTCAGGAGGTTCGCGTGGACGCCGCCATGAATTGTGCCCGCCCCTTTTCTCCTATGTGTTAACATGGGACTGGAAAAGCCCACATAAAATCAGTCACTACACGAAAACAAAGCTGTTTTCAGGCCGCACAGAGAAACGCTGCAGTGTCGACATGTCGGTGCAAATGAACATGGGCCATTTTACACAAATCAATCGACTAAACATCAGATTTGAGCGGAGAATATTTTCCCTCGTTCTCCGTTAAAATGAACGGGCTTCGCGCTCGACCGGAAGTGTCTGGACAATGAAGCGCAGAGACAACGCAAAAAGTGGCAAAAGTGGGCGGGGCAGAATAAGGTGAATACTAATTACTAACCAATCTGCTGCAAAATGTCTGTCTATTGACCATCTATATACACTTCAAAAAGTAATTTAGAGGAAAATGCCTTGTACTCGTATCAGTATTCAGTACTGGAAAGTACTCAAATCAAAGTACTCGCACTCATATTGGTTTTCGAAAAAGTGGTATTGGTGCATCTTTAGTTTTTGTGCAGCAAGAGTCTAAGTTTAAGCCTAAATGTTTGATTAACAGGCTCTAGGGCACTGTGGCTCAGTTCCTGCCTTTTTGCTCTTTTAAGGAACATTTGAGCTCATTACAGTGAATGGGGCTGAATGGCTGTATATTGTATCTCGTGTATATTATATCTACGGTCTTGCACTTTGGTTGTGATCCATTCTTCCTCTGCTCCCTCTGGAGGTCGATACGTCTTTGTGCACAAATGAAGCCGTACCGGGAGGCTTATTGGCAATGCTGGCAGCCAAGGTGTACAAACCCTCAGGATTGTTTTCTGGTTTTCCTGTCGAGTCCAATTTGCTTTCACATTGCTTTTCCCCCATGCTGCCTCCGTTTATTTGAATGGACACAAATATTCAGTAATGATAAATACATTTGTGGCGTTAAACATGTATTACTGAGGCATTAAAAGCATTACATTTGACTTGCTACTCCCTGCACAAAGGCTGGTCAAGCAACACGGTGCAGCATTGACTGCCATTGACTGTAGCGCATCACTGTAAAGAGCCTGTCCCCGCGTCCCCCTGGGGTCTCATTACGCCTGAAACCTGCTGACTCTGTAGTTCAGAGCTCTACAAACAAACCTCCTGCTGCTCGCGTCTGAGGCTCCGTCCCGTTTCGCCCCAGCACCGCTCCAGTTTAAGGATTAGGATTCGAAACCAATTCATCTGCGAAGGATTTAGATCAGGGAGAAACCGCAGCGGAATAGGTTTGTAATCCCACAGGCCGGAGAGCGAGCGGCGCAGAGACAGCGAGAAAACGAACCAGGACTGTTCTTTTGGACGTTTGGACTCGGTCTCATTCACTGCTGTAGCGTTTGTCCATTGATACTCAGCAGCAGCTTTTTGTTGCAGGGGTGGATTAGTGAAAAAAAGATCCGATTCAACATGTGTGGATTTTCTCTTGTAAATTATAATGACAAAAGCACATTGTTTATATTGGGCAGTAAGATAGATAAGGTTATTCCTTCAATGGATTCTTCTTCCCTGACATTGTGAAAGAGTGGATCAGGGAGCATGAGATGGATTGGTCTCCACAGAGTCAATGATCTTGTTCAGGGGCTGCACTATCGTCCATTGAAGCACTTCCTCCAGTGGCTCCAGAGCACAGAGCTTTACACAACTCTGCTCTATTCAAGTCTCCTTCCACCTCTTAACCCCCACCTGAAGAGGGCACATTCTCTCCAGTTTGGCTTTACCCAAATCTAAAAGCTTTGTGGGGAAAAAAGGGTCAAAATAGCAACGAAAACGAGGATGAAAACGCAACTAAAAAGCGATGAGAAAGCCACAAAATATTACCAAAAACAACAAAAATGTGACATAAATGTGACAAAAACACGACCAAAAAACGGATGAAAAAGCCACAAAAAATTGCCAAAAACTCAAGAAAAATGTGATTAAAAAAAACCTGCTGGAAAAGCAACGAATACACAACTACAAAAATACAAAAACACAACAAAAAACTCTTAAAACACGGTGACATCACAACAAAAAAACGTTATGATCAGTTTTGAAGCTTTGGCTTTCGAAAGAGGCATTACACTGTTGCTCTCCTGTTGAGAAGCTTTTAGATTTGGGTAAAGCCGAACTGGAGAAAATGTGCTCAATTAAGAGAGTAAGAGGTTAAACATCTACACTATCATTTTGTGAATCCTTGAGGCTCGTCATGAATGCAAGTATAGTTTCAATATTCAATTCAATTCAACTTTATTACGGACTTGTGGTTCATTAAAAAAATGAAATAAAAGGTATCACTTTATTTTAGAGCTTAAAGGAACAGGCCACCGTTTTTCCATACTGAGATATGTTCTTACCAGAGCTTAAACGAGTTGATGCGTACCTGTCTGGTCTTTGTGTGTGCCCTCAGTCACGCAAAACTACCAAAGGTGTTGTTAGCATTTGGCCTCTCCCAGTGTATTCCTATGGCTCCAAACGGGGGTTTGAAGCTACCAAGCTCTTCCACAGGCACAAAGACCAGACAGGTGCGTATAAACTTATCTAAGCTCAGGTAAGAACATATCTCAGAATGGAAAACGGTGGTCTGTTCCTTTAAGGTTAGGTTTGGGGCTAGAATTATGTCTTACAGTTATGTAATACATTATCATTCCATTGTGTATCTAACCCATAGGTACAAGTTATTACACATTGATACAGAGCACATTAATGATGATGATGATGATGATGAATAATCTTTATTCGGACTATAAACAAAACATAAAAACACAAACTCATACGAACTCAAAATACA
This sequence comes from Gobius niger, assembly GCF_951799975.1. NCBI lineage: Eukaryota > Metazoa > Chordata > Actinopteri > Gobiiformes > Gobiidae > Gobius > Gobius niger. Next base: position 25,957,522 of record NC_136867.1, read on the forward strand.
ACCTGCCATGATTGTGGCAGTTGTGAGCTCAGTTTCAGACGTGCAACTCAATACATTTACATCTTAGTACAAACAATTTTGTTTTACCTTTTGCACATTTTAAATTAGGCTGTCCGAAAAGGAGTGGGGGGAAGTAAACACTTATTTATTCCCACCCCTTTTAAGTACTGTCAGTCTCTTTTCCTATTTACTTTTTAGGCTTCCTTAAAACATTACATTGTACTAAATTTGGTTAGGTACAATGTATCAAGGGTACTGTAGAATAAAGTGTTACCAAATAGGAGGACTAGACCAGTGGTTTTCAACTGGTGTTTCGCAGAACCGTTTTCGGTGGGTCGCAAGCAGAGGCGGGTTATACTCAGTTACATTTACTCAAGCACTTGCAAGAAGAATTCAATTCAATTCATTTTTTTATGTTTGAGCTTCTGAGTTCCAGAAAGTACCTAGGAACAGAGTTCAGCTCAGTCATCAAACCAAAGAAAGATGCATGCGCAGGTTAATAAGTAAATAAATAAATAACGTGGATATGATGCTCAAAAGGAGTAGGCAGAAGCTTAAGCTTGTTAGCGCCTACTCCCTTTTGTACTTAAAGGGAACAGGCCACCGTTTTTCCATACTGACATATGTTCTTACCTGAGTTTAGATGAGTTGATGTGTACCTGTCTGGTCTTTGTGCCCGTGGAAGAGCGTGGCTGCTTCCAACTTCACCCCCGTTTGGAGCCATGGGAATATACTGGGAGAGGCCAAATGCTGACAACATCTTTGGTCTTTGTGCGTGACTGAGGGCACACAGGTCTTCCATACTGAGATATGTTCTTACCTGAGTTTAGATGAGTTGATGTGTACCTGTCTGGTCTTTGTGCGTGCCCATATAAGGGCGGGGTCGCTTCTAACGTCACCCCCCTTTGGAGCCATATGAATATACTGGGAGAGGCCAAATGCTAGCAACATCTTTGGTCTTTGTGCGTGACTGAGGGCACGCACAGGTACACATCAACTCATCTAAGCTCAGGTAAGAACATATGTCAGTATGGAAAAACGGTGGCCTGTTCCCTTTAAGAAACAGATACATTCATTTACTTTGCATAATCAAGAAGATATGACACAGTTATTTTGTCCTATTCCAGTTACTCTTCAATCAGCAATAATAACATTAGAGCCATTCTGCTGATCCCAAGAGAAGAAATTGTTCTTCTTAGAGTAGTTTTGCCATACAGTACATTTGATCTGTTTCTTACTTGAGTAAAAATAATTGTTACTTTGTCCACTGTGAGTAAATATTTAAGCGGCAATTGGATTTTAGGAAGTGGATTGGAGTGAACGTGTGAGTGAGACGTCATAGTCCACACACGATGGTCCAGAGCGGAATCAAGCCCACGTCCTGAGTCCAGCCCCAAGTCCCAAGTCCCAATATCCGGGCGGTCGCCTCCCCGTCAGTGACTCAGTGAGACGGCGCAGAAGTCAAAGGTTCAAGTCTCAGCATGGGCACCGTTTTAAAAAGCTTAAGCTAATCCTCCGGTCGGGTCCGTGCCGTAAAATGTGCTGAGCTGGTGCCAGCGCAGAAGAAAAGGAGATAAAATGGGCAACGTCTTTATTGTCTGTCCCCGCAGAGGCAGACATTTTTATTTTTGCGAACGGGACCTTGTATTTTGTGCCTGAGGGGAGAGGAAGGCAGGGAGAGTTTTGTCGAAGCATCGGTCGATTACTTTTTACTGTCTATTTTTATTTATTGTCTCTTGCAATGGCTTCAGGATCATAAAAATGTTTTGAAACTATGCAGTGAAATGGGAAATACCAGGTTTTTAATGCTCAGACTTTAGCGTATGTCGTTTATTCGTCTGTGGTTTCTCGTCACTTAATCACATTGTTTTCTTTGTTTTCCTGATCCGCTAATTGTCTTTGCGCGGAGGCTTTACCCCGGGTTTGAAGTCAGCGCTCAGCCAATTAACCAACGTCAACGGTGTGACCAACTTTGCAACCCCTGCCAGTCGGGCTGAATGATATTGAAATAAGAGAATGATGTTATTGCGATATTCTACAAAACAGAATGATATGTTCCATTGTAATTAAACACAAATCATAAGTAGCCAAAACAAGGGTCAAGCTTGGAACTAAAACTGAACTTTTACATATTTATATTCACCGCATTGTTTGCTGACTTTGCAAAAAATGTGTCGATCTCAGTCAGATGAGACTTTAGTGATGTTGCTATATCAGGGCTGGACTGGCAGAAAAAATCGGCCCGGGACTTTTGGGTTAAGACCGGCCCTCTAAAAAAAAAAACAGTCATGTTCAATGCAATAGTCGAGGTGATGAGCAAAACAATGAGCAGCTAAAACAGTATAAGCTACGAATCGAGGACAATCGTTGCATGTATTATTTCTGCCGAATTCAAGCTAACACGTCATAGCACTCAACACTTTCATCTTGTCATTTATAACTTGAAGGATTTTTTGTAAAACTACTTAACAATCTTAAAATGTGCATTTCGTTAATGAAGTTCCACTCGTGACTGCAACACAAATATACTTCTCAAAACCAACCACATGATCCCACTGTAGATGAAGATGAAACGGTAAAACTCACCACGGAGTTATGGAGGTGTTGAGTGAAAATAGAAGTCCAAAAAAGGCCAAACATTGTAAATCCTTTCAATGGAAACTAGAAGATTTACAAACTGCGCGCACTGACGACGAGGGGCAAGACGGAGTCACCTGGCCAACTCCCAGCATGCACTTCTTTGCAAACATTTGTCTAAAATGTACAAAAAATAGAAGTCTAAGGTTCTGTGGGTCCTGGAGGGAGTTACAATAAACTATTTCCTCTTATATTCGCAATGTGAGGGGAATGTCCCAGAGGCCCATCGCTCATTATACGAGATTATCTGGGAACCATGACTCAAGGAAGCGCCACTAGAGGGGTATAAAAGGCGTCACATCCCACTAGTGAAGGAGTTGTGTAATTGCCTAAGTGTAATGATAGAACTTCTGATGGCTTTTCCCGTTAATTGTGGGCCGGTGTAAGGTAAAATGGGCCTTATCTCGGTCTGACCGGCCCAAAAGTACTTCGGCCCATCGGGAAAACTCCCGAATCTCCCGATGGCCAGTCCAGCCCTGTGCGATATATTCTACTTTCTTCAGCTAGTATCGCAATACAATATTTTTTGCAATATATTGTGCAGCCCTATTTGCCAGGTCACAATAATACATGGATGTATCGAGGAGACATTTGAGTGTTTTACAATATCAGCTATTGGCCGATCTAATGTCGATATCAGTGGAACCGTAACTTCTCAGGCCTCAGAGGAGCTGAGAAACATCACTGTGAAAATCGGTCACAAGTTTGTTCACCCATTTTTACACTTTCATAAAGTTCGTGTTGCAAACCTTTGCTTATAATTTGAGAAACATAAGAGATGGAGATGTTGTTTTTTTGTTGCTTTGTTGTTTCGAATGGAAATATTTCCATTGTGTGATTGGATTTTTTCATTCAAACTTGGCTGTAAATGCTGTTTAAGTGGCGCTAGCCCGCAGTTAGCTTTGCCCGTTAGCTTGTTAGCTTCTTCTTCGAGATTCTATTAGTGTGTATTGGTGACTCCGGTCCGGTGGCAGTCAAGTTGCAACTGTGGTTTTCTGGCCAGAGACACCAGGGGGAGATGAAAGACCCTCCAATCATCCCATTAACACTTGTATTACCCCCAAAGGGACTACAAAGGATTTATTAAGGTAAACAAGTTACTTAGTACTGCTTTAACGTGAGTCTGAAAGTCTAAGGGCCAGATATTGTGGCGGCGCACGGGGCGGCGCAGGCTCTTGGCGAATTATTTTCCGAGTGGCGGCGCTATATGTGCCATTCGCCTCCGCCACCTGTGAGGGGGCGTCACAAGAGGAGGCGACTGCACTGATGGAAACACGGCTGACATTCACTTCCTCGTTTACATTGCGCTGTCTTGCGTTCTTTCTTAAGCCTTAGGCTCTCACAGGTCAAACTAAAAACTTTACCCCATCGTGAGCTAAATGATGTCCACGTCTCGAGAGAAAAAGAGCTACAGCGTCCACTGTGGCGCGGATCGGCCCGCGTTCGGCGTGAACGCGAAGCAAAACAAAAGCACATGTTCACCCACACAACCACTCTCCTGGACGCGGAGTCGATCTGGTTGGAGGAAAATGTGTGTGTCTCCACCCACTTAAATGCGCTAAGTCTGGAGTGGCAAGATCACAAAGTGCTCCTACTGAGCGCAAAATGTCACGCTATCGTCTCCGTTTTGATGCACAAGATCGGGCCCTAAATGTTTCACAAATTTTACACAATTCACCACCTGGTCCTGCATTTTGATGTTAAAGGAACAGGCCACGGTTTTTGCATACTGAGATACGTTACTAATTATTAGTCAGTCACGCAAAAGGATGAAAGATGTTGTTAGCATTTAGCCTCTCCTCATCTCCTCTATGGAGGGGGTGAAGTTAGAAGCGACCAAGCTCTTTCACATTTCCCCTATTTAAATACAATTACGTGAGCAGCTACACGATCCAAGTCTAGTTACACACATTTAAACATGTCGATTTTCTAAGCGGATAAAAAGTGAACTATATTGGAGCACTTCGACTCCTAAGGTTATATTATGCATCAACTCATCTAAGCTCAGGTATGGAAAAACTGTGGCCTGTTCCTTTATTTATTTAATGTTATGTATTATTTTTGTAAAGTCCCTCCTTCCTGTATCTCAGCGTTGACCAATGAGACGAGCTTTTCCTGTGAACCAGCCTGTCCAATCAGGAGAGGAGGGGGAGGAGCTTGATCATTGAATCTTCTGTTCCTGCTCTGCTCATTTTGCAGAAGGGATTTCTGGCTAAAGAGGGGAAGAGGTCTTGAATAAATCAGCCCTATGCCTCTAATAAAGCGCCCCCTGCTGTCACAGTCCAACACTGACACATTTTACATACTTGTCAAGCACCTTTGAACTGCCTAAAGCCCGCCCTCGACGTAGCATAAGTGGAATTAATATGTTTGGATTAGTTTAAGTTTGCTCAGGACAAAGAGCCGCTACACACACACACACACACACAAATTTAAGATGGTCATTTTTTCCCCACACAATGTTCCCGAGATCTCCGCACATTCTGGGGCCAAGTATTAATGGACAGCGCTGTGGTTTGGAGCCTGTTTAAATCCGTACAGTGTTGGGAGAATCTCCAGGGAAATCCTCTGGAAATAGGTCGAGGTTTTAGGAGCGGAGGAAGTCTTTCGGATTATAATGCGCGGAGGAAAAAAAAATAAATTACAAAATCCTTTTAGATATCAAAGCATCGGATTATCCAAACACTTTCCCTTGAGCTCAGGGGGTTGACATGTTGCCAAATAATGCAGAGGTTATTGGTTCAAGCCCTGCTACTAATTCTGGCGATAGAAGCTGCCAGTGTCCTTCAGCAAGACTTCTCTTTGCAAAAACCCTGCCTGACCAAACGGAAATGCTGCACAAAAGAAGGTCACACGCGCTAATATTGTAGCGCCTTTAGCTTTGATTAGTATTGGATAATGTATTGGATAATGTTTCTAGTGCAAATAATGTGAAGCTGAACCTGAATTGACCTCACAAAGCTACGAACGGCTCATCTATCCTGCCTTTCTCACTCTGTTACTGTCACAGAGAGGAAACAGACGGAATCTTTGGAATTGCCCATATGTCATGTTCAAAGCCAGAGGGAAAACGAAAAGAAAAAGCTGAACTTTCTCTCATTTCTCCACCATTTCTATAACAAATGCTGAATTGTGAAGATATTTTTCTGCTCAAGAAAGCGGCAGAGACGTGGGGAGGAGCAAAGTGGTTCAAAAGCCCATGAAAATGGACAAGCTGCATATGCTAACGTTAGCATTGAGTGTGGTTTTTCGCTTCTACTGAACAATTTGCAGTGAAAAAACATCCATGTGGACCTGATTTTGGCTTGACTTTAATTGTGGGAGATAAATATGTTTATAGTTTATAGAAAACGGCTAAAAAGAGTGAAAAATTGTGTTTTCTTCCTCCTCGACTAGGCCACGCCCCCTTGTATGACACGTTGCCGTCTGTATCTATGGGGGACAGGACTGCACAAAAAGCAGCTAATATATATATAACCTATGATATCAGATAACCTAAGGATTATTAGCTAACATAATGAAATATATACAGTCTTCTGGCGACTGAAAGATGGCGTGTACATGTTTTAAACTTCCAGTGTGTGTGCTGGTGGCAAGTAGTGCTGCTCATACATTTGTTCAGTGTGATATCAGACATATTGATTGATTGAATATTTTATTTCGAGCTACACAACACAGACACAAAAGCGAGGAAAAAAATAAAAAAATAAATAACATTCTAGCTCGAAAAGGAGTGGGAAGAAGACAAGCTTATTGACTCCCATCCCCGTTCATGTACTTAAATAATAATGTGGTTGAAACAATAACAATGTTTAGTTCTTATTGTCTTACTAAACAATTAGGTTAAGTTGGTTACGCATTTACAACAAATGCAACAATGCCTTACATTAAAGGGACTAGGGAGTTTAGAAATGTTAAAATGATGTATTTTCCTCCCCCTACATGTTCCAGCCCTGTCCTATTGTGTAGAATGAGCTCAGACCTGTTCACCACAACTGCCTCTAAAATCCTGCATTGTCACTCAAAATTGTGTTAATTCGGGTCCGAATTGCCGTCATGCACAAGCTTAATATAGAAGGTGCAGTTACACGTATGACCTGAGGTGGCAGTAGTGAGTATAAAATGGCCAACTTGCATCCAGCCCCTTTAAGTCAACATTCACAGTATGTTACACTTTATAACAAGTGGATGATTTTTGTTTCGTATGCCTAATTTATTACCATGTTAGCATTACTGTTATTCATCATCATCATCACAACCCATATATTACTGAGTTACTTCCTGGTCCAAACTGCTGAGAGTTACACTGATAAACACAGCACAAAAGCAGCTTTATGTAAAAGGCCAAAAACTGTTTTACACCTAATTCGAACAATATACTCACCATTTCTCCTGGTGAAATGGAGATATTTTTACATCTAAAATAAGCCTTCATTGAAAAGCATAATGAAAATCCAGAGTAAATGTAATATTTCTTTGTGATCAGATGTTTAAAAATAGCCTTATAGTCGGCTCTACAGCAGGTTAAAATCAGCTAAATCCCATCATAGTGAATAAGGCTAAGACCCGGAAGTAGAGGGATGACATCATCACTTTACAAACGTATAGCTGTGCCGTTTTGACCGCAAAACTCTACTGTATTTTGCCCCTCTTTCCTGCCTCCCGTATTAGTTTTATACTGTACATTTCTCCTATCATCTGCTCCTCCAAACTGAACTCACTAGCCTCGCGAGAACTGCCACCTGCAGAGGCCTGAGTGGCATAGAGGTTGCATAGCTGTCAAGTCTCCCGTTTGGGCGGGAAACTACTGTATTTTGACCCGTCTTGGAGTTTGGTTGGGCCGTAAAATTTTGGTGCTGCTGGACAAAAAGGCAATTTGATTTTATTGTGTACTTTCAAACTTCCAGAGATTGATATTGATCAGTTTCTGCTGACTTTAAGTCCATGGAAAGCCGTCTGTTGTCCCCAGTATGACAGCGGTAAATCAACAGACCGCCTGAAAAATCAAATATCTTTTCATCAATAAAAGTAAATCAGAGTGGTGGACTGAGTTTGACTTGAGTTCTTCTCTTTACTTTGTTCCTGCAGAACTCGATCCGTCACAACCTGTCGCTCCACAGCCGCTTCGTCAAAGTGCAGAACGAGGGCACGGGGAAGAGCTCGTGGTGGATGGTGAACCCGGAGGGCGGCAAAGGCGGCAAAGCTCCCCGCCGCCGCGCCGTCTCCATGGACAACAGCAAGTACATCAAGGGCGCGCGGGGCCGGGCCACCAAGAAGAAGGCGTCCCTGCAGGCGGCGCAGGACGGCAGCTCGGAAAGCTCCTCCAGCCTGTCCAAGTGGACGGGCAGCCCCACGTCCCGCAGCAGCGACGAGCTCGACGCCTGGACCGACTTCAGGTCCAGGACCAACTCCAACGCGAGCACCCTCAGCGGACGACTGTCTCCCATCCTGGCCAACCTCGAGCTGGACGAGGTTCATGTCTGCTTTTTTCACATAATAATGATCAAGATAAAGCATGAGGATTGTGACGGAGCTTTACACTGACACAGGATTCAGATTTTCTTTTTTTACTCTGTAGCAGTGTGACATAATTTAAAGCCATGTTATTCCATTTTGAGCTTTTCTTTTACTGCTGAAGTGCTTTAATGTGCAATTCCTGGATGTAGTTTAGAAGTGTCCCCTGCATCTAATTCATTGTGCAATCGTACAACAAAATTATGTCAATGTGTTGGATTAATCCTGAGCCGCTGGGACTGAACGCGGCGCCAATGTGGGCCAACCTGACCAGCATGTTTTTGGAGGCAGGGGAAACCCGAGTAATAATAATAATAATAATAATGATAGTAATGCATTGGTTTTATACAGCGCTTCTCTGGACACTCAAAGACGCTTTACATTGCACTATTCGTTCACTCCATACTCGGTGGTGGTAAGTTACTATTGTAGCCACAGCTGCCCTGGGGAAGCGAGGCAACCAGTCTGTGCCATCGGCCCCTCCGACCACCACCAACCACTCACTCACTCACTCACTACATTCGCCCAGGCTTCCTGGTGTTAACAAACGGTCTCCCATCCAAGTCCTGCCAGGCCCTTCCCTGCTGAGCTTCCGAGGTCTGACGGGATTGGGCAGAGCAAAGGCGGTGTGGCCATGAGTACTGCCTTCAATTCAATTCAATTCATTATTGGCAAACCCCTTGAGATGACATATCTCGTTTGCAAGGGGGACCAAAACATAAAACATGTACAACACATAATTTCACAAACATGTAATACAACACACAACATAATAGACATAATACAGAGAAACAAAAAAGGCAAACACTAAACACAGGACAATCTTGCTCACACAACCCTTTCTCAGTCATCTAAAAATAGAACTACAAGCAGTGTTGGGGAGCAACTAAATACATGTATTTAGAATACTAATTTTGAGTAACGGGTAAAGTTATGTTTTCATTTGAGAGTATTTAGAATAGTACTTTCTAAATATCAAGGAAATACATCTCTCATTCAATTTTAGCTCCATATCGCCCAACATTATACGCCAGGGGCGGACTGGCCATAGGTCCATTCTGGAGGAGCACAGAAGGGCTGCTGGCTTGAGGGCCATCAGCCTGTAAGGGGGTTCTGCTGCCCGGCCTTGCAATTGCACAGCAAAGCAGCAAAAAAATATGAAAAAAATCTCTATTCTATTTGTTTAACTGGTCTGTTGTTCATTGGTCACACAATTGCGCAATAAAAATTAGGCTTATTGTAAATTGATGTCAAAATATGTCTTTGTGGACGAGTGTGTTTACACTAACTTGGGCCGGGCTGTTAGAGTCCAGGGCCATTTTTTAGTCCCAGTCCGCCCCTGGTATACGCCATATATATACATAAATATAACGATAATCAATTTGATCGTATTCAAAAAGTATTCAGAATACAGTATTCAGGAGACAAAGTAACGGATTACGTCACTAAATACATTTTAAGGCGTGTTCTGTATTCAGTAACTTAATACAATTTCAAAGTAATCTCCCCAGCCTTCAGTCTCCTCTGCACCGTCTCCTGGGTTTGTCCCTGTTTCAGAGCGTGGCGTCCTGCACTGGTCAGCTCCTCCACCTCCTCATTCTTCCTCCTCCTGCGCAGCTCACTCCGCTCCCACCACCTCCTCTCGCTCCTTCTCATCTTCATCTTTCTCCTTCACCTTCTCCTCTTGCTCTGATGCCATTCTTCACCTGAGGTTCAAATGTGAAACTCCACCTTCCAGTGCCCAAAGTGCCCCAAAAAAAAAAATTCTTCATTGATTAGATTCTGTTTAATATTACGATTATCTTTCCTCAGGTGCCAGATGACGACCCCTTATCGCCGATGCTTTACTCCAGCCCCAGCAGCATGTCGCCCTCTACTGGTCCGACCGGGCTGTCCGACCTCGGCACCATGAACCTAAACGACGGCTTGTCCGACAACCTCATGGACGACCTCCTGGACAACATCAGCCTGACGGCGTCGCAGCAGCCGCCTCCCGGGGAAGAAGACGGCAGTCCGAACGGGGCGGGGCAAGTCTTCACCTTCACCTGCGGCAGCCCGTCCGGCAGCTACGGCCCCGGGAACCTCTTCAGCCCGACGTCCATCACCAGTCTGCGGCAGTCCCCCATGCAGACCATCCAGGAGAACAAGCCGGCCACCTTCTCCACGCACTTCGGCGAGGGCCTGCAGGACATGCTGGCGTCTCTGGACTCCCCGGGCAACGTGCTGCTCACCCAGTCCGACCCGCTCATGTCGCAGGCCAGCAACGCGGTCGCCCTGCAGAACTCGCGCCGCAACGCCATGCTGCTGCGCAAAGATCACCTGAATCACGGAGGCCAAACGCAAAGCTCCGCGGTGCCTGTGGGCTGGCAAGCTGGCTTGTCGCCCTCCGCCGAAAGTGACCCCAAGCAGCGGCTGAAGTCGCCCACCAAAATGGCCTCCGCCGCCGCGCCCCTGCAGCTCATCTCGGGGCTGTCCCAGGATCGGTTCGCGGGCGGCGACCTGGAGCTGGACGTGTTTAACGAGTGCGACATGGACTCGATCATTCGCAACGAGCTCATGGACGCGGACTGCCTGGACCTGAGCTTCGACCCCGCCCCCAACAGGAAGTCCGGGGGGCTGTCGGGGTCGAAGCAGACGTCGCCTCAGAGCTGGGTGCCAAGCTGAGAAGCATGTTCAAAAAAAATCTCTAGCGATGATGAGTGGCGTGCGTGTACATTAGGAGTAACGGATATAACGCAGCGAGCCGGGCCAGTTCCTCCTGAATTATCCTCCTTTCGTAAGAAAAAGTTAAAATGGTACAAAGTTGCTCTCAAAATGGCTTCTTCTAATTGTTTCGTTTAGACCAGTAAGAAAATAATCATTAACTTATCAAATAAATTGAGTTTGCCAGTTTTTCCATGAAACAAAAATACGTAACTTTAGCATCTTGTTAGCTAACTGTTGTAGCATTATCCGTATTGTTTACATACGCGTTTATCTAGGTGGAAACATACAAATAAAAAGGAGAAGCAGCGTTCTAACGTATGCGGAGAATTAGCAAGCAGGCTAATCCGGGATACTTTTCAAAGTCCGTTAGCTTGCTCGACGTGTTTTTCCTTTAGCCGTTAGCATTAGCCGTTCTGTTTACATACGTGTTTATGTAGGTGGAAACATACAAATAAAAATGAGAAGCAGCGTTCTAACATATGCGGAGAATTAGCAAGTAGGCTAATCCGGGATACGTTTCAGAGTCAACGTGTTTTTCCTTTAGCCGTTAGCATTGCCACTAAACACTGCGAATTAAGAACGATCCAAATGTTTTCAGCTGCTGCTGTTTTCAACCATGGACCACATTTTGGTCAAAGCCTCGTTAGAAATCATTAGTGAATGTACAGATCTTTTGAGATTTTCTAAAAGTGTCGTCTAAGCTAAATGCTAACTCTAATTTAGCCTCAGTTTCAGCCTTTTGTGGCTCGGATACACATCGAGTGGCCACTAAACATGATCTTTAAATATTACTACTATTATTCACAAAATACTTTTTAGACTACTTTTATGGAGCAAATATAATGTTATCCTACAAAAAGAAATAGGTATAGCTCCTTTAAAGTAGGGATGGGCGACACCCCTTTTTTTGGAATCGATACGATACCGATACTTTTGGAGTCATTTTTGTCGATACCTATATTGGTAATGTTATATGGGTGAATGTATTTCAATCAATATACATTTCTAAAACTGGTTGTTTTATATAAATAAAAGGTAAATTATAATTATATTACTTTAACTGGTTTATTAAACAACGTTAATGTGAAATTAAATACATAAAGTTTAAAATTAATACTTTAATGGCAAACAGACTCTAGACCAGAATGATGTGGCTCAGTTCAATCTTCTGCTGCTGTGGACTGTTTTGGCTCAGAACAAAGATGTAAAAAGTCCTTTTATGTTTAAAATTGCTGCCACACCTTCTTTTTACATATGCAAATTAGTATCAATATTTTTGCCCAATATCGATACTTACAAAATAGCCGTTTTGGCATCTCTACTTTAAAGCAAACACCTTAAATTAGTAAAAAAAAATGTTAGACAAGAAAAATCCTTCCCGTTCTATTGGCAATAGAATCATCAAACTCAAAACCAGCACTAATTCTGATCATTCAAGCACTTTTAGTCATTTTTGCTTAAGATAAGATAGATTTTTTTTTCCAGTGTGGGAAAAATCTGAGTTCCCCGTCGCCTGAAATGCAGCATTATGTTTAAAGGCGACACTACTTCTGTCTGTCGACTCCAGGGCAGCTGTGGCTACAGGAAACTAAACATGAAACAACACAAAAATGAAGACAAAATGCATGAAACCCACATTAGTAGTTTAGTTCTTATCATTTTTAATAATACTTGATGAGACGGGGTTGAACTGGCCCGGCCGCCGCTGCTCTGAGAACGGGAGGGAAAATAAACTACATGTGAATCTCGTATTAATGTTGTTACTGTTGTTCGGCATTACTCTGTATTACCGTACTGTATTTTAGCCGTCTCCGCCGCGGGGCGAACTGACTAACCTTTTAACAGTTCAAGGCCTTTTTGTTGTACAGAAAGAAGAAAAAAAAAAGAACTCCAAACGGTTTTTGTTACATGAAAAAAAAACTGCATCGACTCGTTCGTCTCAGGGATCACATAAACACAGTCTACAGATGGAAACCGCCGCATTTTCCAACGACGATTGCCTGAACCATGCACGGGCTGCTTACATGAGGATCAGACGACGTTAGTGGTTTATGATCCGCCTCTGTGATGATCTGTGAGTGACAGGAGGATTTAACCAATCAGTGGACACTCGGATGAAGCAGATGGCTTTACTTATTTACCGGAAAAGGCGATGTATTTTTCCATATCAGCCAAAATATTCTTTCTGAACAACACCAACAACAACACAAGTTATGATAAAAAATAATAATTAAGGAGTTGGAGCTTTTAACCTGGAGTAGTTTTATCGATCCATCAATCAACTTCAAACCTACTTCATTCACTGCATTTCTTTGTGTCACAAATGGAACACAAAACATTCTTAAAGGGTGGGTGTTATGCAAAATCAAGCTTTTTACCGCTTGCAAAAACCTCTCGTCAAAAACAGACCTGGTGTTGGTATTTTGAGCCACTTGCGCATCTTTAAGTCATCTCTGAATCTTACCCAGAAGCTGTTCTTGGCAGTGGCAACTCCAAAAAAGCTCCCCCTGAGGTCCTATGTGTCCAGGAAACACTTCACCTCTTCATCTCTTGCTAAGCTTAAAGGGACTACACTGAGTTTAAAAATGTTAAAACTAAGTATTTTCCTCCCCCTACATGTTCCAGCCATGGCCTAATGTGTAGAATGAGCTCAGACCTGTTCACCACAACTGCCTCTAAAATCCTGCACTGTCACTTAATGTAGAAGCATGTGACCAGAGGTGGCAGTAGTGAGTATAAAATGGCAAACTTGAATCTAGCCCCTTTAAGGCGAGACATGGCAGATGAAATATTGATTGTGGAGATTTTTGGCTAGTTTTCTCCCATAACATCTTAGTTTTATGTCAGAATAGGGGAGAAAACGTACCCCGTATGATACTGTTTATTTGATGTTTTGTCCGTGAGGAGCTGGACATATCCAGGAAGTAGCTCCAACACATTGCGCTGCAAAAGCCGGGTTCCCACTTGTGTTGACACATATTATATTATCCACGTGTCTTTCACAAGGTGCTCAAAATGACGCTGTGATCCAAATATGGTCATTTCCTTTGTGAGAGGCACCCGCTACTAGGTTTTCGTTCCGCTCTTGCACCAACTTCTCCACTTTAGTCGCTCCTACAGACTACAAACGTTTCAGTCTTGGACGTAACAATATTTTTTGAAGGTTTTTTCCAGAGGTAGTTTTTTTTAAATATCTAATTCCTGCCTGAATTAGTGAGCTTTGAAACCACCAAAAAATATAATTTTCTCTTATGATTGATGATTATTGAAAAACAAGATCGAAAATCCCATCTGAAAAAAACAACAAAAAACATTGTTTCAAATATATTAACAAAATAAAATGTAAATCTGGGTCCATCCATTATTTAAATTGTATTACTGAAAATTTAAATTTTTAAAACTTTCTAAAACTTGCAATACATTATTTCCCTCATATTTATATCAGTAATGTTCAGGAAAGGTTTCAATTTGGCATCTCTTAATTTGTTTCCCTATTCACCTGCCATGTCTCGCCTTAATCCTTTCATCGCAAAGTGAAAACTCTTGCCATAGCTTCACAACAGCCACACAAGTCTTTTTCCCCCCGTTTTCTCTTTGTTGAAACAGCTGCACAGCGAAGGGGAGCAAGAAGAGGATGTGGGAGGAGCTTATGGGGACAGTTCTTGAAAACCAGGAAGGGAAACTACTTTTGTTATAGCCTTTTTGGATCAATATTGTATTTTCTAACCAGCAAAGTGTACGATAATGATAACGATGTGTTTGCAATTATCACTAAATGCCAGCGAAAAGCATAATACCCACTCTTTTCCACACTTTTCCACATGTCATTCCCACAAACGCCTGCAGAGGGATTTCCAGTCCGGCCTCTCACTCCTTCACAAGGCCGCTTTAATCGTAAATTCGACTTTTCCACCTCCGTTCTCATGTAAACAGCCCGAACACATCCTGAAAACATCCACATTTTTTGCCAAACCAGCTTTTGACCCTCCGCGGTCAACGGCGTGTTTACAAAATCGCTGCAGAGAATGTCGCATTACAGTGGAGCATACTTGACAAGAAGCTTTTTTGTTTTCTATATTACTTTGGCAAAAAAAAAAGAACAATTGTAGCCTAAACAAACTTGCGTGTTTCTGAGTATATCTTTCTCCTTTCTCATTAAAACCCGTCGTAGGTCATCATGATCAACTTTGTGAATTACCAACGTGAGTTTTTCTTTTTCTTTTTTTTTTTTTTTACCCCTGTTGCATTTGGTGACTGTGAGTTTTATTTTGGACAAAGTAAGAACATGGTGTTTCCTTCTTCCACGAACTGCAATATTATGTACTTTAGTCGAGTTTAGGTCGGACATAAGGACAGTGTTACGTGTGTTTTAGCTTTAGATTTAAATATAAAGGTACTAAGCATATGAACTGCACTATAGAGATGTTGAATCAAAGGGAAAGGGGAGTGATTTTTGGCAAAGTGGGTCTTGGAGATATAAGGTAATAAATGAAGTGGAGACGTAAACGGCTCAAATACAAACTATAGCACTGATGGCCTTATAGCACTTTTTGACTTTTTTTTTTCTGTCTGCTGAATCTTGCAAGTAAGTATGACCAAAGTTAATCAGTGTTGTATCATAAAACCTAAATCAGATGGGTCTGGGAAACTTTTTTGGAGTATGTTGAGGCAGGGGTTCCCAAACAACTCTGTCAAATATAATTAGTATTTATAATGAATTCAGTCGCATATTTAAAATCTGGTTTATTAAAGCAGTACTAAGTAACTCATACGATACGATATACTTTATTAATCCCGAAGGAAACTCAGTAGTGAATTTCCTTCGGGATTAATAAAGTATACCGTATCGTATCATGCCCCTAGAGGCCATAAGCGCCACTGCAGGTGTCAGAGCATGGTACGTTTTTTGTTATGTTTCTTTTACTTATTAATTGTCCGTGAGAGTAAATACTACGCTGACAGAAAAGACAAAGAGACAGGGGGATATTGTACATCCAATTACACAATGGAAATCATTTTTTTCACTCAAACTTGGCTGTAAATACTGTTTAAGTGGCGCTAGCCCGCAGTTAGCTTTGCCCGTTAGCCTGTTAGCTTCTTCTTCATGATTCCATTATTGGTATTGGTGCAATTGTGGTTTTCTGGCCAGAGACACCAGGGGGAGATGAAAGACCCCCCTAATCATCCCATTAACACTTGTATTACCCCCCAGAGGGATATGATTTATCAAGGTAAACAAGTTACTTAGTACTGCTTTAACGTTTGTTTTGATATGTGGCTTGATTTCACTGAAACATACTACTTTCAATCAAAAATACATCAAATTGATTGTTGTGAATTTTAAGAATATTGTCTTGAAAACATCTCGCAACCCCCACTTTGGGAACCCCTGTGTTAAGGGGCTTGTGGATCGGTGCCTATTTATGCAGCACAACCGCACATTATATCAAAAGAATGTAGAATAATCTCACAAAATACAGAATATTTAAGGCGGGTGGTGTGCGTAATCGACTTTTTGCCATGTTACAAGCTGCACAGCAAAGGGGAGCAAAAAGAGGAGGTGCTTACAGTGAGATCGCTTGACAATCAGGAAGAGAAACTAATGGATAACTAACCAACAAAGAGTAAGATGTTTGAGATTATTACCAAATACCAGCAAAAAGTATAATACCCGCCCTTTAATGTTTATCACTTTGCAAGTCAGGTTTATGAGCAATCATTGGTAGTTTACTGCTTTAAATATGGACCATGCATCTGAAAGTATAAATCTCACACTCTCCACTCCTCCCTGGTTTACCGTAACTATCTGCAAGACCCACATTTGCAAAAAATCCTGCCTCTAAACCGTTTCCGGGGAGAACCTGGTGCTATTAAAAGCTACAGATAACGGGGAGTGTCCGCTGTCCACGAGGCCTCCCTTGGTTTATCAGCACTGACTGTCGCCGGTGCTCGGGACAAAAAACGTTACCATCTATGTCAAAGGAGGAGCATTAAGAGCCATTTTTTCCCTTTCAAGTGTTAAATATTGCCAAAATACGCCTGCTTTGACCAAGTCGTGGGCCGTGTAACATGTTGGGAAGCCAGAAGAGCGCAGTGTGGTGCAATAGTCTTAAGACGAGTAACAGTATTTGCAATTATTTTTGAATATTTGAACATATTGACGCCTAATATGTTGTTCCTGTGAGTAGAAAAGTCCACTCATTGTTAAATTTAGATCAGTTTTGTAACACGAAAATGGTAAATTCTCTTCCTTTTGCCAGTTCTTGAAAGAAAAAAGAAAAAAATCAATTTCAATGAAGGCTTAAAACTTTTGCACGATGCTGTCCTTCAAAAATGGCGGATTGCAAATTGAGTTTACAAGTTGTTTGTTATAGGTAAAAAGATGTTTCTGCAGTGAATGTGTGAAATTATTTATCCATGTTTAAAAAGAGATTAACGGAAAACAGATACTTTGGTATATGGACTGAAAGAAGTGCTAGACGTGAAATGTCTAAGAGTAGCATGTGGACGGTAGACTGAGCGGTTTAGGGCGAAGTGTTTTCACAAAATGGCGTCCAGTTGGGATTTTTTTCATGAATAGATTAGCAGCTCTACAATCCAGAAGCAAGATATTTTGTCATTCCCAAAGGTTACTGCTTCTCAAATACGGACAGCTTGTTTGGAATTGCCCATATCTTATATAACAGGGTTGCCGACTTTTTAAAGGAACAGGCCACCGTTTTTCCATACTGTGATAATATGTTCTTGCCTGAGCTTAGACTAGTTGATACGTACCTGTCTGGTCTTTACAACTTCACCCTCGTTTGGAGCTGTAGGAATACATTGGGAGAGGTGAAATGCTAACAACATCTTTGCTAGTTTGCGTGACGGAGGGCACGCACCAAGACCAGACAGGTACACATCAACTTGTCTAAGCTCAGGTAAGAACATATCTCAGTATGGAAAAATGGTGGCCTGTTCCTTTAAGCCATTCTGCGGGTTAAAAAAAATGTCAGTGTTTTTTTTGCCTTGTTGTTTTCAATGTAAAATGGGCTATTGATATGTTATTTTTTTAAATCAAAATCACTATTTCGATAACTTTTCAATAAGTGAGGGAGTAAGGGGCGGTTTCTCATCATCGCAGGAACACATGGACTCTGTTAACGAGTAAAAAATGTTGAAAATTCCATTTGGCCACCGAGACCTGGCAACCCTGCTATGATATGGTCATTGAAGCAGCCAGAGGGGGAAAACAAAAAAGAAAACACTGATCTTCTCCATCATTACTTCAACAAATGTTCAATTATGAAGATACTTTTCTACTAAATAGAAATACAAAAACACGGTGGGCCCATAGATACTTAAAAAATGGACAATGCTAATCAGGAAGCTAACGTTAGCTTCATGCCACGTTTGCTAACAAGTGCCGTTTTTTGCTCCTACTGGACAATTTGCTGTGAAACAAAATCCTTATGGACCTGATTTGATCTTGACATTATTGGCGTGTGCTAAATATGTTTATAATCCACAAAAAAACAGCCAAAAAGAGTGAAAGATTTTGTTTTCCTCCCCTCAGCTAGGCCAGTATTGATTACGTTTAGTCATGTTTAGTAATCTCTATTTTATATGATTAAATCTGACCTCAAGACGCAAGAAAACGAAATCGCCGCAATCAGAATCCGCTCTTTCTACTGCCTACGTCCAGTATTACAGTGTCGTTAGTCCAAATGTTCCCTATCGCTTATTAAATGTTGCTATATAATGTCTTATCCAATGAACCCCAAGCATTATCTGAAACTATAGATTTAACCTGCAAAAAAAAAGAAAAAAAAAAAAAATCATTTCAAAGCAGCGTTCTCTTAAAAAGAACATTCACGTTGAATTTCAGCGCCACAAATCACTGCCATAAACGCCTCATGTCCATTCCTTCCTACAGCAGTTGTAAAAATCAAATGAAAATCTATTGGTTGTTTGGGAAAAGATGCATGTAAATAAAGCAGACAGAAGTACACTCTCTGAAGCCCGGCTCTTACTTTTGTGGACACTTTCACACTAAATGTCGTTTTACATCGTGGGAAAAACGGAGTTAGAGTCACAGGATTCTGAATTGTTTTGGCGTTTTAACTTGTGGAAGTAGGAGAAAGAGGAGAAGGAGTAGGAGTAGTAGTAGTAGTAGTAGTAGTAGGAGTAGTAGGGGAAGGAGTAGAAGAAGTAGGAGAAGTAGTAGTAGGGGAAAGAGTAGAAGGTAAGGAGTAGATATAGTAGTGGAAGGAGTAGGAGTAGTAGGTGAAGGAGTAGAAGGTAATCAGTAGATGTAGTAGTAGGGAAGGAGTAGAAGGTAAGGAGTAGAAGTAGTAGTAGGAGTAGTAGGGGATGGAGTAGGAGTAGTAGTAGGAGAAGGGGTATAAGGTAAGGAGTAGATGTAGTAGTGGAAGGAGCAGGAGTAGTAGTGGGGAAGGAGTAGTAGTAGTTGTGAAGGAGTAGAAGGTAAGGAGTCGATGTAGTAGTAGGGGAAGGAGTAGAAGGTAAGGAGTAGAAGTAGGAGTAGTAGTAGGGGAAGGAGTAGTAGTAGTAGGGGAAGGAGTAGAAGTAGTAGTAGTAGTAGTAGTAGTAGGGGAAGGAGTAGAAGAAGTAGTAGAAGTAGTAGGGGAAAGAGTAGAAGGTAAAGAGTAGATGTAGTAGTAGGGGAAGGAGTAGGAGTAGTAGTGCGGGGAGTAGTAGTAGGAGTAGTAGGGGAAGGGGTCGTAGTAGTAGTAGTAGTAGTAGTGAAGGAATAGAAGGTAAGGAGTATAAGTAGTAGTAGGGGAAGGAGTAGAAGGTAAGGAGTAGAAGTAGTAGTAGGAGTAGTAGGGGAAGGAGTAGTAGTAGGGGGAGTAGTAGGGGAAGGAGTAGAAGTAGTAGTAGGAGAAGGGGTATAAGGTAAGGAGTAGATGTAGTAGTGGAAGGAGCAGGAGTAGTAGTGGGGGAGCAGAAGGCAAGGAGTAGAAGTAGTAGTAGGGGAAGGAGTAGTAGTAGTAGTGAAGGAGTAGAAGGTAAGGAGTAGAAGTAGTAGTAGGAGTAGTAGGGGAAGGAGTAGTAGTAGTAGGGGAAGGAGTAGAAGAAGTAGTAGAAGTAGTAGGGGAAAGAGTAGAAGGTAAGGAGTAGATGTAGTAGTAGGGGAAGGAGTAGTAGTAGTAGTAGTAGTGAAGGAGTAGAAGTTAAGGAGTAGAAGTAGTAGTAGTAGTAGGGGAAGGAGTAGAAGAAGTAGTAGAAGTAGTAGGGGAAAGAGTAGAAGGTAAGGAGTAGATGTAGTAGTAGGGGTAGTAGGGGAAGGAGTAGTAGTAGTAGTAGTAGTGAAGGAGTAGAAGTTAAGGAGTAGAAGAAGTAGTAGAAGTAGTAGGGGAAAGAGTAGAAGGTAAGGAGTAGATGTAGTAGTAGTAGTAGTAGGGGAAGGAGTAGAAGAAGTGGTAGAAGTAGTAGGGGAAGGAGTAGAAGAAGTAGTAGAAGTAGTAGTAGGGGAAGGAGTAGAAGAAGTAGTAGAAGTAGTAGGGGAAGGAGTAGAAGAAGTAGTAGAAGTAGTAGGGGAAAGAGTAGAAAGAGTAGAAGGTAAGGAGTAGATGTAGTAGTAGTAGGGGAAGGAGTCGTAGTAGTAGTAGTGAAGGAGTAGAAGGTAAGGAGTAGAAGTAGTAGTAGGGGAAGGAGTAGAAGGTAAGGAGTAGAAGTAGTAGGAGTAGTAGGGAAAGGAGTAGGGGTAGTAGTAGGGGGAGTAGTAGTAGGGGAAGGAGTAGAAGTAGTAGTGGAAGGAGCAGGAGTAGTAGTGGGGGAGTAGTAGGAGAAGGAGTAGAAGGTAAGGAGTAGAAGTAGAAGTAGTAGTAGGGGAAGGAGTAGTAGTAGCAGGAGTGGAAGGAGTTGGAGTAATAGTAGAGGAAGGAGTAGTAGGATAAGAAGTAGTCGTAGGAGTAGAATAAACAGTAGTAGTAGGAGGAGGCCTAGCAGTAGTAGTAGTAGTAGTAGTAGTAGTGGTGGTGGTGGTAGCAGCATATCTGACCTTGAGTAGGAAAGCATAATTATAAGATGATGAAAAGCTTTGCACTTCAAATTAGGTCATAATTTCACTGAACACAAGTTTTTCTTATTTCAAATGCAGCATTACTTGATTCTCAGCTTTGTTTGAATTAAGGTCAAATATATATATTAATTCCAGTCATTTTTAGCTTCCTCAGGGTCATATCACTTTGCTATTGATTCACTTCCCGACAAATTATACATTTCCTTTTTAGTTATGCTAATATGCAAAACTAGGTCAAGCTGCAGTGTTTCTCTAGTCTATTGTTACAACACAAGCCTGATTTATCCAGCATTAAACCTTTACATCTCATTACATGGGACCAATTTATCTTTTGTCTTGGGGTTTTATCTATAATTCTAATTTTGCCTATATTTACACATAAAATGGCTCATTTCTTTGTCAAAATATGAAGACTTTCAATCCATTTCCCCTCATGTTTCTGTCCATAATCACATTTTCTGATTGATATTTCTAAATGTGACAGTTCCCTCTCCTCCAGCTGCAGCGTCTCGCCTTAAGCTCCTGACAAGAGCATAATGATACAGAAATGTTAATGTCTTTTTGTTGTTTCTCTGTCCCTGTAGAGAGAAACTGCTTTCACGCTGCAGACCGGAGCTCGTCTCTCATTGGCCGGTCGACACACGAGCCACGAGCCAATCACGCGCTGTATCCGGGAGGAAAAGACCGAAGGAGAGAGATCAGAGGCGAGCGCCGGACAACTGCAGGATGTACATGACAAACATCGCATGAGCCCTAATGTAGCAGGAACTCCCTCTTATTCAGTCGGTTTGGGGTTCAGACGGGCGCAGGTTGAGCCCATTTTTGGCCAAATCGGTTTTTCATACTGAGATATGTTCTTACCTGAGCTTAGACGAGTTCATTTGTACCTGTCTGGTCTTCACCCGTGTCCTCAGTCACGTAAACACAGCACAGACGGCGTTAGCATTTAGCCTCTCCTCCGCTCCTCTATAGCTCCAAACGAGGTGAAGATAGAGCTCTTCCACGTTTTCCCTATGGTTACATGAAGTATTACATGATGAAGTATAATTACACAAAATTAAACAATGTGGATTTTCTAAGCTGATAAAAAGGGAACTATATTGTAAGGCGTAATAATGCCAGGAGTAGTTCGAAATCCGCACATTAATATTCACTTTACTGCGTATGTATACCGTGCATGTATTATGTGGACAGGGCAATGTGACATCTTTTTTATTTATTTAAGACAGAGCTAATCTAACCACTGTTTGCTGTAGATGGCGCTGCTTACTTTTCCCACGGTGCAGGAAACTCGCACCATATGAACACAGTTAAATGGGGAGAAAAAAATCACTTATGGTTCACATTGTGATATGGACTTAGAGGTCGACCGATATAGGTTTTTCTAAGGCTGACGCCGATATGCGCGGCTGATTTTTTTGGCCAATTCTGTGCATGAAGCTCCTAAATGGTTGGTTAGTCTGGTCACGGAGCACTTGGAGCAGTTTGAAGGGGCGGGGCCTAACATGCACACAAGAGGTCAGTGAAATAAACCAATCAGCAATCAGCGGACATGACAACAGCTGTTGTCCTAATTCACAGAATATGAGCTGAATATAAACTGACGAGAGCGCGGAGGCAAAATCCTCGACGCCTTCGTCCATGATTAGTTCTGGCTAATAACTAAGTGACGTGACCTTGTCAATTCCCTGTGACGGTTGTGATTGGTTCGGCTTTAGCCGCCAATCAGTCACTTGTTTACTGTGGAAGCTCAGCAGGAAGGGCCTGGTCGGTACTTGGATGGGAAACCGGGAAGCCTGGCGAATGTAGTGGGTGACTTAGTGGTTGTGGGTGGTCGGAGGGGCCGATGGCGCAGACTGGTTGCCTCGCTTCCGTCAGTCTACCCCGGGGAAGCTGTGGCTATAATAGTAGCTTAGCACCACCACGTATGGAGTGAACGAATAATGCAATGTAAAGCGTCTTTGGGTGTCCAGAAAAGCACTATACTATTCTTCTTCTTCTTCTATATAAAACCGATGCATTATTATTACTATTATTATGTCCACAAAAGAAGGTGGGTGTGCTTTACCAGGCTGTCTAAACGGTAACATGTAGGTGTTGAAGGGTGACAGCAGGGGGCGCTTTATTAGAAACAGAGGGCTGATTTATTCAAGACATTCCTGCTTTGTAGGTACTTCAGAAGGAGCTCATTTTAAAGACAAAAAAACAGTAAGTCTCTTATGGTTCCGAAAATATAAGCCAAAGTCTGCAACATAAAATACGATCCGAGGTGAACAAACTTGAGACCGATTTTCAGCATGATGTTTCTTAGCTCCCATAAGTCCGAGGAAGTTGTAGGAGGCTCATTTTATCAGTATTAGATCAGCCGATAGCCGATATTCTAAAATACCAAGTTTTGTCCCGACCTTTTATCAGGTAAAAATGGTTAAACAAAAATGACCATGAAAAGACAAGTAAGTTAATGAAGTATGTTATTAAAATGTCAGTATATTGAAGAACTAGTCGTGGGGCAGCCCCGTGGTGTAGAGGTACGACACCGTTCCCGCTTGGATCTGAAACGTCTGTCCCTGGATGTGGTTCCCCGAGAGCTGCTGGCTGGTCTGGCTGATGGAGATGGCCTGTCCGCTCTGACTGCTGATGTGGATGGCCTGTCCCGCGTGCTCCGGCTGCTGCTCCTGCCCCGGCCCCGGCCCCGGCCCCTGCCCTGGCCCCTGCCCCAGCCCCTGCACGCTGGGCAGCGCCTGCAGCTGCTCCATGGCCTCTTTGCTCAGCGTTATCACGTGCATTTGCTCCGCCTGCTCCAGACTCTGATCCACCACGGCCAGGCTGGGCAGGTTCTGGGCGAGCAGCGTGATGCTCTGCTCCTGCCCCTGGACGAAGTTGAGGTCGTCCCCCGTCACCACCAGCTGGATCTCCTCGGCGCCGTCGGGGAAAGGCTGCAGCTGGAGGATGTTCTCGGCTGGCGGGACGTCCTGGGAGGAGGAGGAGGAGGCGGGGGGCTGGAGGGGCGGCTCCTTGCTGTGGGTCTTGGCGTGGCTCTTCAGATTGTCCAGGCGGGTGAAGGTTAAGTTGCAGGAGGAGCAGCTGTAAGGTTTCAGGCCCGAGTGCGTGGCCACGTGACGGCGACGGGCGCTCGGGTCCGAGAAGGTTTTCTGACAGAACTGGCACTCGTACGGTTTCTCTCCTCTGGAAGTACAACAGAGAGCAGAACGATAGAACGATAGAACGATAGAACGATAGAACGATAGAACGACAGAACGACAGAACGACAGAACGATAGATAGATCGATAGATAGAACGATAGAACGATAGAACGATAGATAGATAGAACGATAGAATGATAGAACGATAGAACGACAGAATGATAGAATGACAGAACGATAGATAGATAGATAGATAGATAGATAGAACGATAGATAGATAGATTCATAGATAGATAGATAGATAGATAGATAGATATAGATTCACAGATAGATAGCTAGATAGATAGAACGATAGATAGATAGATAGAACGATAGATAGATAGATTCATAGATAGATAGATA
Source organism: Gobius niger (assembly GCF_951799975.1). Lineage (NCBI taxonomy): Eukaryota > Metazoa > Chordata > Actinopteri > Gobiiformes > Gobiidae > Gobius > Gobius niger. The sequence continues at coordinate 25,981,951 of NC_136867.1, forward strand.
GATAGATAGAACGATAGATAGATAGATTCACAGATAGATAGATAGATAGAACGATAGATAGATAGATAGATTCATAGATAGATAGATAGATAGATAGATAGATAGAACGATAGATAGATAGATTCATAGATAGATAGATAGATAGAACGATAGATAGATAGATTCATAGATAGATAGATAGAACGATAGATAGATAGATAGAACGATAGATAGATAGATTCATAGATAGATAGATAGATAGATAGAACGATAGATAGATAGATTCATAGATAGATAGAACGATAGATAGATAGATAGATAGAACGATAGATAGATAGATAGATAGATAGATAGAATGATAGAACGATAGAACGATAGAACGATCGATAGAACGATAGATAGATAGATAGATATAGATTCATAGATAGATAGCTAGATAGATAGAACGATAGATAGATAGATAGATATAGATTCATAGATAGATAGCTAGATAGATAGAACGATAGATAGATAGATAGAACGATAGATAGATAGATTCATAGATAGATAGATAGATAGATAGAACGATAGATAGATAGATAGATAGATAGAACGATAGATAGATAGATAGATAGAACGATAGATAGATAGACTCATAGATAGATAGATAGATAGATAGAACGATAGATAGATAGATAGATAGATAGATAGATAGATAGATAGATAGATAGATAGATAGATAGATAGATAGATAGATAGATAGATAGATAGATAGATAGATAGATAGATAGATAGATTCATAGCTTTGCAGTCACCTACGGGACAATAACTTATTTGAAAAATTTCAGTCAGGGTACAGAAGTTATCATAGCACAGAGACCGCCTTAGTCAAAGTTACCAACGACCTGTTATTAGCAGCTGACACCGGACTAGCTTCAATCCTAGTTTTGTTAGACCTTAGCGCAGCCTTTGACACAATCGATCACAATATTCTCCTGCAGAGGTTAGGATGTGACGTAGGCATCAGGGGAACAGCCCTCTCCTGGTTTAAATCTTATTTATCTGACAGGCAACAATTCGTTAATGTAAACCAAAAGTCTTCACCGTGTTCCAAAGTGTGCTATGGGGTGCCACAAGGTTCAGTGCTCGGGCCAATTTTATTCATACTATACATTCTTCCATTAGGTAACATAATCCGAAATCACAATATAAATTTTCACTGTTATGCGGACGACACACAGCTGTATTTATCAATAAAACCAGGTCAGACAGATAAATTAGAAACACTTAGCTCCTGCGTAAAAGCCATAAAGACATGGATGACAGCAAATTACCTCCTTCTTAACCCGGACAAAACCGAGGTTATTATATTAGGCCCTCAAAAACTGAGAGAGTCTTTATCTCAACAGATCGTCTCCCTGGATAATATTAGCATATCAACGAGCACAACAGTAAAAAACCTCGGAGTTCTGTTTGACCAAGACCTCTCTTTTAAAACACATATAAACCAGGCTTGTAAAATAGCGTTCTTTCACCTGCGCAACATTACTAAAATACGAAATATCCTAACTAAGAGCGATGCAGAAAAACTTATTCACGCATTTGTCTCTTCAAGGCTGGATTACTGCAACAGCCTGCTGGCAGCGTGCCCTAAAAGCTCCCTGAAAAGTCTTCAATTAGTTCAAAACGCAGCTGCTAGATTGTTAACCCGGACAAAGAGAAGAGAACACATTACACCTGTGCTAAAGTCTCTCCATTGGCTTCCTGTTGAGTTTAGAATAAAATTTAAAGTCCTGCTCCTCACATTTAAATCCATAAAGGGTTTAGCTCCGCTTTATCTCCAAGACGCTGTCATTCCATATCAGCCAACCAGAGCTCTCCGCTCTCAAAACTCAGGGTTACTAGTAATTCCTCGAGTCTCCAAAATTACTGTAGGAGGCAGAGCCTTTAGCTACCAAGCTCCGGTTTTGTGGAATAAACTCCCAGCCCACGTTAAAGAAGCAGACACAGTCCCTATATTTAAGACTAGGCTCAAAACGTACCTCTTCGAATTAGCTTATAATCAGGTCAGTTTGGTAAAGCACTAACCCACAGCCTGAAGTAAAGCTGCCTCAGGAGAAACACTGCTGTGGGAAGTACGGTCCACTGAGCGCTATCCTCTTCTTCTTACTGCAGACTTTGTTTTATCATGATACAATATTTAATTGATCTGTAGTCTGTTCATCACTATTCACATGGTGTCTCCTGTCCCCCCCCCCTCGGGAGTGCCTGTCTAGATCGAATGGAGGAACCTGGGTGAACGGAGGAACTGGCATTCTGGAATCCGAGGACTGGACAGTCTGTGATCTTGGCCCGTCTGCTGAGGGATCCTTCGGCCCTGGGTCTCTATAGCCTGTTAGTCCATGGGAGTGGATCTCTCCTTCTGTGGTTCTCCCCAAGGTTTCTCTTTTGTCCTGCCGGGTTTTTGAGTTTTTCCTTGCCGTACTGGAGAGTCTAAGGACGGGGGACGCCCACGCCGCTCATCGCTACCTTTGGACATTATATTTGCCTGGATTCACCTGAACTTTTAATTGTCATATTTATTGCTGTGTTTTATTGCCTTGATGTTTGTTGCAGCCCTTTGAGGCGACTTCTGTTGTGATATTGGGCTATACAAAACCATTAAACTTGAAACTTGATAGATAGATAGAACGATAGAACGATAGAACGATAGAACGATAGATAGATAGATAGATAGATAGATAGATAGATAGATAGAACGATAGATAGATAGACTCATAGACTCATAGGTTGATTGAGCGTTATTAGACACTCATGGTCAAAAGACAAACAAAGTTCAAGTTCATTTCTAGTTATGATCCCATTGTTCCATTTTGGTCTTGTTTTTCACTTTGTTTTTCACTTGTTCTGGGCTGGGTACCATTAAGCGATGCCAGTATAGTATAGAAAATAAAGTTTAGGTACTACGAGTATCGGAAAAATAAAAGTAGCGAAATAAAGCACTGAAAAAAATATTATAACTTTAGAGTCCAAGTTCAAAGGCCTGTTTGTCCAGAGACAGCATTAAAGGTTTTATGGGATAAATGAACATTCTTGAATGGTTTTCTGTTTCTAGAACACAAGCATTCAAATGTAAGTAATCGATAAAAGGTATCAGCATCGGTATCGAATAAACAAGTATTTTTTAAGTAATGGTTCGGAGGAAAAATGTAGCGGTACTTAGCCCAAGTCAGGCTTAGTCGGGCCCCAATTTGATAAAAAATAAATTTAATGACTTGCAATTCTTTGTCATATTATATATGATGTTACACGTGAGGAAAAAAATTGCAAGTTTTCTGTCAATTTATGTTTTCATATAAAAATAAGTAATTTTATGTATAAAAATGGCTTAAATTGCATAATTTTTTAATTAAATTTGAACAATGTATAGAGCCAGGTTTAAACGCATAGTTTTATTTTGTTAATTTATTAGTTACAAAGACTTTTTAGAGGCGATTTTGGACATCTTATTTAGTTTATTGTAAATTCAAATTTCCCCTTAAAAAAATAATTAATTCCCATATAAATCTATGCAATAAAATAAACATGTTATTGGGTAAGATTAGGAATTTGTTTCACGGTGAAAGTTTGTATGTTAAGAGATCAATTCATCGCCTGCAGCCTCTCTCCTCAAATAACAAAATAAAGTAAGTATTAAATCAGTGAAGTTCTCTTACTTGTGGATCCTGATGTGCGTTTGCAGAGTGGATTTAGTCGTAAAGCATTTGCCACAGATCTCGCAGGTGAACGGCTTCTCTCCTGTCACGTTTTAGGAATTACAGAAAGAGAGAGGAGGATCGTTATTACAAATGCCATAAAAAACAAAACAAAAGCACAACTTCAGTTCACCGGTGTGAGTCCTGAGGTGCTTCTTCAGCTGAGCCGTGTCCAGGAACTTGTGATGGCACTCGGCACATTCAGGCAACGACTTATCTAAAATAAATAAATCTTTAACTTTTTAGATTTTGGATTAGATTTTAGATTTGCTTGAATGTGGTTCTGACCTGAGTGAACTCTGTAGTGACTTTTGAGCTGCCGTTTTTGAGTGAAGGTTCGCTCACACTTGTCGCAGCTGAAGGATTTCTTATCTGTGAAACATAAAAATAGATAAATGACGGGACAATTGAAACATCACACTGCAAAAATACAATCTTTATTTGCCCTATACCTTCGTGCAGCTTCATGTGGTCCAGCAGGGAGTTCTTGGTGCACAGAGCCTTGTCACAGACCGAACAGATGAAAGGCCTCTCTCCCGTGTGCGCCCTCTGGTGGACGATCAGGCTGTGTTTCTGAGTGAAGCTGCGGCCACAGTCCGAGCACCTGAAAGGCTTCTCTCCTGGGACAGAGGAAGGAGATTACTTTAACAAAAAGGTACAATTGACCAAGTAATGAACTGAACAAGAGCTAAATTACAGGGTTTATACGAGTTATACAGACAGTCATAATTATTTTATCCTCCTTTAGTATATAGTAACCTCAAATGTTGGCGGGGAAAACAGTGCACATCAAATTATAAAACCTTTGTATCAATTTCATGAACATTCAGGCTATTTTTCTAGCATTTAAGTGACCGTGACCCTGAAAAGTGACCCTGCAAGTTGTGAAATGTGCCGATAAACTGGTCTCTGTAAAGAATTTGGATGGAACGTTAGGAAAGTTACGAATGAGTTTAGACCACAACTAACATTTTAATTTAGTGGCTTGACCCTTTCATTGTTTGCAATCAAAAAAATCAGGTATAGGGCCTTTAAAGGGCTCGGCACCGTGTTTACATGCTGAGATATGTTCTTACCTGAGCTTAGACGAGTTCATTTGTATATGTCTGGTCTTCACGCGTGCCCTCAATAATAATACTCCTGGTATTATTACGCCTAACAACATAGTTCCCCCTTTTTATCCACATTGTTTAATTTTGTGTAACTATACTTTATCGTGTAACACTTCACGTAACCATATTTAAATAGGGAAAACGTGGAAGAGCTTGGTAGCTTCTATCTTGACCTGGTTTGGAGCTATAGAGGAGAGGAGGAGAGGCTAAATGCTAACGCCGTCTGTGCTGTGTTTACGTGACCGAAGGCAATGATTTTTAATCCTTTTCAATATCCCCTTCTGAGGAATGATTGGAAATTCGTAGGACATACACGGGCAACTTATGAGCTAAACATTATTCACCATTACAGCCAAAACTTCAGTTGAATTTTGGACCATATTTATTATACGTAAGAACGCTATGGTTAAAGGTGCACTTTGTAACTTTTTATGTGAAAAAAAAAAAAGACTTGATATTTGCGTATATTTGACCTTGTAGTGACTCAGTGGTGATATGGGTGCAGCATGGTGCCTCAGCTTTCCCTCACAGTGGCCTTTATGACGTTCCTGAATCGATCATTTTGGGGCTTCTGGCTAGTTTCTGGTATGAACCCCTAAAAAACAATTGCTCCTGGAGCGTCATAGAGGCCACTGTGAGGGAAAGCAAAGGTGCCATGCTGCACCCATAACACCACTGAGTCACTAAAGGGTCAAATGCGCGCAAATATTAAAGGGGCTAGATTTAAGTTGGTCATTTTATACTCACTACTGCCACCTCAGGCCATACGTGTAACTGCAGCTTCTATATTAAGCTTGTGAATGACGGCAATTCGGACCCGAAGCAACAGCGTTTTGAGTGTCAGTGCAGGATTTTAGAGGCAGTTGTTTTGAAAAGTTCTGGGCTCATTCTACACATTAGGACATTTTTAAACTTAGGACATTAGTAAACTCTGTATAGTCCCTTTAAGATTTTTTTTTTCACCTAAAAACTTGCTTTAACACTGGATGGATTCTAGTTTACCACTAAGAACCACCTCTGAGGGGTTTACACGTTTACCTGTGTGCGTCCTCTGGTGAATCTTCAGAAACAGGTGGTTCTTGAACACTTTCCCGCACTGCTCGCACCTCGCCTCGGTGTTCGGATACTTCCTCTTCCTCCCTCGCTTCACCTGCTCCTGCTTTTTACTTTCCTCCTGCCCCAAAGTGTAGGACTTGTACTTCAGGGGCAGCTTTATTCGCCGCTTGCTCTGCTGTTCACCTGCGACACTCAACTCTCCGTCTTTCTTTGAACCTTCCCCCTCCTCGCGCCTCGCCTCCTCCTCCACCTGCGGGACATCTTTCCTCGGTCGTCCTCTTTTGCGTTTGGTGAAAGTTTTGCCTGCGTTTCGTCTCGTGCGTACGACTTCTGAAAGCTCCTCGGTCAAATCTTTCACTTCTAGGCTTCGTGCTGCTGCCAGAAGTTGCTCTAAATGCTTTTCTTCCGTAGAAATCTGCCCACTGTAAATAAAATCAAGCACGAGAGAGACGATTTCTACGGCGATGTTGCACACTTCAACGGTCGCCTGGTGTCGCGAGGAGAAAAGGCTGGAGAAATAGTCGCTGCTCGCTGCTAGAAGAGCTTTGTGGGCCTTGAAAAGCGTGTTCTCCACTTCGATCGTGACGTCGCAGAGGAGCTCCTGAGTTCGGAGCTGGTTAAACTTGCTCAAAATGCTCAGTTTGTGGGAATCGGAATGAAGGGAAATCTGAGAGGAGAGAGGAGCCATGTGGATTCTGAAAATGAGAAAAGCACAATTACTCACGGGAGGCGGAAGTGAGAAGATTCATTTCAATTGACTATTTAGCTTTAGCAGAAACAGGTCATTTACTTTATGAACTTCTTAGAGTAGTTTTGTCTCACTGTACTTTTTACCTCTACTTTACTAATATTATTCTGAAGTAACTGCACTCTTAGTTACACTTTCCACATTTGTCACAATCCGATACGTATCACGATGCTCAGGGGCCGATCTGATACGTATTGTGATACTGTAATTAATGATGTTAAGTGATATCTTTACCTTAAAAGGACTATAAAGAGTTTAAAAATGTTAAAACTAAACATTTTCCTCCCCCTACATGTTCCAGCCATGTCCAAAAGTGTAGAATGAGCCCAGACCTGTTCACCACAACTGCCTCTAAAATCCTGCACTGTCACTTATAAAGTTGTTACTTCGGGTCCGAATTGCCGTCAAACACGAGCTTAATATAGAACCTGAAGTTTACATGTATACCTGAGGTGGCAGTAGTGAGTATAAAATGGCCAACTTGCATCTAGTGCCTTTGAAATGCGTGTCCAATGTCTGTAAACCAAGTGCCATTTGACATTTATTGAAGTGTTAAAGGTGCATTATTGCGTAGGTTTCCTCCGGGCACTCCGGTTTCCCCTACCACTAAAAACATGCACAATAGGCCAGGATGAATGATGTGTGAGTGAATGTATGGTGGTGTCAGAGGGTCCGTTGGCGCAGTCGCGAAAGCGCCTCTGACAGTCTCCCCCAGGGGAAACTGAAGCTACAAACGTAGCTTTCCACCACCGAGTATGGAGTGAATGTACAATTGTCTCATGTAAAGCGCTTTGTGACAATGTCTGTGAAAGGCGCTATATAAATAAAGATCTTCTTCTTCTTCTTCTTCTTCTTATGCAACTGTTTAAGTGGGAAAAATAGTGATATTTGTATGTATTTGACCTTGTAGTGATCCAATGGCTGTATGAGTGACTAACATGGCGCCTTTGCTTTCCATCACAGTGGTCTCTAGGAGGCTCCAGGATCCATTGTTTGGAAGGTTTTCACTGCTCATGGAGCCTCTCACCAGAAAACCTACAAAACTATTGATCCTGGAGCGTTGTTGAGACCACTGTGATGGAAAGTAAAGGCGTCATGTTAGTCACTCACACAGCCGTTGGGTCACTACAAGGTCAAATACGCACAAATATCAACTTTTTTTTCCGTATAAAACGTTGCATAATGCAGCTTTAAGATTGAAAAGTGCATGAACACAACATGTAACAAAGTGTTGTGTAACGGTTACTGGAAAGCAAAGGAGTGCATGATAAAAAATGTGTTCGTGACCATGTCTGTGAAAGGTGCTATACAAATAAAGTCCTTTCTTTTCCTTGATAAAGCATCGATGCTTGGAATTGCACAAAGTATTGCGATCCAAATCCGATCCGATGTTTTGTTCCAGCCCTACCATCTGGTACATGGCTGGGCGACATCGACAGAAATAAATATCGCAATATTTTTGGGAACTTTCATTTCATTTAGACTGCTGTGTCGCTCCAAAATATATTTCCCTCTGACAAGCTACAAAAGTGGGAAAGGGAAAAAAACACTTAGACTTCACATCAAGTATTTTTTATTTTATTTTTAGCAGCAGTTGGTTTCTTGACTTTGGAGATAAACTCGTTATTGTAAATTTGCAAATCTCACAAACAGCAATTTTCGATATTATCTTGTCAATGATAAATTGCCCTCTTCTAATCTGGAATAGCTTTACCATGTTTTGCACATTTTATAGGCATTGTTATTCTTATATTTCTTAACCTTTTCTTGGAGGCAAATGTTCAAAGCTGGTGGGCCACATTTTAACCCGGGGGCCTGAGGTTGCCTTCCCCTTTAGAAAAGCTTGATTAAAAGCAATATTTAGATTATGGGCAGTTTCTCACTTCTGCCAAGCTACATGTAACTGTTGCATGTGTTCATTATGTGATCTTTACTGCATAAAAATACATTATAATTACATCTTAATCATATTTTTATGTAAACATGGGCTTATTTGATCATTTCTGATGGAGGAACCAGAAACAACTAACTCAAAAAAAAAAAGACTGGAATAAATGACATCGGCCTGCAATTTATAAAACAATGAATGATCCAACAAACTATCAAATGCAGCACAAAATCCAGCATGCTTATTTCTATTTATTTCTATTAATTTTGACATAACTTGTGTGTCCACGAGAAGGTCTTTGCAGTAAAATAGCCTCTGTGTGTAAAGCTCTGGCTGGTGTTAGCAAGCAGGCTACATGGAGACCAAAACACCGCGTTAGCATCGGTCCGTACACGCCTTTAATCGCCATAAAAATCTGCATCTCAAAGAATGAAGCAAAATGCAGAAACTCTGAGCAGAATTCAAAAGTTATGGGGTTAAATATTTCAAAGTAGCGAGCTTTTAGGACCTTACCGTGTTTCTGCGTTTACCGGAGCGAGAGCGGAGCGGAACTCTCGCGAGACCAGAGGGAGTATCCCACAGCTGGTGGAGGAAACTGCTGCAAACATTAAATTGGCTTCAAACTTTCGCTATTTTCACCATTTTGCGCGACAAAATGGTGAATTGGAGGTAGATTTGCAGGATAGCTGCTGCGCACATCTGTACATTTGGGAATTGTAACCGAAAACGCGGTTTCCCTCCACGAATTGAAATGATTATGGTTGAGAGGAGCTTGTTTACAACCTGCTTTACCTGAAAAATCAAACGCCAACAAACCTCTGTCAAATAAGGTGAGTTGTCGTGCAAAGACATAACAGGTACGAACAAGTACGTTCTTGGCTAAATGTATCTATTTATTTCTTTTTTATGTAGTATATTTACCATGTTTTCAGGAAAAATAGTAAAGTAATGAATAATTTGTATTATTTCCAGAGATTATAGCAATGACACCGGGTAATGGAGCAAACCTAACGAAGGTTATATGTGCAACCCCCGCCTTAACTCAGTGCATTTTCTCCAGTTCGGCTTTACCCAAATCTAAAAGCTTCTTGACTGGAGCTTGCAGCCTATAGGCCAGTGTAACGCCTCATTTGAAAGCTAAGACCTACAAAACTGATCTAAATGGATCTTTTCCCTCACTTTGTTGCCTTGTTGTCGTCGTCACTTTTTCACTCTCTTTTTCCATCTAATTTTTTCCATTTTCATCGCATTTGTTGTCACTTTTGATCTGCAGGTGCAGATCGTTGCTATGTCTTTGGACTCAACACCCACCGATATCTCTGATTGTGATGTGAGCTAGTTGCTCAGTTGGTGCGATTTATGAAAATTATGAGAAACATTATATGTTATAATGTAAAAATCGTAATATCTCCAAGGAAAACACCTTAAAAATGATTTAGAAATATATATTTCTGATGAAAAAGGAGCAAGAAACAAAACCACAGATATGGGCGACAGTGGCGCAGATGGTAGAGCGGGTCGTCTCATGATCGGAAGGTCGGGGGTTCGAATCCCACCTCCTGAAAGTGCACACTGTCGCTGTGTCCTTGGGCAAGACACTTCACCCACATTGCCCCCAGTGTCTGCGTACATTGGTGTATGAACGGGAGTATGAATGGGTGAGTGGATCCTTGCTGTAAAGCGCTTTGAGTGCCTAATGTAGGTGGAAAAGCGCTGTATAAGTTGAGACCATTTACCATATTGTGAATCGACATGACGCTGTTGGAAATTTTAAATTTGCTCACAGTGGCAACAGGAATAATTTTTGTTTACTCAAATAAGAGTAAAGATACTTTACTACAATATTACTTAAGTAGAAGTAAAAAGCACTGATTGATATAATTACTCTAACGAGCAACGAGTAGAGTTTCTTCAAAAAGTTGCTCAAGTACCGGTACTTGTCCTTGATTGGCAGCCTCACTTCAGCCAGTCGACCCCAGGGCAGCTGTGACCTCAGTTTAGTGCTTCATTATAAACACTGAAACAACAGTGCAGTAATATTAACGTGACTGAATATTGCTTTTCCAACAGCCCTGATTCAATGGTTTATTTTTACATCTTAATTTATAAAATGCTTTAAAAAAAACAGTCGATCGAAGTGCAAACTCAAAACACAAAAGCAAAAATTAAAGTAAAGGTCAATCCCCAGACTGTGTTCGACGCCCAGGAGAAAGAAAAAAAAACAAGTTTTTATTAGAGATTTAAAAACAGGGAGTGAATGGTCTAATATGCAGTAAGCCAAACACTTCTCAGTTTTTTCTTGATCTTAAGTTAAATATAAAAGTTTATTCTTTGGGGCTTGTGGTGAATCTTTAACCAGCCTCGGCTCATATTTGCTCAGTAAGTGGAGAGGTGCCAGTTTTTGCTTGGCACGGTGCTTAAAGTTCTGAAGGTCAGGCTCTAAGTGAAGTTCCAACATTGAAACTACAAAGCTGATATAAACTTTACTGTCCTTTGTTTTACAGCGTCTGTTACTCAACACGTGTCCCATTATCACCTCGCTCTGGTGTTAACTTTGTCCTCGGCTACACTTTGTACTTTGACATCATCCAGTTAACGTTCAACATTTCAGATTAAGTTTTAAGTTTGATGTCTCTGTGTTTCTCTCAGATCGGTTTGTGATGAAGCGCGTGAAGGTCGTCGTGGTCGGAGCCGGAGTCGTCGGTTTCTCCGCCGCCGTCTGTGTGGCAGAGTCTCTCCCGAGCTGCTCCGTCACGCTCGTCGCAGAGAAGTTCAGCCCCGACACCACCAGCGATGGAGCGGCCGGGATCCTGTTCGCAGCCCAGTTTCCAGGTGATACAGTCGGGATTTGGATTGGTCACATCTGGCAAAGGCTGCGAGTATCTGCAGATAACTTAAGGTTTTGTCTCCTTAAAGTTCTTTTAATGAATCAAACCTAACCCTCTACAAATATGTCAGAAAATGCCAGAGTTGATCAGTTTGTATTTCGGTCTTAAAATGTGCATCGTAAACTTAAATGTGGTCACTTTTGCGAGCACATTTCTGAAATGATGGATACTTTTTAACAAACATGAAATTGTAATTTGCAGCCTGTGATTGCAGCTCAATTGCAGACACTTGGAAAATGAAATGGGTGAGATTAACTGCAAACTGCAATGTTGCCACCAGGTGCCGCCAGAGAGCAACATGCAAAAAAAAAGAAAAATTCTCTAGCCATGATGGCACACTTCTGCAGGTCTTTAGAGAGAGTTTCTTTTGTGTTTTTGTCCTTTTGAATGAGTCCTAGCTTAGAGCTATTTTATTTGAGGTTTATTCTCTCCATCTTCTTCCACTTTTCCGTTCCTTGGTCATGGGGGCAGCTGTTTGGAGCTGCTCAATTCACATTGCATCAGCCCCTTATGGCTCCTTCTGCAGGTGGTGGGTCCACAGAAAGACGGCCTCACGATTAAACAGGCCTGTTGGTCTCCCATAAGGAGCTTCTGAACTGCTGTTTGTCTGACCCTGGACCTGTTTGCCCTGGGAGAACCTACCAGGGGCACGAAGCTCCCGAAAACAGAGCTCCAGGATCATTCGGGTGCTCAAACCCCTCCACCACGTTAAGGTGGTGGTTCCAGGAGGGGAGGTTTATTCTAATCCAAATCTGTGATGATACATTCTAGCTATAACTGGTGGTTTGGATCCAGGTTGTATTTAGCTTAGATCAGGGGAAGGAAACCACTTTCTCAAGATAGTGGTTTCCTTCCACTATATAATGTTGTAGCCACTAATGTTGTAATGGCTAATCTGTGTTAATGGCCACTATTGGCTGAAGGTGTTGTACAGACAAGCACGTGTGTCTTTCAAATTCCAAGAGAATCCAGTGAAATAATATTTTTTTTTTTTTATTTAGCTCACCTTTGCCTTAAAGGGGCTGGATGCAAGTTGGCCATTTTATACTCACTACTGCCACCTCAGGCCACACGTGTAGCTGCACCTTCTATATTAAGCTCATGCATGACGGCAATTCAGACCCGAAGTGACACCTTTGAGCTCATTTTACACATTAGGACATGGCTGGAACATGTAGGGGGAGGAAAATACTTAATTGTAACATTTTTAAACTCCCTATAGTCCCTTTAAACTGTGGCATACCGCATTTGCTCTGCCCGATCCCATCAGATTTTGGAAGCCCTGCATGAAGGTAAACTAAATGGCTCCTACATTTGTCTTTGATATGTTTTTATTTTGCATTTAAAAATAATATCGTGAGTTTCCTTTGGTTTGAAATGTGCTGAAGTGGCTCTTTTGATGCATAAAGCTTCAGACCCCTCCTTAAATCAACAGATCTTCTACATGTACATTGTTGTCGTTGCAGATATCCCGTTGCAGAGGCAGAAGCGCTGGTTCAAAGACAGCTTCGATCACCTTTTGTCCATCGCTCACAGTGCAGAAGCTCCACGAGCCGGAGTCATGCTCAGCTCTGGGTATTACTTTATTTACTGCAAGAGACGCCACATGCAGATACGTCCAGTTCCTAATTACTCGCCCTTTTCCATGTGATTTCTCTTCTCAGGTGTCAGATTTTCAAGGACGTCCCGGCTGTGAGGCGGCCGTTCTGGGGAGATCTGGTCATAGGTTTCAGGGAGATGAGTGAGCGGGAGCTGCGGAGGTTTCCGGAGCACACGTTCGGTCAGGCCTTCACGACGCTGAAGTGCGAGTGCGTCAGCTACCTGCCCTGGCTTCACAGCAGGTCAGTCGTTTATGTGAACCAGCGAGAACTCGGCCTCTGTCTGTAAAGATGCTGACGATACAGAACAATTAATCTAGTGACGCACTTCAGAGCAAAGGTTTAGGACCATAGCTCGAGAAGAACAAACATGAAAACCACCTCCAAAAAGAAATCACGATCCTCTGTCTGGAACTGCTGTCCATTGTGAACTTCTCTTACCAGTTGCCATTCATCCTCAAATGTTGTCAGTTCGATTTAGATCAGGGTAATGTGCAGGGCCGATATGGATTTTTGGATCCGAAACCGATACGAAAGGGGTTGGCCGATATATAAGCTGATATTTTAAGTTTTTTTTAATTTTTTTATCTCTCACATAGCCTATAGTAAACCTCTTACCCCCCGCAACCATAATGCCAGCTCTGTCTCACAGTAAATATTAGTTTATTATTATAGTTTGTTATTAAACCACGGTGAGGCTGCGTTTGTTTCATGAAGCTAAAATCTTCATGAGGATGTGAGACAGGCCTCAACCGTATATATACACTTGTATATGACAACTGAAAGTGTATCTGCTCTCTTGCCTTTCACTGTAATGACTTAATATTTATGTTGATGTTTTATGGATTGATTTTATCAGCTTGTTGAATTGCCTTCCGTATGAATTGTGCTCTACAAATAAACTTGCATTTTTAGTTTGAGTAAAATGACACACTTTAATGTAATTAACCTCTTAATTGCAGAGGTTGATTACTGAACCGAGTGCATTTTCTCCGGTTTGGCTTTATGTCCAAATGTCATTGGAAAGCGAAGACCTACAAAACTCATCTAAACTGTTTCTGCCTCGTGCTGTTGCTACGATTTTTTTCATTGCTTTTTTTGTCGTGTTTTCATCACACATTTTTGTCACTTTGCTGTTGCTCTTTTGTGGCTTTGTCACTGTTTAATTGCATTTTTGTTACTTTTTGTGTCTTTATTTTGTTTTGCATTTTCAACACTTTTCTGTCATGTTTTTATGGCTCTTTATTGTGTTTTTTTCTTTACGTTTTCATCACATTTTCATCACTTTTTCTCACCTTTTTGTGTCATTTTTGTTGCTATTTTGACACTTTTTTTTCTAGAAGCTTTTAGGTTTGGGTTAAGCCCAAGAAAATGCACTTGGTTAAGGTGTATTTGTGGCCACACCGCCTTTGCTCTGCCCAATCCCGTCAGACCGTGGAAGCTCAGCAGGGAAGGGCCTGGCAGGACTTGGATGGGAGACCGTTTGGGACCAGGAAGCCTAGTGAATGTAGTGAGTGAGTGAGTGAGTGGTTGGTGGTGGTCGGAGGGGCCGATGGCGCAGACTGGCAGCCGTACTTCCGTCAGTCTACCTCAGGGCGGCTGTGGTTACAATAGTAGCTTACCACCACCGGGTATGGAGTGAACGAATAGTGCAATATAAAGTGTCTTTTGAGTGTCCAGAAAAGCGCTATATAAAACTCATGCATTATTTATTTATTTGCGTTTTCATCACACATTTTTTACACTTTGCTGTTGCTCTTTTGAGGCTTTTCTTGTCACTTTTTTCATAGTTCTTTTCCTCACCTTTTTTGGTCATTTTTGTTGCTATTTTGACACTTTTTTTCAAGAAGCTTTTAGGGTAAAGCTCAAGAAAATGCACTCGGTTAAGGTGGGTAGGGGACTAACAATGCCATACATTTTCTTCCATCAGGGAAAAGTTCATACGTGTCAGTTTAAAGGTATTGAGCAGTGAATGAACTTGTGTGATTTCAGGTTCCTCAGGGCGGGCGGGACGGTGGAGCAGAGGCGCGTGTCGTCTCTGGATGAACTCGCCGGCTTCGACCTGATCGTGAACTGCTCGGGCCTCGGCTCCAAAACTTTAGCCAACGACACCTCCGTTCACTCCGTCCGGGGGCAGGTCCTCAAAGTGCACGCGCCCTGGATCCAGCACTTCACCCGCGACGGCGACGGGAAAACCTACATCTACCCCGGCATCGACGGCGCCACCATCGGAGGGACCCGGCAGGAGCACGACTGGAGGCTGGAGCTGGACGAGGAAGACACCGCCGGGATTCTGGAGCGATGCAAGAAGCTCGAGCCGTCGCTGGAAAACGCTAAAGTCGTGAGCAAGTGGGTGGGGCTGAGGCCGAGCAGGAAAAACCCGAGGCTGGAGAAGGATATGGTGAGAGTTAAAGGAAGGAAAGTGCCTGTGGTTCATAATTACGGTCACGGGGGATGGGGCGTGACGCTGGCGTGGGGCTGCGCTGTGGACGCTCTGGGGCTGGTCAGAGAGAGCCTTCAGGAGATCTCACCTCAGGCTAAACTCTGAAACTAAACCTGTAATTCAGTGCCATATTACTCCAGTGCTGCACATGAACAATCCCTGAAACATGATTAATTTAAATAATCCTCATCCTTCATAATCAGCTCTGTGTTTGTAAATGTTTCTAGCTTCAGATTTTTTAATGAGACTTTAACACTGTTTTGCACAAATAATCCTAAGGTTGCAGGAACTTGTCAATAATAAATACCTTTTTAAAAATGTGAATTGACTTGTTTTTATAGCAGTAAATCAGTCACAACGATCAATGCTACACTTTACCACTTGAGAGAGATTTGGGAAAACAGAGACTACCTGAAATTACTGCTGTGTTTAGTCGGTAAAAGTAGCTCTTGCAGCAATTACCTTTACAATTTGAGTCTCATTAGTGCTAGATAGTCTGCGGTGATTTTGTCTAAAATCATAACCTTAATCAACCATATCCCTGTTCAACACATTTTTTGTCATGAAATCTTTAGTTTTCACAGTAGACCAGTAGTTTAAGACAGTCTGACCAAATGAACTCTGAAAGTTATAGTTGTAGAGATGATGAAATCTTTGCATGTTTCAGTCGCCATCTGCAGGCCGTTAGAAGTATCACCAGCGTGCGGTGAAGTGTCACTTATCAGCTGTTCTTCCTTCCGTGGCCAGTCTGACTGGAAACGGAGCCAGTCGCTCTGAGACCACCAGGCGGCAGGGGGCGTGGCCAGTCGGATGGACCTCAGGACCGTCAGACTGGCCACGCCTCAAAAGGAAGAGCAGCTGATAAGTGACAGTTCACTGCACACTGGTGATACTTGTGATGACCTGCAGGTGGCGGCAGAATCATGTACAGGTAAAGATTTGTACATCTTTAAGACTGACCAAAAGAACTTTGAAAGTTATACTAGTAACACAAGTAGACCTAATGAACGTTACTAAGCTTAGTAGTTTCCAACTTCTTTTTTTACCCTTCTGTACTCTATACTTCGCACTCTTAAAGGGACTATACAGAGTTTAAAAATCGTTAACCACATAGCATAATTGCCTAACTCATTTTTGTTTTGTTTTTGGAAAACATGTAAAAAGACGTTTTTTAGGAAATGCGTCGTTTTTCTCTTATTGCCATTGTAACAATACAAATTAACTTAGGCAATTATGCTATGTGGCTAGCGAAATGTTAAAGGGGCTAGATGCAAGTTTCCAAATTTATACTCACTACTGCCACCTCAGGTCATACGTGCAACTGCACCTTCTAAATATCTATCTAATATAGAAGCTGCAGTTACGCATAAGACCTGAGGTGGCAGTAGTGAGTATAAAAATGACCAACTTGCATCGAGTCCCTTAAAATGTCATTTCAACTGCAGAGCCAATCTGTGGAAAAACCAGGCAAAAGTGGGCGGGACCCACATCCGTCACATGATGAGAGCCGAAAGTAAAACGTCCCATTAATTTTTAGGCATTCATTTTTCAAAAAAGTTCAAATATTAGGAACTTAAAAGCGTCGCTCCGCCGAATCAGCTCTGTGCTAACTCATGAACACAAAAGTAATTTTAGCGTATTTTCAATTAGTGTTAAGTGTTTTCTTTTTTGTAGTAATAATTGTGCTTTTAAACTCTTTTCTTTAATCAATGATAAAATGAGTAGGACATTTGACTTCAGGCACGTGACTTGTTGAGCTCTATTGTTTTGAGATTTGGCTGTAATTAACTAAAACGCTTCACCAAAGCTTCGTCCTCTCCTCAAACCATTTAAAGCAATCAGAGCTAATGTTATTCGCACCGTAATCCATTAAAATCACCAGATTATTGCAAGTAAACAGACTTTTTAGCAATGGGCAGTTTATTCCTCAAGCTCAACTACAACAGAAGCACACTTAAAACTTCAATGTGAGAAAACAGACATGAGATCAATGAATGAGAAACCACTGCGTCCATCAGAGGTGCTTTCCACTTGGGTTTGTCCCCGGTGAGTCCTTTTATACCACTTTTCTTTCAGTACAATCACTGTTTGACCTGATTTTAATCCCAGTTCTGCTTTAGAGCCGATAAAATCCAGTTGTAGGGTTTCAAAACTATTTACCCGTATCGTCTATTGCTTCTCCTGGGGGAAACATGACATTACCCACTCTGCTTTAGTGCATTATAAAACTTCTTTTTCACAATAATCTCAGCACTTTCAGTAAAATCTTTCCAAAAGGAGTGTGTGCACGACGCGGCTTTCAGGCACATGATAAAATACCGTGCAACAATACTTTTAAAAGTCTACACAAAGAAAACAACGTAAACCCCCACTGTACAATCTCCAAACGACTGCTCAACATTCACCAAAGCTCTTATTTACAAGTTTCGAAGTCAAAGAAGCAAGAAAAAACATCAAGAAATGAATGAAGCAAGCATGAAGTGAGTCACTGCAAATGTAGACGTGGAATTGTCCCCGTTGGGTTTTTGTGGTGCTTTTTTTCTGTGGTAAAATCTCCATCTTTATCCCCATTGAGATGCTACTTATTATTCTACAACGCTAAAAGAGTTACCCATCTTTTATGAAATTAGTATCAAAGCAAACCCAAGTAACTCAAGGTCGTTTTAAGTCAGATCCTCCTTTTCTTTTAAGTCATTTCTCAAGCCGTGAATCCACAAAAGCAACTGCAAAACCGTCCAAAGCAAGTCCACAATAAAAACCAAGGAAAAACGTCGCTGTAAAAGTCCTTCTGAGTCGATTAGAATCCCAGAGTGTTCATATTCGTCGTTTCGTAGTCCGGTTACTGCCCGCTGCAGTCGTTGTTGTTGTCCAGGTTCTCGCTGCTCTCGTAGCAGCCCGAGTCTCTGGGGGAGTCGCCCAACAGTCCGCGTCTGTCCACCAGGGGGAGCTTGTCCGGGGACATGTCCGTGGGGCTGCTGC
This sequence comes from Gobius niger, assembly GCF_951799975.1. Taxonomy (NCBI): domain Eukaryota; kingdom Metazoa; phylum Chordata; class Actinopteri; order Gobiiformes; family Gobiidae; genus Gobius; species Gobius niger. Next base: position 26,000,376 of record NC_136867.1, read on the forward strand.
GCTCGGGGTCGCTGCTGCCTGTAGGGACCGAGAGGCGACAGCAGAGGGCACTGTTACAACGGCGTGGTCACTTTTTACAGCTTTCTCTTTAAAAATGTACTTCCAATCCCGAGTTATACTAAGGTGTGCTTGTTGAGTATTAATGAGGTATTAGTAAGCATAAGTAATCTCCTTAATGCTATGAATAAGCATATTATTCATGGCCTATTAGTATGTTACTGGATAATAGTATAACAAGCATTGTATTAAAGGGTGTAACATTTGGTAAAATATTGGGGGGTCGAGATTCAATGCCTTTCAGGGGGTCTAATTAGTTACATTAGGTAGGTCTGAATATACAAGCATAGAAGCAGTCATTAGTTTATGGCTTAAGTAAAGTTTTCTGTTACCAAAATACATGACTAAATTAATTTGAGCAAATGTACAACTGAACTGCCTCACTCAGTTACACACTATGGGAATATAAGAGGTCATTTTTTACACATGTTGGCTGATTTTGTCCTAAATTTACGTTGTTTAAACATTTTCTATCCACAAAAGACATTGGGCCTCATTCACAAACGTTCACCGCACGTTATTTTGCACAAATTTGTTCTTAAGGCAGTCTTAGGAAGATTTTTGGACTTCTAAAAACCTCTCAAAGAACAAATCCTGAGAACAGTCAAGAGGAAAAATCTCCAGTCATATATATTTGTACATATTAAATCATGTATTAATTAATTCCAGAATGTAAATATCCTCATCATAAATTTCAGATACCTTTCTACAGAAATTAGTTGGTAATATCACTTGTAGTCTACTTTTATGTATTACTGCTAAAACTTTCGAATGTTGCCGTTCACAAATAATGCAGCATTATTAAAGCAGTACTAAGTAACTCTTCCACCTAGAGGCCATAAGCGCAACTGCAGGTGTCGCAGCAAGTTACGATTTTTTAACTTCTTAATTGTCTTGGAGAGGAAATACTACGCTGACAGAAAAGGCGAAGGGAGAGAGGGTTACTGTGCATCCAATTATACAATGGAAATCATTTTTTTCACTCAAAATTGGCTGTAAATACTGTTTAAAGTGACGTTAGCCCGCAGTTAGCTTTGCCCGTTAGCATGTTAGCTTCTTCTTCGTGATTCCATTAGTGTGTATTGCTTTTTCCGGACCGGTGGCAGTCAAGTTGCAAACATGGTTTTCTGTCCAGCGACACCAGGGGGAGATGAAAGACCCTCCAATCATCCCATAAACACTTGTATTACCCCCACAGGGACTACGAAAAGGATTTATTAAGGTAAACACGTTACTTAGTACTGCTTTAACGTAATTTGATAAAGACGGACTTTCGCCTCGATCCTAAGACCTTATGCCCCCGAGGCGTGTGCTCTACTCGACGAGCTAACCGAGTGGAGTTCTGCCTCGTCGCTGCATCTATTTAATGGACTGACCCGCGGGCAGAGAATCTATTTAAACATTGTGTAATGAGAGCTAATTCGCCCAAAGGTTTAGGTGGCACCGATTATTTTGGGGGTTTTGCCGATTATTAGTTTTGGATTCGTGTTTGGTCATTCATTTCCTCCTTTTTTGTCCTTATATGGTGAATCAAAGGCGTGACATATGCTAATTAGTCCTCACATACACACGGCGCTTGCAAGTTGGGATTCACAAACTTTAGAACACAGTTGCCAAGGATTTTCCTTGCTTAAGAAGGTGTTGTGAATCTGGTGCGGTTTCCTGTTTTTCTGAGAAGAATTTCTTAAGATGTTCCTGAATGAGGCCCAATCTTTTGAATTATTTATGTATTTCTACTGCAGTTTTCTGCCGTACCGTCGTACTCCTGCAGCAGCTCCACGGCCGTCAGCAGCACCGCTCTGTGCTGAGGGTCTCTGATGTTCAGCTCGTCCAGATCCTCCTCCTCCAGGAGCTTAAACGTGTCCAGATCCTCGTATCCGTTAAACAGGAAGGTCGGCAGGTGGTCCTGAGGGACACAGGGGGGTATGAACAGCAGAAGGGACAACTGTGGGCCGTAGGCGGGTGTAGCACGACATTCAGTATAATAATATACAACAGCTAACTCTCCATAAGCATAAACAGAGACAGGAAACAGTGGTTCCACCATAGAAATAAAAAGGAGAAGCGGTGCTCGATCCTAACGTATGTGGACAGTTAGCGTCTCGGCTAGTCCGGTGAACTGTTCAGCATTCGTTAGCCCGTTTACTATTATTTTCCTTTAGTCGCTAGCATTAGCCTCAAACATTGCAAATTATGAAAGATCCGGATATTTTCAGCTGTTTCCAACCAATCGACCTCATTAAGGAGATGTCAAAGTCTAGTTAGGAATCATTAATGAATGTACAGACCTTTTTAGGCTTTTACTTTAGATTAGAATTTGTGTAGAAGTGGCCTCTGAGCTAAATGCTAAACTGGCTAACTCTCCATAGTAATAAACAGAGACAGGAAACAGCCGTTAACCTCCACTGAAACCCAGAGCCTATTCTTAGAAATTCACCAATTAGACACAATTATCACAATCCTCCAAGTATTTTCTGTCTGTACTTGTACTGTATTTAAATTAAGGAATATGAACAGTATCTGAACAGGATTTCTAGATTTTTTCACATTTACTTTTGACACATGGAGTAAAATAGTGAAATATGTTTTCTTCATCGGCATGAAACGCTACAATGCTTTTCTTTCCAAATAGCCGCTAACCTTCCTGTTCCATCTGGAGACCATTGCGGGACAGTGTGGCTGTCTTTTTGTTCATCAATAAGAGTGTGCTGTGTGGAAGCCTAAGTGCTCTCAAAGTCACTTCCTTTATTGTAAATGTTTTAAATAGTTAGGGTTTGGAAACAGTGATCTAACCCACACCCTCGTTGTTCATAACTGTCTGGTACCTTGAGGTTGATCCGCTCCAGCAGCTCCTCCACCGACGTGGGCTTGGGCTGCCTCGCTCTCCTCCGGCGCCGCGTCTTCTTCGGCTTCACCGGCTCCTGGTTGATCACGTCCACGTAGATGAACTTGAAGGTGCCGACTTTGCCGTTCAGCATCCCCATCCACGTGCCCATGGGCGGCTTACTGATGATGTCGATCACGTCTCCACTCTGCGGAGAGAGGACGGCAGGAACATCAAAGCACTGGTCATAACCACACACACACATGGAGGAGGACAGGGGTTTGGACTGTCCACCTCAGATTACAGGACAATGAGCAGCACTGGTCATGACCACACACACACATGGAGGAGGACAGGGGTTTGGACTGTCCACCTCAGATTACAGGACAATGATCAGCACTGGTGTTACGGTCATGACCAGAGACATGGAGGAGAAGGGTTTGAAGTGTCCACCTCAGATTACAGAGCGATGAGCTGCTGGCTTCTATTTTTACTTCTGACTTACTTTATCACTCAAAAAGACAATTGTCCTGAACAAACAAAGGGCAGAAAACAACATCTTTTCCGTTTCTTCTCTATTGCTTGCCTATTTTTTCATCAATGCCCCCTGATTTTGTCCATATTTTTCTCCCAAATTTTTGCCATTCCCCCCACATTTTTATTCACTTTCTACCCATTTTTCCCACCAATGACTTGCCCACTTCACTTTTTTTTCTCAATTTTCCAAATCTTTCCCCAATTGTCCCTTGATTTTTCACACAAAAAACTTTTTATTTTTTATTTTATTCACACTTTTTTTTTTTAAACCAATGACTTGCCCATTTTCTCCTAATTTTCCCCATTTTTTAAAAACAATATTTTTTTTCCATATTTTCCCCCCACATTTTTGTCACTCCCCCTGACATTTTCACCCCAAAAAAATCCCAATCCCCCCCCATTTTTCCCCAAGTTCTTTTCACATTTTTATCCACATTCCCCCCCATTTTTTTTTTCGTTTCCAATTTTTGCTTACATGACTTAATTTTGATATTATAAATTAGCATACCTTCCAAATTGCCCACTTCTATATCTGTAGTTTGTATATTTTAAAGCCACACAGTCGGTAGTTGAATTTAATACCAATTTAATGCCCTACTATAATGTGAGTGCCATTAAATTGAGTATTTAACGTAATTTCTTTGTAAATATTCCATCAAACAGGTCCACACTGACCTGGGTATGGCAGAACCGGATTAAGCTAAACGAGGCCTGAACCAGAGCCTGTACCTTCAGTTTGAGCGAGTCCGAGTCGTAGGGACTGGGCGTGAAGTCTGTGTGGACCAGGGCGCGTCCGCAGAACGGGCCTCTGTACGGAAGCTCCTCCTCCTCGCCGTCCTCGCTCTTCACGCTCTCTCTGTTACTGTGAGACGAGTCTGTGGTGCCCACCGTCTGACCGCCTGCAAACAACCCGGTGTACATCAGCCATGATCTGTATCTAAAGAGGGGGTATTATGCTTTTTGCAGGTATTTGGTAATAATCTCACATCTTTATCGCTATCTCACACTGTGTTGGTTAGAAAATGCAATATAGATTTAAAAATAATTAAAAAAAATCAGGTTCATTTCCTGGTTTTCAAGCTTCTACCCATACGCCTCCCCCTTGCTCCTCTTTGCTGCACAGCTGTTTCAATGAAGGAAAAAGTAAATAAAAAGACCCATGTTGCTGTTATAGCTAATAGTGTAGAGGAGCTTTTTGGAAGCTGCTACAAAGAACAGCCATCAGTGACGGTACAAAGATAACTCAAGGAACAAATCCAGGTCTGTTTTTGATGAGAAAACAATATTATAACACGGTAAAAAGTAGGACTGGGACAAAATATCGGATCGCAATACTACTACCAGGTAATGATACTTTATCAAGGATTGAGATATTTTCAATATTTGTGTTTGGGGGCATTTTTTTATCATGCACTCCTTTGTTAAATATTTTGGTAATGCAATTTTCAATCTTAACACTTCAATAAATGTCAAATGTTTTTTTAGTTTTTTTACACATTTTAACATAAACTTACCACTTGTCATAATTACTTTCTGTATCGGGTCGGCCCCTGAGTATCGTGATATGTATCGGATCGTCCCAGCCCCATACGTTTGTTAAGTGGTGACATCACAGCTCTACTTCCAGGTTTGCAGATGTGCGAGAAACTACAAAAAACTCTTTAATACCACAATCAATATTTCTGAAACTCAACACAAAGTTGCTGAGCAAATTTATTTATCAGGCCCATTAGCCAAAAAATGCTATAAAAGTAATATTTGCCAGAATCGGTACTTCCGGGTGGGGGGAGCTAAATGCTAACGGCGCAGCAGCTACGCTAACCCCGGAAGTAGTGACTTTAGTAAATATTACTTTTTTTAGCAGTAGGTGCGGCATTTTTGGCTAATGAGTCTGAGAAATAAGTAGGTTCAGTAACTCTCTGTTGAGTTTCAGAAATATTGATTTTTAAGAGTTTTTAATGTTTTTTTCTCGCATATTTGCCGGTCTGCTAGTACCCGGAAGCGGAAGTCGCGACATCAACAAAAGTATAAAGCTCTAAAAAGTCGATTTTGCATAACACCCCCCCTTTAACACTCACAGCCAAGTTTATAGGATGGAGCACAAACATGAGTTTACAAAACAATTGGCAATGTAAATAATATTTTAACAAACAAATTTCGATGTTCGGTTTTGTATCATTATTAGTTTCAACATGGATGAGTGTCGGAGAATTTAGATGAATATTTCTCTCCACCCAAGACAATAGTAAATGAAACTCCTCACCAACAAGATCATCCTGACAGAGATTACAATAATACAATTTTCTATCAATTCCCTTTTATCTTTTATTTCAAGGCCATCGATTACAAATATCATATCTATAAGAGATATTCTAACACAAGAGATACTTTTCTAATATAAACACTTACGTCTTAAATTCCTCAAACATCACAGACAGACATACAGTATATACATCGAAATATTTCCCCTCACTTTTGTGTGTATTAAAGCCTTAAAAAGCCCAGTACTCACTCATGGAGCTCTGTCCGCTGAGGGAGCTGCGCAGACTCTCCACCGACCCCCCAGGCCTGAGTCTGGGCTTCTCCAGGGAGTCCGTGTCCGTGTGGGGGGAGCGCGGGGAGCGAGGGGAGTGAGGGCAGCTCAGCACCCGGTCCGGACTCGACTGGAGACACAGGGAAACCATTACAACCACATGCGTACAACCTTTCATTTCATCTATGGTGAAGGACGTACGTGCTCAGACAGAGACGACTGGTATCTCTTGGAAATGTGCTTCCTCATGGTGTCCCGCACAGACTTGACCTTTTTGCCCAGAGAAATGCGAGTGGTCGGCGGAGACTTCAGGCCCTCCGTCGTCGCGCCCTCATTAAGCTTGTTCTGAGAATTCACAGAGAAATAATTGACGATTGATCCCCAACATGTGGCACAGCGGTCGGTGATGTTTTTCTTACAGTGTGTTCTGCGTCAGAGCCGACCGTGCGGAGAGCGCGGTTTGTCAAGTCAAACCCACCGAAACTGCACGCTCTCTGTGGAGAATAAAAAGATGAAGAACATTTGAGTGACAGTTTCTAGTTTTTCCAGGTGACATTGACATTTTTTGTGACACTCATTATTTCACTTCCATATTGGAAATAGACACAGGATCAGATCAATAAAAAGAGATAAAAACTTATGGCTGGATTTTACCTTTATTACTAGCTTATCACCTGACTTGATTTCATTTTCTTTTTTTATTCGGCCAAGTTTAAGCTTTATCTAGCCGTGTTTTCTTCATTGTGAAATTATTCATATGGCAGAGTCACCTAAATACAATTAACTTGCACAAATAAAATGCTTAAAGGGTTTTTTTCAGAATTTTTGACATATGGCCAGAGTGTTGTTAATTTTTTAGCTCATGCAGTCCTTATATTTGAAGAGTTCAGCGGTGCTAGGTGTAGCGACAACTGTCTCACCTTTGGTCGCTTCTGGGTGCCGGGGGATCCAAACACGATACCCAGGCTAAGTTTCATGCTTTGGAGGCAGCGGCGATGGATTGAGGTGCATGACGGCCCAAGATGATAGTTTGGACAGATTGGACATGGATATTACATGTGGTAGAGGTAGTCTAAGGGCCCTAATGGCAAGCGGTAAAAACCGTGCAACCTCCCGTCACCCAAACACCCCATCCACTGGCACCTGGGTATCCATATAGACTTGCCTCCATCCTGCCCCCAAGTGGTGGAATGTAATGTAGGTCAACGACGTCTAATGTAAACAAACGCTTGCAGGCTAGATGAACCATAATGGCTCCTACACTAAGCTAGTGCTAGGCTAGCGCATGTCTATGGTAACTAGTAGCCTGCATTAAAAACTCTTCAAAATCATGGGGTCGTCTTCCAAACGTTGCCGTATCTGATTTGTAGAAATCTCCTTTGTGAATTTCACGTGTAGTGATGCGGCCGCAGGTAAACAAACAACTGTAGATCCGGTAACCGAGCAGATCACTCCGCCGCTGCGTAGCTACAAACAGACATTATTTTTATTAATGTCTTTTACGAACTATTAATTGTTTTATGCAGGTTTTAGTCTATTCTTTTTTTTTTTTTTTTTTATCTGTTTTTTGTGGTAGAGCTAATAAGTATTGTATCTGTTTTTAGGATCTCATGTGCAGCACTTTGGAAACATCTCTGTTGGTTAAATGTGCTATACAAATAAAGTGGATTGGATTGGATTGAACCAGGAAGCTGATGCTGCTCAAATATAAGTTATTTTAAAAGCAAAATGGTTATTTTTCAAAAATGATTCAGTCGACACAGACATTTATATGGTTAGTCTGGTGTTATAAGTGATTTGCCTCAGGTGCACTGTGCTTGGGTCAGACTGTTTTTACTGCAGGCTACTAGTTACCATAGACATGCACTAGCTTAGCACTAGCCTAGCACCACGAAACTCTTCAAATGTAAGGACTGCATGAATTAAAACATATGAAATCAACAATACTCTGGATAACTAGGAAATGAGGCCCTATGTCAAAAATCCTGAAATATCCCTTTAAGGCGATCTGCTCCACAGCCACAGTTTCCTTTAAGTAGGTACAGGCCCTGCTTCTCCCTTCAAGGCAGGCGACTCCAACCCGGCGAGCTACTTTGAAGGTGCGTTATGCAACTTTTTATGTAAAGTAGTAGTGTGGTGACCCAGCGGCTGTATGAGTGGTCAGGATGGCGCCTTTAAATTCCATCACTGAGGTCTCTTGGACGTCCTCGAGACCACTGTGATGGAGAGCAACGACACCATCCTCACCACTCATACAGCCACTGGGTAAAATAAACTTTTTTTTTTCCACATAAAAAGTTACATAATGCACCTTTAATGCGACAAAAACGCCGGGGAGCAACTTGTGCTTCAAAGACACCCCTGTAAAATGTGTCTTAGGTGGAGTTCACCCAGGACATGACTCGAGTTTTGTTCTTACACTGAACTATATTGACCCAAATGTTTGTAGATTATGCATAATCATAACAAATAGAAGCGTATGTGGCCATGTAGAAAGTGTTTGGCAAAGAAGCGATATTTTTCCTACCTAAAAAATAAAAAACTTTAACATATTTCATTCTGTAAGATTTGTAAGCATTTCAACAAACAGTGGAATTGAAGAAATTTCAATATATAAGAACCAATTGGACACAACGGGCAACTTTTGAGCCAAATTATGAGTAGAGTTTCAGCCAAAACTACTGCTGAATTCCAAACCGTTTCTGTCACCTTAGTGGATTGTGGCGTCTAAGCAATTTAATCTGTTGTATCATGAAAAAAAAACAACCAAAGTATATCAATATGCAAAACGAGGATATGTTATTGTACTTTCAAAACAATTTACAGAACAAATTCTACACTAAGTCGTCTTATATTTAGAGGAAAGTCAGTCGGGGCCTTGTGCATGTGAGCTGTTGTTTTGCCAGAGGTCATTTTCCTGCTTTCTGCTTCTGTAAAGTTTTTTTAATACGGCTCCTGTCTCCTGCATCATCATCATTATCTCCCGCAAAAGCATTAACAACGTCACATCTGGGTTTGTTTTCACTGACACCAGCGTGTAAAGCGCACATTTACTGTCCCGCAATGGTCTCCAGATGGAACAGGAAGGTTAGCGGCTATTTGGAAAGAAAATTGTAAAGAAGGGCTTCAGTTTTTCTTGTTTAGCTGCTTTAAGTGCATAAATGTCCCCCACATTTCTAATTATAATTACTTAGCTTTATTGGATAACGTTTGGAATCAGCATTGTAGCGTTTCATGCCAATGAAGAAAACATATTTCACTATTTTACTCCATATGTCAAAAGTAAATGTGAAAAAGATCCTGTTTAGATACTGTTCATATTGACTCTTTCATAATTTGTGATATTTGAGGCTAACGACTAAAGGAAAAATACATTAAACAGGCTAACGAATGCTGAACAGTTCACCAGACTAGCCGAGATGCTAACTGTCCACATACGTTAGGATCGATCACCGCTTCTCCTTTTTATTTCTATGGTGGAACGACTGTTTCCTGTCTCTGTTTATGCCTATGGAGAGTTAGCCGTCATATATTATTCCTCTTCAAGTAAATGTTGTCGACTAAATCTAAGATTAAGTTCAACTTTATATTAATAGTTATGATCATATTGAATCAAGGTCTTCTGCTTCATGGAGCTTCTCCGACATAAACAAAGCTCAGAGCTGTTCATTTGGCAGTGAATTCAAATGATTTGAGGCTTTTTCAAACTGTCGTTGGAAGTTTTGACAATTTGCAGTTTTATTTAGTCATGTTTTAGTCAATGAAAATATCTGGAGTCAGTTTTAGTCTCAAACAACCTTTAATTTAGTTTTAGTCTAATTTTGATCAGTAAAATATGACTTTACTCAGGATAGACTGATGATAATGCTTCACAGGAGGAGACTTCTGTGTTTATAACTTAGTGTTTTAGCCTTGAAGCTAAAGGCTAACATTAATTTTACGCTAACAAATGGGAAAATAGCACCATCTGAACAAATGTTCATGAAACCCATCCACTTGATGTTTATTAAATCTTATTTAATCTACGCTAAAACGTTGACAGGAAGTAGTCTTTACCCTCCACTGGGCAACAGGAAGTTAGCCAAAAACGTTACACGCACAGAACCTATTGTTCTTCAAGCTACTGCAGTTCTGCTTTGCCTGGAACATAGAAATAAAAAGGAGAAGCAACGTTCAATCCTAACGTATGTTGACAGTTAGCAAGTAGTCGATTAGCCTGGTCAATGTATTTTTCCTATAGCTGTTAGCATTAGCCATCAATCATCGCAAACTAGGAACAATGTTGTCAACCCAGCGACCACATTTAGGTCAAAACGTTGTTCTAAATTATTAACGAAAGCACAAACCTTTTGATATTTTTCTTTTGTCACAAATAAGCATCTAAAAGTGTCCTCTGAGCTAAATGCTAAACCAAATTCAGTCAAGTTTCTGCTTTTTGTGGGTCGGATACACATGCAGGGGCCACTAAACACCAGCGTATAATGTTAATGGTAAAAAAGAACAACACAGAAATTATATAAATGGCTTCCCTTTTCAATTGTGTAGGGGATAGTAATATTCAATTAAAATCGGGTCCTGACAAAAGCAAGGCTGTGGGAACCCAGGGTGCTGAGAGCGCTGCAGTACCCCCTGGTGGATACTTTGCGAACTGCAGGCAATATTAATAAACAGGAAATATGCACGGAAAAAGCGTTTTTGGGGTAAATTTTGTCCCTTAGCACTATAATATCTTCCCAAAACGTGTGCTTCTGTAGGAACAGGCTCGGAGCTAAAGGCCAATTAGCTTTATTCAGTTTTTGACTTGTGCTCACCCCGTGCAGAGTGAGGGGGTTGAGGACCCTGTGCCTCAGCTCTCCGTCCGTCACCGATCGTGCCAGTTTATTCTCCTCCTCCGCGGGGCAGCCCTCGTTCTCCGACACCGCCGCCTCCTCCTCCGCCGCCGCGCCCCTCTCCCCTCTCTGCTCCGCGGCGCCCCCTGGTGGCTCGTGGCCCGGCTTGGTGCAGGTCCTGCAGATCTTCTGGCTGCCGCAGGTGTCCAGGCTGCTGGAGGAGGGCGAGGTGGTGACGGAGTCCGAGTCGCGGTCCGACGAGGTGAACTGGTCCTGGAGCAGAGAGGCCAGATGCTCCACGGGACACAGCGAGGGGAGGGGCTTCTTCTGCACCCCCGAGTACAAGGGGCTGCCGCAGGGGGAGCCGTCAGGGGCCACAGCGTCTGAGCGGGGAAATACAGGAAGAAGAGTTAGATCTTTATTTTACATATATATCTTTATTTTTTATCTTGTAGAGAAAGCAAACTGAGCGCTGAAATGACCAAGGGGGTCGGTAAAGGTGCCTGGACTTCAGGGCGAGACACTGCAGGTGGAGAAGGAAAAAAAATCCCTATACTTTTTTTATTATCACAAACAATGAAAGAGGAAGCCACTATATTAAAATGTCAGTTGTTATTCAATACTAAGTTTTCTAACATACTTAACCCCCACCTTAACTGAGCAGATTTTCTCCACTTTAGCTTTACCCAAATCTAAAATTTACTAGCTTCAAAATAGCAAAAGAAATGAAACGAAAACAAGGATGAAAATGAAACAAAATAGCGACAAATGAGAAAAAAATGGATAAAAACATGACAACATATACACACAACAAAGCGATAAAAAGGGGACAAAAATGTGTGACGAAAACGCAGATTTGTTTTGATGACTTTTGTCTTAGCTTTCAAATGAGGCGTCTCTCTGGCCTATAATCGGCTCCAGTCCAGTAGTTATTAGATTTGGGTAAAGCCGAACAGGAGAAAATGCACCTGGGTAAGGCTGGGGATAAAAGGTTTACATCCCAATTCTTCACAGGGTTAATAGGCACGTTTCAACTGGCATGTTCAATTTAAGGTCAGGGTTAGGTTAGGGTTGGCTATGAATAAGCGTATTATTAATGGCCTATTAGTATGTTAAAGCAGTACTAAGTAACTCTTCCCCCTAGAGGCCATAAGCGCAACTGCAGGCGTAGTAGCAAGTTACGATTTTTTAACTTATTAATTGTCTTGGAGAGTAAATACTACGCTGACAGGAAAGGCGAAGGGAGAGAGGGTTACTGTGCATCCAATTATACAATTGAAATATTTTTTTTTCACTCAAACTTGGCTAGCCTGTTAGCTTCTTCTTCGTGATTCCATTAGTGTGTATTGCTTTCTCCGGACCGGTGGCAGTCAAGTTGCAAACATGGTTTTCTGTCCAGAGGCACCAGGGGGAGATGAAAGACCCCCCAATCATCCCATAAACACTTGTATTACCCCCACAGGGACTACGGAAAGGATTTATTAAGGTAAACACATTACTTAGTACTGCTTTAACAGATAAAAGTTTATTAAGTAGTGTGTTAAAACTTTACAAGCATATTATTAATGCTTATTAATACTTAATGAGCACACCTTAATATAAAGCGTTACCAAAAGTACAAACAAAAAACACCAAAAGTGAATAAATAATAAATAAATCTAGCAAGAAGTAGATATTGAAACATCCCCCCAAAAACTCTAAATCTTGTAAAGTCCGAGCCTTGAAATTTCGAAGTCTTTAGGAGCAACTACGTGGAGATTCTTTTTTACAAGAGTGGAATGAAAACATAATTTTCACAAAACAGATTGCCTTATTTGATTTACAGAGTGTTGTCGGGGGGATTCTGTGCGTCATGTGGATAACAAACATGTCAGTATTTGTGAATGGAAACAGTGATGGACAAAATCGGTTGTGCGAATCGACAAAATAAACGTTGTAAATGGCGAGTTTGGCCTTGATTACCACTTTGGCATTAAAAGTAAGATATTAAAGGGAGAAAACTCAAAACTGACCACAACACTGACTCTCCTAAAGCCACTGATAACCGACTTTCAACACCAGCAGAAGAGGATCAGCCCAAACCCTGCCGATCAGAGGATTTCTCTTCATGAAAACCTTAACGTCTGCCTGAGTTCTGTACCTTCGGCGTGTCTCCGGCTCTCCTCGTATCGGACCAGCTTCTTCTTGACTTTCCGCGTGGAGTTCACCAGTTTGTGCAGCCGCCTGAAGGAGACCGAGTCGTCCTCGTAGTCGGACAGGTCACAGGGCTGTGCGGCAAAACATTTCAAACAATAACAGCTTTAAAATGGGAAACAAAACCCATCAGTAAAACATTGATTCCGACGATACTTGGACAAATATTGACTTTTGCAGGTGAACAATGAGTGTGGAGCATTACATCATGTTTCAGCGGGATCAAACTTCCTACTTTACCCAAGTTATAAATGACGTTATGTTTCAACTCAGCGAAACGGTTCTGTTAATGTGGTTTCAAAACTTCCTTTTTTCACTCCATATAGAGAGACCTCGACCAGAGTTTATACAGACAGCAGCAGTCATTCAAATGCAATGCCATATATATTTGAATTCCACAAAATAAAAGAAAACCTAAAAAAAGACTACATCAAATTGAACTAAATTAGAAAATGTTTATTTCGATCTCAGTCAGATGATGGCTTTAGTGATGTGGCTTTTTCCGATATTGCATCACCTAATATCGCAATACTGTAGCTTCTGCGATATATTGTGCAGCCTTATTGAACGCCTTTCACAGACAGGGTGACAAAGCACAACAACCACCACCAACCACTCACTAGGCTACACAAGATTAGCCTAATGTACATGTTTTTAGCGATACGGAAACCACAGGAAACCTACACAGACACGGGCAGAGGAGGAGCGAGGAGGCCCCAGGTTCAATTCCCGGCGGAATGGCTTTTCAGTGGTGGAGAACATGCAGAAATCCTTTGTATGTTTTCTTCCGGGATGCTCCAGTTTCCTCCATCACTCAACACATGCTCAATAAATCAGTCTGACACTAAAATGGTATCTATTTACTATAATTGGCAAATGTTCAACGGATTGACTATGTTACACAATAAGGTCCCCTGAAAAAGATACTTAATGTCATCAAACTCTCCTGTTAACTCAGTGACTGCCAATGACGTCTATAGACGCCAATTAGGGAACAGCTGCAGCAAAGTCTTGAGCATGTCTGGTGTTAAAATCTTAGTTGTGGTGCCTAATGCTGCCACCTAATGACTCAGTAAAAGAACTACAACTTCTTTTATTGAGTCACTAGGTGGCAGCATTGCTCTTTTGTTTTCTCAGCTTTTTGGTCAGAAAACAGCATTTTGGGTGATTTCACCTATTTTCTACGGACGATTACTAAAAAATGGAAAGAGATACAAGCAAACTTTATTTTTTAGATGAAAGAAGCGAGTCTAATCTTTCTTTTGGTGGGTTTTGTGTTGACATAGACCCAGACCTAAAGTTTCGGTGGGTCTTGAAAAAACAGTCAAAATCCTGAAAAACTTCTGGCAGTGGGAGCTCTCTGATTTGAAAATGGCTGGTAGTCAATGAGCTAAATAAAGGTTAGATAAAAATAATGTTTGTATATTATGCTGGTAATAATTCAGAACGCCCTTCTATATTATGTTACAAAATAGACGTTCTCAGACAGTACCAATGTGTGTTTCTTTAAGGGTAATTTTATCGCAGGTGCAGACTGTCTGACCAAACCGCTCTTTAGCTGCTGTTACAAACCTCACTGAAAACCACGGCCGTGACGTTTCAGCATCTGCTTCTCATTTACAGCCTCGAAAGTCCCTCCTCATTTTACACAAGGACAAATAAAGCTGTGGCGGTTTAGACATCACTGTTTAGTAGAAAAGAAGGCTAAGCAGAAGAGCAGGCGTGTGACAGGCCAGAGGGGAGTTAGAAAAAGCAATAAAAAAAAATGTAAAGGTCAAATGTTGCTATGTCTTAACATGCTTGTATTTTATTCTGTTTACTGTCTACAGTAGGGTTTATACAGAGAGGCTCAAGTCAAATGTAAAGCTTTTCAATGTCATTTTACTGCCGAAATATTTTAATGACACAGAAGCAAAAAATACGTGCTAAAAATAGTGTTGGAAACCTCTGGGTGCTTCATGATTCGATACAGTGAGCGATACAGTGAGCGATACATGGCTCATGATAACGTAACCTCACGATACGCAATAAGAAGAAGAGAGGGAGAAAGGGGCGGTTCCGCATGATCCACATGGAAAATTCCAGCCTCACTATACGACAGTGAGCTTAAGCTAAGACCCGGCCAGACTGGGGTCTAATATGAAGGCCCCGTCCGCATCATGTCTCCTTCTAGAGCCTGGCAGCGGCAGAGGTGGCTCCAGCTGCTGCTAAAACTATAGAAAACACACACTTCCTGCAGTCATAGCACGTCTGACTCCTCGACTTCAGCGCTGCGTAGTAAAACACAGACTGCACGTCAACAGTTGCCTCCTCCTTTCTGTTCAAAAGAAGAGGCGGAAGCCGTCACCACACTCTACCAAAACAATAGAGATGGCGTTTGCGGTGAGTGATACGATGATTAATCCCTAAAACCAGAGCAAGAAACAGCGTTCGAACCGTTCCTCGTAAATAAGGACGTTTTGGACATTACACGACTCCTCGGGCACAGTGGGTCCACGGGTGGGGGTCGGGACCTCTCAGGGGGTCCTCAGACAATTTCAACATGATATAAAAACAAAAATGCTACTGTTTTTAGTATATTTTTGAATGTAAAACATCATATAATCTGTGAAATCCCTTCAAATACATATTTTTTTCCGCCCTATAGTAGCATAAGAGGGAATAACTTTATGTAATGGGGGTCCCAGAGTTGTTTTTAAAGCAGTTCGGGAAAACCCTGCTCGAGCACGTAAACTGTGTGGATGCTTCTATCGTCTGTTCTCAGAGAGGTTCAAACACTTGGATTCAGACAAAATTATTTGACAAATGAGACTATGGCGGGCCGCTATAAACTAATACACTAATGGGAACCCCTGGGCAATGTATTGGGCCTCACAGCAGTGTTGTTTTCGTCAACGAAGACAATATCTTTTCGTTGACGCCCCATTTTTTAATGACAATAACGTAACGATGACGAGCTAAAATAAGCTCTTTGGGGACTAGAACAGGACGAGACGTTTACGAGTTTACGTCAATGAGACGAGACGAGACAAAAATGGGAGAAAGTTTTTCGCCAGATCGTTCACAAACAGAGTTTGTGCGCGGAGTGAGAGAACACACCGGTAAACGTGACCCGGAGCGGCGCCGTGAGGCTCATGATGCGCCCGGGCAGCGGCGCCGCTCTCTCTCTCTCTTTCTCTCTCTCTCTCCCCACTGCTCGAGTACATCCTCCTCGGAGCGTCTGACATCCACGTCACAGGGACTTTATTTTTTCTCAGGACAGTTTTCAATACCGCGGCGTCTGAACGCAGAAAGCACGTTGAGGTCGGCTACGTATGTGCAGACAGCGCTGTTGGTAAAAAAATAAAAAATCTCGAAGCGATGATCAGAGGACGAGGAGAGCGGACGCTTTGGGGAAAGTACTGTTCACATTACTACCACTTCTGCCAGTGCCTATCATGGTGTGATCTGTTTGTCAAAAGCTATAGAAAGCCAATAGAAGCTATTATTTATCTCAATTTCCAAGACTTATCGAAATTAATTATAACTTCTTATAATGAAACAGACGAAAACTTGACAAAAACCTTTTTAATTTTCGTCTGACTAAAACGTGACTAAAACGATCACATTTTGAAATGACTAAAATGTGACTAAACCTAAAAGCATTTTCGTCCAAAAGACTATGACTAAAACTATAAGGGCTGCCAAAAACAACACTGCCTCACAGTATCGCGATATCTCACAAAAAACAATAGACTTTATTGTAGATTTGATGCCACTTTGAATCCACTTTAGTTCTTTCATTTACATTTAATTCAAAGACTCTTGATGCTTTTAAAATCCTGATAATACTGCGTCTATGTAACAAACTTTCATGATGAAGCTTGAAAGACAAAAATGTGCGTGTAATGGTCATGGCTCGGTGCGTAAAAGAGCTGTGAGCTGCAGATCTGCGCCGCGTGTTCTCTCCGGGACAATGGACCCGACTGAAACCATAGACGGGACTATAGAGACGGGCTCAGAGGGATTTAGAGAGGCCCCGGGGTCCAAACGCTGTCAACAAGTCACGGCTAACCTGTTTTTACACCTTATTTAGTCAAAAGAAAAGTGGAACTGTAGAGAAAAATATGTGCTTTAAACTTGGTCGTGTGCAGAAGTGAATTTACCAGCGGCATCAGCATTTCCAAGTCCACTCACTATAAACAGTAGGTGGCGCTGTGCAGACGTACTGTCAATGCTACCGACTCCTTACAAGGAAGAAGGTTTGTCCTAGGGGAATTCTGGGACATTTTGTATGTTTTTGAAGCAACAAATTTGTACTTTCTACTTTGAATACTTAAAGGGACTATACCTAGTTTAAAAATGTTCAAACTAAGTATTTTCCTCCCCCTACATGCTCCAGCCAATGTGTAGAATGAGCTCAGACCTGTTCACCACAACTGCCTCTAAAATCCTGCACTGTCACTCAGAAAGTTGCTACTTCGGGTCTGAAGTGTCGTCATGCACAAGCTTGATATAGAGACTGCAGTTACGCGGAAGACCTGAAGTGGCAGTAGTGAGTATAAAATGACCCACTTGCATCTAGTCTCTCTTTAAGTTCTTTCGTTATAATAACTTGACTGTGCAACTTTTACTTTGATTAGAGTAGTAATAGTAATGTTGACCGGCAGTATCTGTACTTTAACTCAAGTCATGAAATCAGCCTCATGTGGATAATCCTATATGTGTATTAAGGTTTTAATTGTGTGGAATTATGAAAT
The DNA here is from genome assembly GCF_951799975.1 of Gobius niger. Classification (NCBI taxonomy): domain Eukaryota; kingdom Metazoa; phylum Chordata; class Actinopteri; order Gobiiformes; family Gobiidae; genus Gobius; species Gobius niger. Next base: position 26,018,088 of record NC_136867.1, read on the forward strand.
TTGCAGTAAATTGTGGCCACACCGCCTTTGCTCTGCCCAATCCCGTTAGACCTCGGAAGCTAAGCAGGGAAGGGCCTGGTCGGTACTTGGATGGGAGACCGTTTGGGAAACACCAGCGCAATGTAAAGCGTCTTTGAGTGTCCAGAAAAGCGCTATATAAAACCGATGCATAATTATTATTATTATTAAGTACTTTCTCTGGCGATGTGAGAGTCTTATGTTAATGCTAATAAACGTGGGTAAAGCTCAGACTTACATTGAAGGGCTCATTGGTGACGGGGTCCAGCCACTCGCTGGCCTCGGGTCGACAGGGGACTCTGCTCTGACTCTCGAACTCCTTCAGCTAAAGCACAGAAATACATCAGTAAACCTGTGAACACTCTGAACATTCAGCTTTAGTTAAAACATAAAGGGTTCGTACTCGAGCCAGAGCTTCTTCTATGGAGATCATGTTCTCTTTGACCATCATCATGAGCTGGATCCGCTCCTCGTCTCCCATCGTGACTTCACTGGCCACGAAGCCGACGTCATCCCCTGAAAACAAGACGTTACAAAGTCACACGTTGATATTTAACAAATGACTGAAAGTGAAGCTCAGTTGAACATGTTTGTACCTCTTGAAACCTGGCGCAGAGTTCCTTTTTGAGACTTTCGGAAACTCTGCCAGAAAGATTTGCTTCTCCTTTTGCCGTCCGCTTTACCCGAACCTGTCACAGCAAAACAATGAATCAGTTTACAGTAAACATTAGCCTCTCGGAAGATAATCACGGGGTAAATGAGACAGAAAGAACTGCTGGGATAAAACCAAAATGCTGCAATTATAGGCTAATAAGAACGATAATTCGGCGACATCTTCTGCGAGAGCTGCACCATATATTCAATTACGGGTTGTGTTTGTGAGAAACAAACTGTGTAACTGATTAGTTTCTCAACAAATCGTGTAGAAATCGAGGCTATAATGAAACTACAATAGAACTTTTGCACATGTTTAATTCTCTGTGTTATTAGTTTTAGGCCGAGTTATGAGAAAAGAGTTCAATCTCAGTCCGACGGAGACTCAACCTCTTACACCTCACTTTAACAGAACGCATTTTCTCTAGTTTGGCTTTACCCAAATCTAAAAGCTCATTTGAAAACACCTCATTTGAAAGTTAATACTTACAAAAGTGAGTGACTTTTTTGTATTTTCGTCTCATTTTTGTTGGATATTGTTTCTTTTTCATCACTTTTTGGTCACTTTATTATCAGTTTTTTCACATTTTTGTTGCCTTTTTCTTGTGTTTTCATCACGTGTTCGTCAGGTCTTTGTGGCTTTTCATCATTGCTCTTTTGTCGTGATTGTCGTGTTTCTGTCACTTTTTTGTTGGGCTATCTGCATTTTTTTTTTTTGTCACTTTTTTGCTGTGTTTTCATCCTCGTTTTCCAGTTCTATTTTCGATTTTTTTTTTCAGATTTGGGAAATGACAAACTTGGGGGTGAAGAGGTTTAGTGATTTTGTGAGTTATTTTGGCCTCTTGCCATACAAATATTGTATCATCTAATACTGTTCCATTTTTTGTAGATGTGTGTTTGTTTGTTTGTTTGTTTGTTTGGTTTGTTTGTTTGTTTGTTTGTTTGTATACTTTATTGTCCCCTATTTGTCCTCTACATTTGACCCATCCTTCGCTGCCGTTGGGGCGTCCCGTAAGGAGCAGTCATCGCATCTCCATTATGTGGAGCCAGGCTGATGGGTCAGAATCACCTGGCTGGAGGATTCACCTATTATACATGTTTTTAGTGGTAGGGCAAACCTATGCAGACACGGGGAGAACATTGAAAACATGCAAACTCCACACAGAAAGGCCCCGCCCAGGTGGGAATTGAACCCGGGACCTTCTAGCTGTGAAGCGGAAGCCATATTAAAGGCAGTATCCGAGATAGATATGATCTTTTCATTGTCCTGAGTTTAAGTAGTACAATTGAAGGACAACACTCTTCATGACCAAACAAAAGAGTATTCTAACGTAATGTATGGTTAATGTACTACACAATATATCGCAAAACAAATATCGTATCGCGACATTAGGCGATACAATAACCGTATCGCAAGAAGCCGCGATATATCGGACTGAGATCGACACATTTTTTTTGCAAACTCAGCCAAAAACAAACAAACTTATAAATGTATAAAAGTTCAGTTTAAAGGGGCTAGACACAAGTTGGCCATTTTATACTCACTACTGCCACCTCAGGTCATACGTATAACTGCACCTTCTATATTAAGGTCGTGCAGTGACAGTGCAGGATTTTAGAGGCAGTTGTGGTGAACAGGTCTGAGCTCATTCTACACTTAGGACTTAACATTTTTAAACTCTATAGTCGCTTTAAGTTAAACATTTACCAACTTAGATGAACTCTACATCAGGACCAAAACATGACTAAAATTCAACTGGGTTTTTTCATAATTTGCTGGAAAACTAGTATATACTAATAGCCCGACAATGTACACAACAATTATGTCTGACATTTTTCAACAGGAAATGAACAAATGAACAAAGTCTGCGAAGCTTCTCACCTCCCGATCCATCGTCAGAGCTGGACTTGTGCACCGGAAACCTTCGAAACACAAAACACAATTACTCCATTTCCCATCAAAGCACTCAAAAACACTTTCCACAAATCACCTCTTTTCTAAATTAATTTTCTTCATTTCGCTTCTATAACAAACATCCTCCTCTTACAGAATCGCATCGGCTCACGCAGAAGCATAAAAACCAAACACCGTCGGGAAAAGCAGCCTGGTCCTCGCGGTGAAAACTAAAGGTTTTGTGAAAAGCTCGGGCTGGAGGTGGACGAGCAGAGGTCAGTGGATCGTGGACATCGCTCTGACAAAGAGCGCTTTCTGAGGTTTAGGCTCTGAACCAACAGCGACAAAGCAAGTCCCACCTACAAATATCTCTCTCTCTCGCTCGCTCGCTCGCTCGCTCTGGCAGCAGCAGAAGTGGAAGTAACAGCTTCACCGCAGAAAAACTATCCTCAGAAGTTAAAGTGATTCAAATTTGACCTTCATTTGAGTTGCCAAGTAAAAAAACTAAGAATGTTTTCCCGCACAAAGCATGTTATTTCAAGCACATAGGGATTTATTGCCGAACTTTATGTGCAATGTGAGTTTTTTTCCTTAACCCCTTAACTCCCACCTGAACAGAGCACCTTTTTCTCCTGTTTGGCTTCTGGAAAAAAGCTGTGAAAATAGCAACAAAACTGAGATGAATACAATGATGGAAATGTGACAAAAAAGTGAGAAAACATTGACCAAAAAGTGACGAAAAATTGATGAAAAAGAGGCAATAATGTCACAAAAATGTCACAAGAAATTGACAAAAAATGACCAAAAAAATGACAAAAATGTTACAAAATGTGACAAAAAAATGACAAAAATGTTACAAAATGTGACAAAAAAATGACAAAAAAATGACCAAAAATGACAAAAAATGACAAGAATTGGATAAAAAATTGACGAAAAAATGACAAAAATGTGACAAAAAATGACCAAAAAATGACAGAAATATGATCAAAATTTGACAAAGAATTGACAAAAATTACCAAAAAATGTGACCAAAATGTGATAAAAAATGGACGAAAAAAAGACAAAAAAAAAGACAAATAAAGTTACAAAAATGAGTTGAATACCCAACAAAGAAATGATGGGAAAAAAATCTGATGACATTGTGACCCCCATTGTGACAGTTGAAGGGGTTTGTGACCCCCCCTGCCCGGGTCACACCGTGAGAAATCGGAACATTAGCCTACATAATTCTTAAAAAACAAAGAAAAAAACAAATGGCTAAAAGAAAATTCATCAAATTGGGAACATATAATGACCCTCTGGTAAAATAGCTCACACATGCGACAATAAAATTATAATATATGAATATTTTATCTACATGATCTGGCGACACCCAGGTTGAGAACCACTCCATTAGGACATGGCTCTAACATGTAGGGGGAGGAAAATACATTATTTAAATTTTTTTTAACTCTGTATAGTCCCTTTAAATTGTTGGCTTGTCTACATAAAAGGCTTTGAAGCACTTCCTCGTGCTGTTCGTATTTGTTTGGATTGTCTGGGTTCACCTAGAGCAGTTCATCATATTGCCGTTTCTACAGATTAATTTACTCATTTGTAGATACTTTTCAGTGCACTGTTCTACATTAAAACCCTTTTGTTTATGGACTACTTACTGTAGAGCAGGGGTAGGCAACGTCAGGCCCGGAGGCCAAATTCGGCCCTCCAGCATAAAACCTTTGGCCCCCAAGAGAATTTTGAAGAAACATTTATTCATAAATCAGAGACCAAATATGTGAAAAGGACTCTAAAATGTGGAAAATACTGTCAATATTTTCACATTTCCCAGCAAAACACCTGATTAGGGCATATATTATGTGCAAAACTTATATTTGTAGAAAAAAGGTGCTTTGCTTTGGGCTACAATAGTGAGTTTCGGTCTTTGGTGTTTTGGCATTGAAGAAAATCGGCCCTCCATGACACAAACATGCCTACCCCTGCTGTAGAGCATGGAACTGCATTTAAATCAAATACATTTTATGTTTCGACACTGATTTGAGAGAATAAAGCAGTATGTTTCTGTTTCTCCAGTAGAGGGCGCCCTTGTCCACACCTGTACAGCACGTGTTGCGGCCCACTCTCTTAAACAGGATCTTATTAATAATGATAATTTAAATGAATCATGAATGCTGGGATTTAAATGAATCATGAATCAGTGCGTTTGGAAAGAGAACAGTGATCGGTGAAGTATGTGAGCGTGACTCAGGTGACGAGGGCGCCCCCTGCAGAGGAAACGAGGGCAGGAAGGAAGGTCAGAGGGGAAGAGGAAGTGGATCTAAATTATCCAGGAGGAAAAGTGGAGTCACGTTCAGATTAGTCACGGCCCAAAGCGTGAATCAGCAGAGTCTGGGTCAGCAGCTGTGGGGCTGAGTCACGCACTGGTCAGAGGAGATAAAGGCTGAGGAAAAGATCTCAAACCTCACCACATCTTTCCCTTTAAGAGAGTCAAAGGTAAACTGAAGCGTACCTCCGGTCCAGCTCCGGCGTGGACGTGTTGCTGCTCAGTCCCAGGGATTCCTGAAGTTACGAAAACAAAAACACACTTCATTCACGTGGATTTGGTAATTCAGTCAAAACAGCAGAGAAATGTGTGGAATGTGTGTTTCCAGTCCAAATGTTATTATTGTAGCATCGACCGCAGCAAACTCAAGGACTTTCAGATGCTCTACAGAAATCACATCCAGCCGAGTCTGAAGCTTCAAGCTGTGAAGGCGGTCGTTTGACGCACGACATGAAATAACAGGGATTTTGCTCCTTGGGCTGAGACAGAGAGGAGAGAGACCATTGTATTTGATTTATTATAGTACAAAAAGACTTAAAAGTATTGGGTCAAAAACTTTAGCTAAATGCCCAATTTAAAAAAGAGTTATATTAATAAGGAAACTTTTTAAATGTAGAGACATCAATTCGAAACTCTTGATGTAGATTAATTACAAAAATATGAGGAAAAAATGTATTGCATGTTTTCTGTCATATGATTTATGGTTTTATTTTGTTGACATTTTGGCTACAAAGACTTTTTCAGAGGGGATTTTGGATCTCTTGTTAAGTCTTAAAATAAGCTACGTATTAGTAGAAGAATCTGTAAAAATGGAAAGTTCACCTTGTTATTTGACATTCAAAGCTCAATAAATCAGGTTAGGATTTAGATATTATAAAATCCCTCTGAAAAAACCTTACACAATATTGTTCAGTCCGAGCTGGAAAGTTTAAGTCTGTATGAGCGACTTATGTGGAGATACTGTCGCACCAATGTGAGAAAACACTTTTAATCGGTGCAATAATTAAAGGAGCTATACTTGATTTTTGTTTAATATTCTGTTATTGGAATAAAATTTGTTTTGTCCTTTCGTATATGGTAAAAGCAGACATTTATCCAGAAAACACTGGTTTCTAAGGCCTTTTAAACAGTCATGAAATGTCAGGCTAGTTTTTACAGTCAAGTGACAGTTTTCCTCCTTGTAAATGCATTAGGAATGTTTGAGATGAGTTTGGACCAGAAAATAGCAATTTGAAATATGAGTGACCCTGTTTCTTTGTACAATCAGGTATAGCTCCTTTAAGCATATTATTGTGAACATTTTTTGTTCCCAGGTGAGTTTATATAAAGATACAAAATTGGCCCAAAATCAGAAAATTTAAAACAAAAAAACAAAACATTTTGGCTGCAGTGTCTCCCCTTAGCCACACCTTTAAAAAACTCACGTTAATGGAGCTTCAACACAAAAATGTGCTTGAAACTTTAGAAGATTAAAAAAATTGAAGGATTGATATTTTTCAAAGCTTTTTTATTTTGAAGGTCTGACTCTCCTCTTTTCATACTTATAAATAAATAATACTTGATCATTGTTTTAAAGCTATTTATTTGCCTTGATCAAACCATATTTTGTTTTGGCCCAAACTTGTTTCTGGCTCTCACAATCCCTCCTATGTATCTGAATTGTTAGAAGAATTTAAAGCAGTACTAAGTAACTCGTGCCCCTAGAGGCCATAAGCGTCACTGCAGGTGTCGTAGCATGTTGCTGTTTTCAACTCATTAATTGTCCGTGAGAGGAAATACTACGCTGACAGAAAAGACAAAGGGACAGAGGGATATTTTGCATCCAATTACACAATGGAGATAATTTTTTTCACTCAAACTTGGCTGTAAATACTGTTGAAGTGGCGCTAGCTCGCAGTTAGCTTTGCCCGCTAACTTCTTCTTCGTGATTCTATTAGTGTGTATTGGTGCCTCTGGGTCGGTAGCAGCAAAGTTGCAATTGTGGTTTTCTGGCCAGAGACACCAGGGGGCAATGAAAGACCCCCCAATCATCCCATTAACCCGGATTTATTAAGGTAAACAAGTTACTTAGTTCTGCTTTAAAGCCTTTTTAAAGCATCAATGAGACTAAACCTTTGACAGAAATGACTACTAAAAAGTCACTAAAATCATCTAAAACACCACATACTCTAAACCTTTTTATGTATTATTTTACTTCAAGGCTATTTACATTGTAGATTCTCACTGCAGGCGTTCATTTAAACATGTGGAATTACAGCCGCCTTTTGTTTGATGAGGTCATCCCTGAAATGGTTTTGACTTCGCAGACTTAAACTTTTTGAGAAAAGGCCAAGAATAATGAATAATCCCACGTGTTCATTCATAGCTTAACGTCTTCAATGAGAGAATAACCTTTGACCTGCACTGTCGTGGTGTTTTGTTGTGTTTCTCGGCCTCACCTGGATCTGTGAGCGCAGCTGCAGAGACGTGGACAGACACTCCACTTTCCCCTGAATCAGACAAACAGGAATAACAGTAAAGTACAGTTTAGCGACAGTGAAATTACAGGGTCACGTTCAGACGAGGACGGAAGGAAACTTTAACCATGAGCTGCATCACATGAGCACTTTGTCGTGGTCTGGAGGAGGAGGACTGCGCGGTATCTTCACTTTGTCATTTTCCTCTATTTTAGCCTCGATTTGGGATGAAGTCTTTTGATATACACAAAAACACTGTCCAAACGCATTAAAGCGGAGTTCTACAAAAGAGGAAAGGCTTCAGTCATGGCCGAATGAAAAGCTCCAGCAGCGATTCATAAAAACAAAATAGTGGAGCGTTTTGTATCTGGGTTTATCTGTGAATGAAATGCCCTGAAGTTTTCCCGAAGCACAGACAAAACAATTCACAAGTTTGTAAATGTTTTTCCCGGAATCCAAAGCTTTTCGTTTCACCCTCAAGGACAGGATCCGGGAAGAAACAAGCGCCTTGTTCCCAAAATAAACCGAACAGGCAGAAATACAACTTTGAACTTTATTCTATCCCATTGCACATTTGTAAGATGATGATTAAGATAATAAATGTCCAGTTCCCTGCTCTTTATGGAAGACATCTGTATTTCAGAGAGGTAGATTAAGGATATCTAGAGATTTGTTTCAAGGGTTTCCAGTAGAGCAGGGGTGTCAGACTCATTTTGTGTCGCGGGCCGAAATTCAGCTCCCACGGTGGGTCGCGGGCCGCATATAATAGAGATTTATATATTTATATAAATGAATAATAATAAACTGTGATTTGGTCAAAGCCCCAACTTGACTGTAGCTTCATTAATAACAATGGCTTATACTTGTATTGCACTTTACAAGCCTGTGTCACAAGTTCTTCAAAGTACGACATAGTCATTATTCATTCACTCCACACTCGGTGGTGGTAAGCTGTTATTGAAGGCACAGCTGCCCTGGGGCAGACTGTCCACGTGGCTATATCACGTGTTGTTCATATCCTGAGCTCTTATTTTGTCAGTGCCCTCTGCTGGACACACGTGGAACTCTTTCCTTTTTTTTTTTAATTTAATGCCCCCTAGTGGCTAGAATGAGCATTCCACACAGGAATGGGCTAGAGCAGGGGTCACCAACGTGGTGCCCGCGGGCACCCAGGGGCCCTTTGGGGCATGTCCAGTAGCCCTTGGGACTTTTTCTAAAGTGTAAAACACTTCATTTTCTTGAATCTAATTCTTAAAATTACAGTTATTTCTTGTGACTCGGTATGAGTTTAAAATAAAGCTAATTTAATATAATATGGGGTCAATATCCTATAAGTGAACAGTACGTTTAAGTCTTTAGGATTTGTTTTTAACCCCTGGGCTAGAGACTTACTTTTTTCTACATACTCTGGAATTTATGCTCTACAGCAGTGGTTCTCAACCTGGGGGTCGGGACCCTCAAGGGGGTCGCAAGACAAATTTGGGGGGGTTGCCAGATCATGTAGATAAAATATACATATTTTTATCAGCATATAATGTAATATTTTATTGTCGCATGTGTTTGCTATTTTACCAGAGTGCCATTATATGTTCATAATTTGATTCATTTAATTTTAGCCATTTGTTTTTTTCTTCGTTTTGTAGGCGAATGTTCCAATTTCTCACGGTGTGACCCAGGCAGGAGGTCACGAACCCCTGTAACTGTTATAAAGGGGGTCGCGGCTCCAATAGGTTGAGAACCACTGCTCTGCAGGGCAGGGGCCGGATTAAATCATCTCGCGGGCCGGATCAGGGCCGCGGGCCGTATGTTTGACACTGTTTGATATCGGACTTTTGGTAAATATCAGAGATGGAAGCATGGGATTTTGGAGAGGTTATTGGAATGAGAGCTTGTTTGTGCTGCGCTTTTCACATGACACGAGTCGCCCAAAGTGCTTCACCCAGTGTAGGGCAGGCGAGGCAACGTCAGGCCCGAGGGCAAAGCATGGCCCTCCTGCACAGAACTTCTGGCCCTCAATCCGTGGGTAGATTCTGTTAAAATGTCCTCGTAAAACAGCCTATTTAGTCTTACAATTAAACACAATGTTGGCATTTGGAGAAATGGTGCTTTACTTTGGCCGACAAATGGGAGATTCGGACCAACACCATTCATCCAGGCACACACGTCATTCATCTTGGCCTATTGTACATTTTTTTAGAGGAAGGGGAAACCAGAGAAACTTGTAAACTCCACACAGAAAGGCCTCGTCCAGTGATCGAACCGGAGACCAGAGAGCCGGCATTATGTTATTTCTCTGCATTTGGTAATAATCTCAAACACATCTTTATCAGTATCAGAAATCCCCATAATCCCTGCCACTTCCCTCCTATTGTTCCTCTTTGCTGCACAGTGGTTTCAATAAAGAGCACAAAAATAATAGCAGAAAGGTCTGGGGGGCTCATGTGGCTATGGCGAGTGTTTTCACTTTGCGATGAGAGGTTTAGGCCTCGCCAGAGAAGTAGGAACTCAGGACGAGCTAAAAAAAGCTCCAGGTCGTTTTTTTGATGAGAGAACAATATTGTAACAGGGTAAAAGTCTTTCAATAGTCGATTTTGTATATTACAGCACTTTCACTCACTTAAAGGAATAGGCCACCGTTTTTACATACTGAGATATGTTCTTACCTAACCTTAGCCGAGTTAATATATCCCCGTCTGGTCTTTGTCCGTGCGCTCTGTCACGCAAACGGAGCACATACGCAGCCTCTCCCACATGTCATATAGCTCCAATATGACATTTCTGTGTAAATATACTTCGCATGAAAAAACTTCACGTAACTTTATTTAAATAGGGAACACGTGGAAGAGCTTGGTAGCTTCTATCGTGAGCTTTTTTGGAGCTATGTGACATGTGGGAGAGGCTGCGTATGTGCTCCGTTTGCGTGACAGAGCGCACGGACAAAGACCAGACGGGGATATATTAACTCGGCTAAGGTTAGGTAAGAACATATCTCAGTATGTAAAAACGGTGGCCTATTCCTTTTAACGGCTGTATTGAACCCACTGTGAGTGAAACACTGAGAAAACGAGGATCTCACCATCTCCGTGTCCTGGAGCACCCTCCGTTTGCGCAGCTCCTCCATCCTCTCGCTCACGTCGCCGATACACGTGCCGTAGTACTGCGAGTACTGCTGAGCCAGGGAGTCCAGAGAACCCACCGAGCCATCCTAAAGACAAACAAACAACAAAAAATACATGTCAGAGCCATCGTGGTCATGAGATATAATAAGAAAGACAAGTTAGACTGATCAGGCTGTGAAGACTTTACCGCCCTGGGCCACAATGACTGAAGTTGAGCTGCCTATCTGTGCCCATGGGGTCGTTTACAAACTGCTCAGTTTCTAGTTGAGACCGGTTTAAACTGGAATGGTATTAGGACTCACCATCACCCCTGGACGACAAGACACGACCCAAATAAAACTTGAGTTTGTTAAATATAAATATAACCAGACAATCGTCATTTTAACAAACTTTGGAAGTGTTTTAATACCTCTTCAGTAGATAAATATTCAAATATATGTTTTCTGTTCGTGACTAGAGCCCAACTGATATGGGTTTTTCTAAGGCCGATGCCGATGTGGACAACCGATATTTTTGGCCGATAATTCCAAATGTCTCGTCTATAATCGAGACCTTAGATTATAGATTAAGTATGTGTGTAATCAAATTGTGTATGAAGCCTCTTAACCAGGGCCAGGGGTGCCCAAACTTTTTGTCTCTGACGGCCAAAATGAAAAAGTGCCTGTGGGTCGCAGGTTGCCTGTACATTTGCATTCGATTCCATCTATGCAAATAGCATGCTACATTAAAGCAAATGTTAACTATGGCAAAAGCCTAGTTTTAGTTGAACAAAATCAACTATTGTGGCCATATAGTGCAAAATGCAAACAGCACCTGTATACCAAATACCAAGACACCACAACGGTGTTTCCTTAGCTTTGTGAAAGGAAACACAAAGCTTCCTTTGCCACCAGCGCCCCCAATTTGGCGCTGGTGGCCAAAAAGTGTACTGCAGCTATATTTACCATTGAGAATGAATGGGAGAGAGTTAGCATAAACCATAAGTGAGCAAAAGTGGGTCATCGGGCCCCATGTGTCAGCAGGGGGCGCTTTATGAGGAGCATAGGGCTGATTTATTTAGGACATTCATGTTTAGTAGATACTTCAGAGGGAGCTTGTTTGATAGACAAAAGTCAGCAGATTTCCAAACAAATAACGGTAAGTCTAACTCTTACGGTTCTGAAATTAGAAGCAAAAATCTGCAACATAGAACATATAAAATACGATCTGAGGTGAACAAACGTGACCGATTTTCACCGCCTAGGAGGTTGTGGGAGGACAAACTTCAAGGCTCTAACTGGACTCTTTGTGAAAAACGGGAAGCCTCGATCACGCTGGGTTCGGGAGATTTTCATCAACATATCGTCCGATAGCCAATATTGTAAAATACCCAAATATTACTATATATACTGAAAACGGCTCCACATTTGGGTCCTGACTCACCAATTGAGAATCACTGGTTCAGACCAAATGCATGTGATTAGTTCAGCAGCTTCAATTTCAGTCTTTCTCAAATATTGATGATCAATATGTGCATCCATGAGCTGAATCCTGAAGGTCAAACATAAATCAGAAATCTATCCGATCCTAAATACTCACAATTACAAATATAAGATTGTAATAAGAAAAATGTCTATTTACAATTCCACAATTTTGTGAAATCGCTCCAAATCAGATCTTATTCATGCTGAAAAAAAGCCAGGCCACAATGAATGAAACGATGAGTAAAGAGGAAAAACACAAAGTCAGTGTCTCCAAACGAGCCTCAGAAATCTGCTCTCCGCAGGTGAACCACCATAAACAGAGCGAGGTGATAACCCATTGTTTCAGCCAGCCCCAAACACACACAAATCACCAGGAAGTTTCAGAAGATAAGACCAACTGCAGCCGGGACGTCCCACTGTAGCATGGCCCCTTCCTCCGCCTCGTCCCCGCCGTCGAAGGCCGAGTTTAAGGGGAAAGATCGTGACTTTCAAAGCCACATTTCAGATGGTTGAAAGTCCAGAGGCGCAGAAGACAAAGCGGGTCGGGACTCGGCGACCCACCAGCCCCTCTCAGACGTGAACTTTGACCCCGGGAAGTGGCCGGTGACGCACGCAGCAGCCCATTGAAAAGCCACCGCAGCAGAAAGATGGATAGAAGAGAGGGGTGTGGGGGGCAGGGGGGGTTGACTGCTCCACTGGCTGTAAATCTCAGCTCCGCTCGGTCGCACGGAGAGCGACTGTTTCCCGTCATTGTGAACAAACTAAGTGATGTCTGAACCGTCACGGGTTTGACACCGAAACCTCTGGGGCAAAAATACAAACCTTTAAAAGCCAGAGCGGCAGCACCAGTGGAAACAGGGCGAGCTGCATAACGTGATCAGTAACACACAGTACAATCCTACAGATCTGTAGGAAACAGTGGTTCCCAAAGTGGGGGCTGGGACCCTCCAGGGGAACGTGAAGCACTAAGTGGAGTCTGCAAGAGGATTTCAAGACACAGAAATGACAGATATTGACACTATTGAAACATAAATAAATATGAAGAGTTCATTTGCAAAAACAGATGAGTGCTTGAAAATGCCCCTTTGTATGCGATCACTTGTTCTGAAATTCACACAACTGAGAACAGTAGTTGAGAACAGTAACAAAATCTAAAACAATTTTGAAAAAATGTGTTTTTGCAAATTAACTCATATAATATCCGTATATATAATTATATATTTATCTCACTGTGTTCCACCTCAGCAGCGATGTCACGCTGCGAGAGGCTCTGCTCATGCAGCTCAACACCCGACCACGTTCAAAACCAGAGCCTTTTTTTGCCTTTGGCATCAGGATGTCAAGACTGTGTGAATGACATGACATGACAGAAAACGACAGTGAATCCACATTTTTACACAGATTTGGCCTTTTAAAGGCATGTGGTCTGAAACTTTTGATCAGCTGCAAAACAGCCTAGTTTTTTCTTCTTGTTGCAAACTGAAGTTCTACTTGGAACCTTAATCCAACCATGTACATTTCCAACTGGTCTTCAACTTTTGATTGAGGAAATACTTTTTTTTCAGATACTTTTACGCTTTAACCTGTTAACTGCCACCTTAGGGTTAGGTTTAGCTTTATGGCTATGGTTAGGGTTAAACACTATTTATATCCAAATTTTAAGAGTTTCATCTCCTTTTTTTCTACCAAACTTTAAATCTTGCCGCTGTGACTGTGCTGCTCTCCTAAAGGCTGGTGATTGTATGAAACTGCATTAGTGTTATTGAGTCCATGAGCAACACACTTCCCTGATGTGGCCTTTATAAATGAGTTAACTTGGTCCTTTACGCAGCTGTTTTGACCTCAATGCTTGTCATGTGCAACAAATCGCAATTTCACCGTCTTTACAGCACGACAGTCCCCCCCCCCCCAACCGGCCAGTCCATCCCAGCACTTCATTGTCCCGCAGCGATGCCAGCGCCCGTCCTGCCTCAGTGCCCGCTCTTGTTTATGGACCACGTTTACCCGTCGCTGTCCCCTCAGTCTGCAGCTGAACAGGCCCGTTCATTCATCCGGCTCGTGTCGTGCCGCTCAGAAATCTGCTGCTTTTCACAGAAGCGCACGAGAAACTGAAAAGTCGATCGCCGTCCCGGGCCAGGCAGCATAGACGGGGCATTGTGAGCGCCCCACATGACGGGCTGCGCAGAGCTGTAACGGCTTTGGACACGCTGCTGCGGCTATAGGAGCCCGTGAATGTAAACACGCCTCGCAAGAAATCAATACGTGAAGATGTCGCACAGAAGGTTTATTGAGCTGCGGGACAAAGCCGGGATTCAGAACGTGAGGCTGAGTCCGTCTGGGTAACTTTGGGATGCACAAATTAGTCCCGAGCTTATGTTTTGGTAAAGCGGAGCTGCGAAACGGCGCTTTGGGTCAAATCAAATGACACCACTTTCATTTAAAGGGACTATAGGGAGTTTAAAAATGTTAAAATCATGTATTTTCATCCCCCTACATGTTCCAGCCATGTGATCCCAGACCTGTTCACCACAACTGCCTCTAAAATCCTGCACTGTCACTCAGAAAGGTGTCACTTCGGGTCCAAAGTGCCGTCATGCACGAGGTTAATATAGAAGGTGCAGTTACACGTATGGCCTGAGGTGGCAGTAGTGAGTATAAAATGGCCAACTTGCATCCGGCCCCTTTAACAAAGCAATAGCAGAAGTTAAAAGCCTCAGAATGAATATTACTGCATAGTTCAAAATATAATCAATACTTTTCAAATAAAATAGATCATTTTCAAAAGTAGTGAACAATATATCGCAAAATGATGTGATGCAAAACCTGTATCACATGAAGCCACAATATATCGCGATTGTCGGCCCACCATTGAAAAAAATTCAATCAATTGAAGGATAAACAAAACAAAACAAAACAAAAAATCCTGATAAATTTGTATTTAAATTCTCATTTAGATAAAACAAAACAAAAAAGGCATTCCATTTTTTGCTGTTTTTTGGCCACCGTTCATCTTCATTATGCCACGATTTTGACACACTTTTGACAGTCCAAATAAATAGCGTTTTCAGTCTATTCGAGGGGAAGCCTCCACTTCTGATGTGAACGGCCAAACCGCCTTTGCTCTGCTCGATCCCGTCAGGAAGCTCAGCAGGAAGGGCCGGGTCGGTGCTTGGATGGGAGACCGTTTGGGAAACACCAGGAGGCCTGGGTGAATGTGGTGTGTGAGTGGTTGGTGGTGGTCGGAGGGGCCGATGGTACAGACTGGTGGCCTTGCTTCCATCAGTCTACCCCAGGGCAGCTCTGACGACAACAGTAGCTTACCACCACTGAGTATGGAGTGAATGAACAATGACTACAATGTATCGCTTTAATAAACTTGTTCATCATCATTATTATTTAAGAATATTTATGAATTTGCACCATGATGTTACACAGCGCCTTGAAATCTCTAAAGGGAGATGTTATAGATGGCACAACTTTGCGCCCACTCCAGCACATGACGACCCAGGCTGATACCTAGGTCGCCTATGCCCTGATTACAAAATGAATGTCTTCCATCTGACTTTTCTTTGTTACAAACTCTGCCTAAAATGAAAAAAATGCATGGAGCACTTTTAGTTTTGGTCCAGATTTTGAGTTTTTTGTTTTAACACAACAAACAAACGAGTTACAATGTGTGTTTAAAGGGACTATGCGGAGTTTTAAAAGGCTACATATGACCAGAGGTGGCAGTAGTGAGTATAAAATGGCCAAATTGCATCTAGCACCTTTAAGGACACATACTGCTATAGTAAAATAGCACAATAATGCACCCATTTAGCTCATCGTGTGGCTCTTGTAGTTAAACACAGCTCAATGAAACATTTAATAGTCCTGAAATATTGCTTTAAGTAATGCATAAAAAAACAAAGAAAGTACAAATCCTTTTAAAATAAGTGCTGTGTGTGAATCAAACATTTGAATACTGTGCCCACATATAGCACAAACAAGATGGGGGAAAGGCTCGTTCCTTGGGGTGAGCTACGGCCGACTTTAATGTTTTTCAGAAGTCGCCTCACAGGGCTGCACAAGCAAGTTTCAAGCAAGTTCTCAACAACAAAAACACTAAAGCAAAGTGCATTTACTTTGTTGCTGACCATGAAAACCTTGTGTTATCGCCGCCTGTATCCAGTATCTCCTAAACTGTGCCAAAAGGCCGTCACAAAGCAGCACTTTCCACTCCCACTCGACTCTCACACCTACTTTTACTTTGACAAAACACCGTCATTACTTCAAAGCAGCCGCCGTGGTTAAGTCCTAAACAGCCTGGTGTGGACCACCTCCGTTTGTTTACCTTCCCCTAAACCCGGGATCTTCAGCCCCCTCCAGTCGCGCCTCAGCGGATTTATACATGTCACATTAAAGGTGCTTTTCCCTTTTAATCTGAACACGTCCAACACAATCTGAAAACGCTTAAGTGAGTAAAGTATAAAGAATAAAGAGTATAAAGAGTGAACTTGAGTCATTTTCTTTGATTGCACTGGAAAAAGGACCATCTAAAGAGATAAATTACTCAAAATCACTTGAATTAATGTACTTTTCTGTTGAGTTAAGGTAAAATAAAAATGGAACAAGCACTTGAAAATGTAAATATGCCTTTTCCCCTTGAAATTATACAGAATTAGCTTTATTAAGAAAAAACTATGTTTCATTGGCGAAAAGAGGGTTTATCTGACCCAATACTAGACCAAACCTACTCAAAGTTTGGATTTGATCTTCAAGAAGATATTTTGTTGAGATTTTATTTTTTCAAACTCAAGATAAATACATGCAGCTGATTCATTAGAAACAGAGTGATCATTTTAAGGAAGGAATGACAAATTACTTGAATTAAGAGATTAAAAATCCACAGTTTGAGTCGATTTGGTCTGGTCTTAGATCAGATAAAACCTCTTATCGTCAATGGAACAGGTTTTTTTTTAAATTCAGAAATCTATTCAAATGTAAAGGTTGATTTGTCAGACTTCTTCTTCTTCTTCTTCTTCTTCTTCTTCTTCTTCTTCTTCTTCTTCTTCTTCTTCTTCTTCTTCTTCTTCTTCTTCTTCTTCTTCTTCTTCTTCTTCTTCTTCTTCTTCTTCATTTTGAGGAATTGTCCGGTCCTTAACTTAAAATAAGTAAAACAAAAAACACAATAAGATAAATCATTCTGGTTCCATTGACAATCAGCACAAATTCCGAGAATTCCAGCACTTTTTAGTCATTTCTATCTCAAGATAAGACGGCATTTTCCCCAGTGGGACAAACAACTCACACTGGAAAGAACCTGAAATGTGATGAATGAATGAAAAAGTTGCTCAATGAGTATGATCTATGCTGACTTTCACTGGGTTTGGATCTTGAAATTGGACAGCAGATGGAACAAGCATTATCATAGCCTAAAATAAGAAATGAAGAATGCTCCGTTGTCAATCTTGTTTTAAGGATAAAATCTGCTCAAAATATCAGTGCACATTCTCTTCATTCAACCACTTTTCAGTCATTTTCTTGTAAAACTGTAAAATATCCCAATAAGATTCAAGCCAGTCATTGATTATTCCTCATTTCAGCCAAACTCATGGGTGAAAAGTGTGGAAGTGAAGAGGAGAGCGGGAGGTTTGTCGAAGGAAGCGCCTGGTGTTGAATTTCTCACTGTTTCAGACAAAGAGCCACGAGCCTCGGGCCGAACACACGAAAGACTGTTTTTACTGTTTCCAGCCCATTCACGGCAGCGTCATCCGCGTCACATGGGCCTCAGCTCGGCTTTACTCAGGCAGGAGGGAGGGGGGAGGAGGGAGGAGGGAGGGGGGAGGAGGGCAGGGATTCACTCAGCTCAAAGGTTACTGGTGTTTCATGACAGACAGTATTTTCCTCGGCTGCATAATTAAGCACAATCAGCTTGGTCTTCTCTCTAAAGCAAATGCTCCTGGACGTGTTCAAATGCGCACGGTGAATCTTAATTTACAAAGATCAATCGCAAGTTATTGTGAGAGAAACTGAAAAATCAAAATCACAATCTCTACTTTGGTCTAGTCTAGTTTGTAGAGGTCGACCGATAAGAATTCTTGGCCAATTTGTCCAAACGTCGAGCCTAAAAGCCTGTATATGATGCTTGTTAACCTCCTGAACCGAACCTGAACCGAGTGCATTTTTTCCCAGTTCGGCATTACCCAAATCTAAAAGCTTCTCAACTGGAGAGCATAATGCCTGATTCGAAAGCTAAGACCTACAAAAGTGATTGTAACTTTTTGGCTGTCTTTTAGCATTTACTCTCCTACTATAGTGATTAGGAGTGTGACAATATCTCAATTTACCGATACATCACGATATTCTTCTGTGGGACGATACGATATCGATACTTTTGATGACGTCATGCATATTAATAAGGCGGCCAATAGAGGCCAAGAATGATCAAGAATTCAGTAGTGCTGCCAATAGAGTGCAGTTTTAAGTACTTGGACCATATTGATAATCACAGTATCGGTGTATCGTGAGGTAATCGTTATCGTAAGCCATGTATCGCGTATCGTATCGAATCGTGAGGTACCCAGAGGTTCCCAACCCTACAGTGATCCAGCGAGCACTCTGCCTCTCCCCTCAGTGATCGTGACTTTGTTCTCACATTGTTGCTGCATTTTTGTCACATTTTATTAATTATTTTTTCATTGCTTTTTTTTGTCGAGTTTTGTTGCTTTTTCATTGCTTTTTTGCTGTGTTTTCGCCTTGGTTTTGTGTCCGGCAGCAGAGGGCGCTTTATTAGGGCTGATTTACTCACACATCCATGTTTAGTCAGTTCTTCGGAGGGAGCTTGTTTGAAAGACAAAAAAACAGCAGATTCCGAAACAAAAAAACAATAAGTCTCCATCTCTTATGGTTCTGAAATTATAAACAAAAGTCGGCAACATAAAATATATAAAGCGAGGTCTGAGGTGAACAAACTTGTGACCGACTCATTGAGATGTTTCTCATTTTAAAGCTCTGATGAAGCCTTTTCTAATGGCAAGACGGGAAGTCTCTATCACTTTCGGTTCTGGAAATGTCGGCCTTGTATGACAGTTAGATCAGGCGATAACCGATATTGTAAAACACCCAAACAGTTCAATAACCTAATGTCTCCTAAACCTGGGTGTCAGGAAACAGTAAACACACTAGGTCAATGTTTCTCAAACTCTCACCAAGAACCACCTCATAAAACGAACATTCCAGATATCACCAGGTCTTAATCACGATCAGATCAAACTGGGTGCAAACTTAAATGCATGGAATTATGGTAAATGATCTTATAAAGCTCTTTTCCACCTACATGAGGCACTCAAAGCTCACTCAAAGTGTCTCTAAACACTATATACGTCTACCACTGCAGATGACCCTGACTATCACTTGACGAAACCAAAGTAGCAGTCTGAGAAACACTGAAGTAGGTCCACTGTGAAGAGCTCTAAGCACTAACTATGCATTTGCAAAATTGTAGAGCAGAAGCAAGCGCACTTCGCCATATAATGAGAAAATAACAGATTACTGTGCGCTGTTTCTAAAAGGGGCAAACAGAGACTAACATGCTCAGTTGGTTGCACTAGAAGTATCTTAATTAATCTATAGCCTTACATTTTGTATATAAGACACATGACTTAACACTATATGTAACAGAAGTTCAGACGAAAGTTGAAAGAGAAAAAGAAGAGGAAAAACAAGCATGTTTTCAAATCATAAAATACCATGTTACAGTAAAATGTCCAATGAGACATTCAAATAGGGATGCACCGAACGGATCCTGGCATCAAATATCGGAGCCGATGCGGGAAAGAATACAATATCGAGTATCTGCTACCAATATCCAATACTGAACCTAGAGCTGTTTTGGCTCTCAGTGCTCAGACTAAATGTCAGTGAACATGGACATGCTGTGTCATTTTGAAGCTTATAACCTGGGGAATTCAGTCAGTGAGTTAATTTTAACTCCACAAACGTATTTTTGATCACTGCACAAAATGCCACAGCTAGCAACAAAATGCTAATGCGAGTCGCAGCATGCTAATGCTAATGTCAACTAATCAAAGCTGGGACAGAAATCAGTAGCCACTACTGACCACATGTTTGCATTTTAGTTTATGAAACGCTGTTAAAGCAGAACTAAGTAACTCATGGCCTTAAAGAACATAAACGCCACTGCTCATTATCCGTGAGAGTAAATACTACGCTGACAGAAAAGACAAGGAGAGAGGGATATTGTATAACACAATGGAGACATTTTTTTTGGCTGTAAATACTGTTTAGGTGGCGCTAGCCCGTTAGCCTGTTAGCTTTTTCTTCGTGATTCTATTAGTGTGTATTGCACCTCCGACTCAGAGGTAGGAAAGTTGCAATTGGGGTTTTCTGGCTAGAGACACCAGGAAAGACCCCCCAAACATCCATTAACACCTGTATTAGCCCCAGAGGGACTACGGAAAGGATTTATTAAGGTAAACTAGTTACTTAGTTCTGCTTTAAAGAATAACTAGTAACACACTCTATTTGCAATGCACAAATTATAATAATCAGATTGTTTCATTTGAGTCGTTGATTTCAATGTAACCTAAAGCCTGTCTTATACCAAAGGATATTTAGTGCAGAACATTCCAGTGATCTTTGTGTAATGTTTTCCCATTAGTCTATTAATATATATATAATTGATCTGAAACATCCTTGCAAAAAAATATAAGACTGTATAAAAGAGACCATTAACTTTTTTCACTCACAGCAGCCACTTTTAAGAAAATCTCTTGGTGTCGATTAATATCGGATATCGACAGATACCCAAACCCCCGGTATCGACATCGGAAGCAAAAAGCTGGATCATTCAAATGGATTTTCCAACCCTCAATATATAGAATGTAATTACATGTAGTTTAATTGTCGTCTGCTCCGCTGCAAACAACATCAGCCTAAAGTAAACTAACGGTCTGCTCTGCATGTAAAGCAGCTGCAATCTGTGAATGAGCTGCGAAGTGCTGCCATTGTTTTGCTAATTGCAAGAGTGTTTTCATTTAGCATCAAAAGCAAAGGCTGCTTCGAAACCATTTCATTCAAAGTTGTCAGACGGGGGTAAAGACTGGATGTGATTTCGCGTGTTCCAAACTTCGCCATCACCAACTTTCTCAACATTACGCACGAAGCAGCGACAACTTTTACGACAATTCTGCGCTTACAAACGAACACTTTTAAGCAGAAGAGGCAGAGAAGTGCTCAAAATTAACAATACTGTCTTAAATATTGCGAAGCCGACGGTAAAAGGGACATGCGTAAAAACTCACCACAGTTGCGCGTTTACGCTGCCAGAAACTGCCGCATTTCGGAGCTAAAACTCAAACCAAAGCTGCATGAATGAAGTCTTCAAAGTTTGGCTGAAAGTTTGGAGAGTGTGAACGGCGAGAGGACAATGCCATCCAGCCGTGAGGAGAGAGAGGAGAGAGAGGAGAGAGGAGAGAGGGGAGGGTCGCGAGGATCGTAAAGCACGCGGAGATTGGTGCGCTGCGGTCGGGGGAGGGTTTGGGTGGGGCCCGGCTGGAGCAGAACCGCAGACCAGCGCTGAGTCACATGGCGAGGAGCAACAGCACGCTCCGCAGAAGTTACACAGGAGATGGAGATAATGGCAGCAAACAGGACATTTTTTGTTCATACGTGGGATCAAATGGTTTGTCCTTCATTGCATAACCTCTTAACCCCCACCTGAACCGAGCACATTTTCTCCAGTTGGTTTTACCCAAATCTAAAAGCCTATTGAAAACAGTGTCATAAAAGCGACAAAATGAGAAAATGAGGGTGCAACAAAAGAGCGACAAATACTGTATGTGATCTTTTTAAAAAGTGATAAAAAAGTGACAAAAACGTGTGACCAAAAAACGCAACAAAAACGCCCCCAAAAGTGGCGAGAGTAACGGAAAAGTGACCAAAAAGTAACACAAATGCAACAAGAAAAGACCAACAAAAATACAACTAAAAGCAATAAAATGTGGTAAGAATTTGACGAAAAAGCAACAAAAAGGCAATGAGGAAAAAAAAGTCAAAAAAGAGACAACGCGGCAGCAACAATGTAAGGAAAAAGATCAGTTCAGATCAGTTTTTTAGGTCTTAGCTTTCAAATTAGGCATTACTTACACTGGCCTTTAGGCAATACCCTTTTAGATGTGGGTAAAGCTGAACTAGATAAAATGCACTTGGTTACAGGGCCGTGGGAACCCAGGGTGCTGAGGGCGCTGCAGCACCCCCTGGTGGATAATTTGCGAACAGCAGGCAATACTAATAAATAGGAAATATGCACAGCAAAGCATTTTGGGGTATATTTTGTCCCTCAGCACCCCCTAACTATAATATCTTCCCACGGCTCTGCTTGGTTAAGGCGGGGGTTAAGAGGTTAACAGGGGAAAAGAGAGACCTTTGCACAGTACGTCAAATTCTAAAACATTTTCATTGATTGTGAACAAGCAGCTGATTGTTTTCTTACAATAAAGCAGAGGCGGCTAGAGTAGCCAAAACTGCAGCCCAAGATGTTGGCCCAAAAGGTAACTTTAAAGTAAAAATCCATCCATCCATGACCCGGCTTTATCCGGGGCCGGGTCGCGGGGGCAGCAGTCTCAGCAGAGATGCCCAGACTCCCCGATCCACACACACCTCCTCCAGCTGTTCTGGGGGGACCCCGAGGCGACACCAGGCCAGCTCGGAGACATAGTCCCACCAGCGTGTCCTGGGTCTTCCACGAGGCCTTGTCCCAATAGGACATGCCTGGAACACCTTCCAAAGGAAGCGGCCAGGAGGCATCAGAAACAGATGCCTGAGCCACCGCAGCTGCTCCTTTCGACGTGAAAGAGCAGCGACTCTACTCCGAGCTCCTCCCGGGTAACTGAACTAACTAAACTAAAAGTCTTGACCAAAATAACTGCTCAAGCAAGAGAGAAAAAAAAGTACTGAGCGGTGAAGCAGTTTAAGCGTCAAAGTCTGATTTATGTTTCAGTCGTGACATGAATTATGAGAAACAAAACAAAACAAGAGTGAACACACAGATATTTCCAAAGAAAATGCCATGAAAAACAAATGTTCTTTTAGATCAATATGAAGCTTTACTCACAGTGGAACAAGTAACTTTTTTTTTTTTTTACTCAAGTGAGAGCACAAATACTAAACCTCTTCACACCCACACCTGAAGAAAGCACATTTTCTCCAGTTTGGCTTTACGCAAATGTAAAAGCTTCTTGAAAAAAAGCAACAAAAATGAGATGAAAACGTGGATGAAAGAGTCACAAAAACCCAACAGAAGAGCAACAAAAGAGAAGAAAAATTGACAAATAAGTGACATGAAACAAATGTCAAAAAAGTGACAACGTGGCAACAATGCGGGTAAAAACATCCTTCTAGATCGGTTTTGTAGTTCTTAGCTTTCAAATTGGCTGTACCCTTATAGATTTGGGTAAAGCTGAACTGGAGAAAATGCACCTGGTTAAGGCGGGCGTTAAGAGGTTGATTATAATATTACTCCAGCAGAAATATAGAAACTACAATCCCTGAGGAGAATTGGGATGTTAGAAATATCAAGTTTTATGAGGGGATTTAAGGGGTTAAGCCAAGGTGTTAAAAAAACAAAAGCGTTTTAATCAGACAGGACTAAACATAATAACTGTTTTATCTTCAGCAGGAATGTGTAAAGTTGCCCGTAAACCTCGACTATGGAAACACTTCATTCAAACTTAGTCAAAAGCAGTAGAAGATGTCAATAAGTGAGTGTAATGCAAATAGATCCACAAACTCCATGTGTTCAGGTCTCCCTCTAGTGGTTGACAGAGGTATCACAGTTCCATCCCCCCTTCAGCCTCTTCAATGCCCCGGGGTCTGTGTTCTCTGCTGCTGCTGATGTTGACAACCTTTTAAACTCGTTTTGTCCGGGTCAGTGTGTCCGAGGAGACGGGGCTTTCCTCCTGTCCCTCAGGCATAAGGACGAGAAGTTCAGTTTCTATAACAATACTATTTGTACAACTGCATTGGTGTGGACATAGAGTGAACCAGCCTGGAACTGGGAGGGGGCGGAGCTCGCAATTTGGCTTTATCTTTTTATGAAATTGGGAAGCTCAACATTACATCTGTCCTCCTCCATTCAAAATCTCTGTGGACATTTTGAAAAATGAAAATAGTTTTATATTGAAAAGGTTTTACAGGAAGAAAAATACCAAATACTTGAATACACGGGAAAAAATGTTGTTGCATTTTACTTTCTGGTTTGTAAAGTTACTTTGTAAAGACTGGCTGGCTACTAGATACTTGCAGATAAACTCAAACAAAGCTTTTCCCCGAACCACAAGATCCTGCTGATCAAATGGCTTGGTTCCTCTGTCAGATCCAGCCTCAGAAACCTGACCAGGCCATGTCTTTGGAGGCTCACTCAAACAGCTCCCCATCTGAACACGTCTGCTCTGAACAAACTGCAAAACGTTCAAATTTCTGCTACTAGACTTTTAAAAGGTGCCCCTCGAAGGTCTCATTTCACTCCGGTCTTATCGGTTCTCCATTGCCTCTCTGTAAAATTCAGGATTGATTTGAAGGTTTTAGTGCTGACTTTCAGAGCCTTAAACGGTCAGGCCCCACAGTACATCCAGGACCTTTTCAGCCCATACTCCTCCAGGCCGCACCCCTTCCCTGCTTGTGGCCCCAAAGACTCATTATAAGCATAGACATATGATAATAGACCGTCATTACTCACTCCTCCCCGTTTGACAAAATAACTACGTTCAAGGGGGAAATCATGGCGGATTTACAGACTCCTCCTCCCCAGCTCTAACGAAGCATGTTCCTAAAAAGGGCATGAGGGCGGGATCTTCACTGTAGACTCCGCCCTTTAATTGACGTGTAGTTCGTGCAGCTCCAATGCTTACGAAAACCAGCCTGGTTTCTTTAATAGTAACTAACCCAGCATTATCACTGGAGGAATATCGAGCTGTAGAAAGTTTAAGAAAATTAGAAACCAGGCTTTAAAGTTGTTTTTAACGTGTCTGAAGTGCAATGCTTTCCAATGGGGGACTAGCAGCGATATGGAGGTACTACAGCAATGGCGGCCCCTAGTGTTGTTGTCACAAAGGAGAGCAGCCATTGGTTATAAGACCCGAGGGAACCTGTCTTTTCAGACTGTGAAACGCCCTGACCATGTCTCTGCATTTAGCCGGCTCAGTTGACTCTTTTAAAACGGACCAGAAAGCTTTTGTTGATGGGTTTACACTAGTGTCACTTTAAATCTATACCTGTACACACATATTTATATTGTACAGCACTGTCTCTATAGTACAGCACAGCACTTTTATCTGTGAAAAGCGCTTTAGAAACAAATTTTGCTTACTTACTTAATAAAGTTTCAAATTGATGGTCTCGTAATTTAAAGGCACACTGTGTAACATTTTGGACTTCACTGTTGCCATCAGTACAAAACATGCTCCTAATGACCTGATTGATACAGAAAATGCTATTTCTGCAGTGGGTGATCAAAGAATGGATGTGGATGAGAAACTAACAGGTTTAAATGTCAAATCTGCCGACTTATTGGGTAAAATTCTACAAGATGTGGCTTTAAATTGTGAATCCCAAATGCAAAAATGAATGGAAAATGTCCTTAACTGTTCCTGTTATGACCAGCAGGGGGCAGCAGATATCTACTACTAGTGCTGCTCTGTCCCTGATGTCTTTCTTCTATGTAATAAAGTGAAGAATAGTAAAACAAGCCAAAAGTAGGGTAGGCAAAATAAGCATTAGCTTCAGCCTATACCTTTTCGGTCATTTTTGTATGTTATGGTATGAAGAAGTATACTTAACTGAATGTAAATCTTTTGTCATAATTTTGACCGAATAAACTGAACTGAACTGAAACTGAACTGAACTGAAAAGTGAAAGGAATAAGAGTTAAACATAAACAAATGTAGCGACTGCAGTGAGGATTTCCTTTGTTTTAATCCAGCGTTTATAGTAAGGATTCCCTGGTTTCTTCACATCTGCTGTGGCCTTAAAGACTCCACAGACTCTATACTTTCCTTGGATGCATCGGTTTGACCCGCTTTGGTGCATTACGGGGCAGGATTATGGGACTGCCGCGGCCTGGTGACCCCCCCACCTCCGTAATCTCAATCCGAGGCTCCGCGGACCGTCAGCGGGAGGTAACAACAACGCGGAGCGGGATTAGCAGAGACTATGGGGTTAAAACTGCAGACTACAGAGGCCTATGAGGGTCAGACAACACGGGAATATGGGGGTCAGAGGTGAGGAGGTACAGTGGGGGGAAGGTCAAGGTTAAAGAACAGCAATGATGCGTTTGAGTATCGTGGTTATTAGTTTTATCACAGTTATTCTGACAGTATTCTGGATACACGCCAAGAAAAACAGAACTCTCTAATCCCATTCCCCGTATGAGACAATCCTGGATATTTAGGCTTCAGGAAAAAATACATTTGACTGACAAGTATATTAACCAATCAGAGAAAAGCCAACAAAGAAGCGCAGACCACAAGAGCAATCTATGTAGTACATAAAGTAAAGTACATAAGACACATTAGACACTTTTGTGGCTAAAACATAGTTAACACAATTATACTTAAGATTTTGGTATATATTTAGTTGTTTATTGTTGTATTGGACACTGACAGGAAGTGACATAGATAGAGGCAAACTATTTTAAACTGTTGCCCTGCCAACCATGTTATGTCAATGGGAAATCAGTCTATGGAACTTTACCTTTATCTATGTCACTTCTTGTCAGAAGCTTGAACATTCAAATAAAAGTTATGCCAAACATTTCTTCATTAAAATTGCTGCTTCACAATTAAAAGGATAATTATTAAGATGTTGTCTAAATGAGTCTTATTTTCAAAAGCATTCAAACCTGTCACATGCACTGACACAAGGAGTCATTAGCAACTTAGTTTCAAATCATAACAACGCCGCCCAAGAAGTGACTTCCTGTTTCGATCCAGGACGCCAAAATAAAAGCACCATCTTATTTATTAGTTCAACTTCATTTCTGACTAACTATTAACAGACAAAACACATAAAAAGTGTGTATTTAATCATATCCTTGCTGTACCAGCTGAACTAATCAATGAGACGAGCTGTGTGCTTTTATTTTGGCGTGCTGGATCGAAACAGGAAGTCACTTCTTGGGCGGCGTTGGTATGATTTGAAGTTATGCACAGAGTCAACTGCTGTTTCAAGCAATGAATGTTTGGAACAGGGCACAAATATTTAAGAAAATGTTTTACTTGTGGTTGCTTAGTTTCCTGTTGTATCAACACCGTCTGTGATTGGATCGATTGGCTGTTTGGTGAAAATGTACTTGTTTTGTGAAGTACACGGCGACCGTCTGATCCAAAAATAAAGTTGCCACAAAAAAAGGTCACGCTGCTCGACTGTTTCAAAGGAGCGCCTTTAGCTTTGGCATCGTTTCAATAAGATCCCGCAACGGCAAAAGATCCAGTGTTGTTTTCATTTTTCTTTGGGCACATAGTTTTGTTGAACCGAGACCTGACCGACTGCAGTAACCCCAGATCAGAACCGTTACCGTGGTTACGTCCCGGTAAAAGACGCTTTCTTTTGGTCAGGCAGTGCATGGGTATCCGTCCACACTCAGTACATGGACAGCGGTGAGAAACCAGGACGCTGCATTTACATCCTGTGAACTGTCAAAAACATCCCAGTGAGAGCGTCCGAGTTTCTCATAACCGGAATTTATCCAGGATATTGAAACCAGGATACTGTGTTCACACGGGCACAGACAAAACCAGGAAACCGTGCCGGAAAAGCAACAATGACACAATTTTTAAAAAAGCGACAAAAAACAACCGACTCAAGGGTGATGAAACAACAAAGAAAGGGACAAAATGAGATGAAAAAGTGACGAAAACACGACAAAAAGCAACAAAAACTAGCAACAGACAAGCACAAAACAAGACAAAAAAAGCGACAACGAAAACACTTCCAAAATGTGACCAAAATGTGGTAAAAGAATGACAAAGACGTGCTGGAAAAGAAACAATGAGACAACAAAAAAACGGCCAAAACACAACAAAAGAGTGATGACAAAGCAACAAAGAAAATCAACAAGAAAGCCACAAAAGAGTGACAAAAATCGGATGCAAAATTGACAAAAACGCTTTAAAAATGCGACAAAAAAGTTTTGTTTTGTAGCTCTTAGCTTTCAAATGAGGCGTTACACTGGTGTATAGATACAGACAGCATCTCTGGATAGATACAGACGGCATCTCGTCATAGAAGGGGGCGTGGCCTCGCCAAGGGGGAAAATAGAATCTTTAGAGAAACACAATTTTCACTCTTTTTTGCCATTTTCTGGTGGAATATCAACTTATTTATCACATAAATAAAGTCAAGTCTAAATCGGGCCCATATGGATATTTTCTCACAGCAGATTGTTCAGTAGAAGTGAAAAAACGGCAGTTGTTGCTAGCGCTAGCTAACCGTTAGCATTAGCCCAATGCTAACATGTAGCATCATGTTAGCATTTTCCGTTTTTTTTTTTATGTATCTATGGGCTGTTGAACCACTTTGCTCCTCCCCATGTCTTTGTATCTTTATTTAGTATAAACTATATTCATAACTCAGCGTTTGTTAAAGTAGTTTTTGAATCATTAGAGAAAGTTTAGATTTTTTCAAAATTGTTTTCCCCATTAACTGTTTTCAAACATGACCATATATGGGCGATTCCAGAGATGCCGTCTGTATCTATTCGCCCATATATGGTGATGTTTGAAAACAGTTAATGGGGAAACAATTTGGAGAAAAATTTAAACTTTCTCTAATTATTCAAAAACGACTTTAACAAACGCTGAATTACTGATAAATATTTCTACCCAATAAAGATACAAAGACATGGGGAGCAGAAAAGTGGTTCAACAGCCCATAAATACATCAATAACGGAGAATGCTAACATGATGCTACATGCTAGCAACGTGCTAATGCTAACGCTAGCTAGCACTAGCTACGACTGCCGTTTTTTCACTTCTACTGAACAATCTGCTGTGGGAAAACATCCATACTAATCCAATTTAGACTTGACTTTATTTATATGTGATAAATAAGTTCATATTCCACCAGAAAATGGCTAAACGGAGTGATTTCCCTAAAGATTCCGTCTGTGTCTATAGGCTGTAAACTCCAGTCGAGAAGCTTTTAGATTCGGGTAAAACTGAACTGGTGAAAATGTGCTCGGTTAAGAGGTTAAAAATGTCAAACTATGAGTCAAACTTCAAACTGTATTGGACTGTGTGGGGTCAGGGCTCTGCAGGAGGTGACCACAGAGCCGGATTAAACGATCTGAAATGAACTGACTACAGAAGCCCGTGAGGGTCATGAGTCGAGTCAGAATTCAAACTGGATAAAACTTTGGGGTCAGAACTCAGGGGGAGGTTTCAATCACAGCCGGATTAAACAGAAACATCCGAGATTTGCAGAATTCACGCTGCGGCCGAGTAAAGAAGAATCCACTTGTTATTTGTGAAAAAAACTAATCATAAAAATATCTGTCAAAGTACATCTGGAACAAACTGTGCCCCGCTGGAGATAAGAGTTGGATTTTCTTTGTGGAGAGCAGGACTTTGCTGCAAACAACAGAAAAACACCATGACGTGACGTGGGTCTAAATTTAAAGATGAAAAGAGTTTGGTTTGAGCCTGGAAACTGGACTGAGATCTGACCGAGGGAGCGCCTCAGGGGGAGAAAGAGGGGAGAGGGGGATGAACCAGGCTCGGCTCTGTTCTCTGTCACAGACCTCATTCACATCTCCACAGTCGGCTGCTTCATCTGAGAATCATCATCATCGTCTATTCACTCACAAAGGAAAGGCTGTGAGACGATTTCAACGCACTTTGTAAAATCATAATAGGGGATTTTGGAAGAATATTTTTGTGAATTCAGAGCAAGGTTTAGGTTTCACAAGGTATCAAGTTGATGGAAATGTTCGTGCCCCTAGAGGCCATAAGCACCACTGCAGGTGTCGGAGCATGTTGCGTTTTTTTACTCATTAATTGTCCGTCAGAGGAAATACTACGCTGACAGAAAAGACAAAGGGACAGAGGGATATTGTACATCCAATTACACAATGGAGATTATTTTTTTGTCACTCAAACCTGGCTCTAAATACTGTTTAAAGGAACAAGCCACCGTTCTTCCATACTGAGATATGTTCTTACCTGAGCTTAGACGAGTTGATAGGTACCCGTCTGGTCTTTGTGCGTGCCCGGGAAGCGTGTGGTCGCTTAAAACTTCACCCATATGAACATGCAGGGAGAGGCCAAATGCTAACAACATCTTTGGTCTTTTTGCGTGACTGAGGGCACACACAAAGACCAGACAGGTACGCATCAACTCGTCTAAGTCCAGGTAAGAACATATCTCAGAGTGGCCGGTGGCCTGTTCCATAAAGTGGCGGTAACCGGCAGTTAGCTTTGCCCGCTAGTGTGTTAGCTTCTTCTTCATGATTCCATTAGTGTGTATTGCACCTCTGACCCGGTGCAGGGAAAGTTGCAAGCGTGGTTTTCTGGCCAGAGACCCAACAATCATCCCATCAACACTTGTATTACCCCCAGAGGGACTACGGAAAGGATTTATTAAGGTAAACAAGTTACATAGTACTGCTTTAACTTTCTTACTCAAATCAAGGGCACATATAGTCATTTAAAGGCAGTTTTACTTTTTTCTAGATTCCTTTTTGTAGTGTCATTACGTTTTCTGGTTAATTTTTGGCCTACTCACTGGTCTCTCTAAACTCCAATGCAGAACTAGAGAATACGACCATATTAGTCCAGTGCTCAGGTCTCTGCATTGGCTCCTGTCGCTCAGAGAATTGACTTTTAAAAAAACAGCTCTGCTTGTTACAAGTCTTTTTATGGTTTAGCACCAAAGTACATCTCTGACATGTTAGAGCCGTATGAACCGGACCCTGAGAACTTCAGGGAGGGGCCTCCTGGTGGTTCCCAGAGTCAGGACTAAACATGTCAGTTTCATGCAGCTAAATTCAGGAACAATCTTCATGAGGTTGTGAGACAGGCCTCAACTCTGACAATGTTCAAATCCAGAAAGAAAACAGTATTTTTGAGCCGTGTATATGACACTGAAAGTATTTTATCCGCACTCTTTACTTCATGTATATATTTCTGATTATATTTATGTTTTTTTGGGTTGATTTTTTATTTTTATGTAACTGTGAAGCACTTTGAATAGCTTTGTGTCTGATTTGTGCTCTCCAAACAAACTTGCCTTGACTTTTGAACCATACTGCTATGCACTCCAGTAGATATTTATCATTTCCGCTCCTACCTGAAAGAAGTGCACTTTAAAACCATGAATGATGTACAGTATACCCTTGTAAAGAATTTTTAAGAATTAGATACCAATTTCAAGATAACATATGTACATTTTGTCAAATTGATATCGAATCTCAAGAACATTTATTTTATGAATGTAGCAATGTGAAGACATTTTGGGTTGAGTTATACAATTGGTTGAAGGTAAAGAACAATGTACCCATGTTGGTATTCATGAAAGACAAAAAGATAGAATATATGTATAATAATTTGATCATTCTGAGTACATTTTATTTGTAGATTCCTGAATGTAAATCCCAATTTTGTTCCTTTTAAAAATGAACTGATGTCCTTGTATAAGTCTCTTAAAATTCTAGAATGTAAAAGTGCTTTAAAACTATGTGAAAAATCATCTGTATATATGAGCTAATGCCCTGACGTTTTTGTAATGTTTTTTTGGTTTATTTTTTGGTTTATTTTTTGATGCTGCTTAGATTTTCTTGCACAGCAGTCATTTGTATTGCCTTTTTTGATTAAGATACATTGTCATTTGACTTTGCAATAAAAAAAAGGTCAAATAAAATAACACAATCCAGCGTAATTCCATCGCTCTCCTTCTTTGGGAGGATCTGAAATCTAAAAACGTCTTCTCACCCATTAAGCCCATGTAACAGAAAAGCGATCTGTAAATGGCGGTTCTAACACTTCACGTCGCCCTCTCGTGTCAGCGTCTCCTCGGGGACCTGTCAAACCGTCTCGTTCGGCTCCAGCGGCCCCTGCTTCGGTCCTCGGGGGCCCCCGCAGCTCTCCGTCTCCTCCGGGCCCCTGGGCGCGCTCCTGGTGAGGCGTGCGGAACCTCTCCACATGCCCGCCTCACGGACGCAGTCACGCTCGGCTCACAAATGAGTCTGTGGTGAAATTTTAATTGAACGGTTAACATGCCATGAGCCTGATTACGGAGCGGGATATACGTGACGTGTCGCTCGTGCGTGAGACGGGAAAACCACGGAGACGCTCCTCATCCTCATCCTCATCCAGCGAAGATTAACAAGGAAACATCTGTCCATGCTGCTATAGTAGGGGTAGAAACTTTTTCTTTTTTTAAATATTGCTTTATTGTAGCAGTTTTCATTTGACATATTGATTGTGTGAACTGAAATATCTGCACAAATGCAAATGATGTTACAATCAACCCAAGTCTCCCCCTGATTGTGGACTGACAGGCACCAGGACAGAAGACATTATAAAGCCAGGTCAGGTTTTCACCCTTCGGCAAAATTTGGCCGAGGGGTAAAAACCTGACCTGGCTGAGCAAGAAAAAGAGGTTTTAGAATTTGGAATCAAAATTGTCCCAGTGTTTCTTTATAATAGGGCTGAACGATATTGAGATAACTTGCGATACGCGATACAGCTGTGCAATATCGCAATAACGATATTATTGCGATATTTCACTAAACCATTTCAACGCGATATGGTCCATTCTAATTAAACACCAATCGCAAGTAACACGTTTTTCAGCAAATCTGGACCAAAACAAGACTAAAATTTAACTAAATTAGTCAATGTTTAATTAAAACTGAACTTCAATGCGTTGTTTTTTGGCTGAGTTTGCAAATAATGTGTCAATCTCAGTCAGATGAAGACTTACATGATGTTGCGATATCTCATCTTTGAGTATCTGAGTTCCACAAAGTTCAACATAGGAGATGAGTTAAAGAGACTAGATGCAAGTTGGTCATTTTAAACTCACCACTGCCACCTCAGGTCTTACGCGTAACTGCAGTCTCTATATTAAGCTCATGCATGACGGCACTTCAGACCCGCAGCCCTATCTCCAGGTCTGTCTTTGGGGAGGGAGCAATGTAATAAGATGGTTTACAGCTTAATTTTGCCTTTGACTCAGGTCTTGACTCTTTCGCTCCAGCTGTGTCTGTATTATCCCTTAAAGGATCTGTATCATGCACTTTTAGCCATTCCAAAGTTAAGTATAGGCATTTATATGATATATTGTACCTCTACCACTATGGAGCACTCATTTTTGTGATAAATATAAGTGTTTTCTGGAGGTATTTTTCAAACCCGGAAGACACACCGCTTCGATTCAGTTAACTCCGCCCCCTCTCTCCGCGCATACAACTTTATCGTAATATAAATAAACAGCAATAAGTGAAGTTACTTCGCAATGCAGTTATACGGAGTTGACATCTGCAACACAGCTTCATAAATGGCTAACACACATGCTAATATGCTAACACACAAGCTAATACACGTTTGGATTGACTCACCGCTCTGGTCCATCACTGTTTACATTATGGGACTCGCGTTGGTTATAAAAGTGAATCCACTTTGATTCTGGCGAAGGTTCACCAAACATCCATCAGTGACAGTCACTGGTGATAGTCGCTGAATCCCGGAGAAAAAAACAACTTCTGACGGGAGTGGCCTCTTCTTTAGGAAGATTGAACCATAGACTGTATATATGTATATATAGTATATATATATTATATGTATATATATATTATATATTCTAGCACCACTGCCACTTGTTTACACTCTCTGAATGTGGTCTACAACAGCCTGTGCAGATTCGTCCTTCGCTGCCCCTATAGGACACATCACTGTGTGATGTTTGAACAGTTGTCCTGGCTTGGACCTTCAGCTAGAAGACAATATCACTGGCTACAACTTATTTTTAAATGTATTTACTTTCAGTATCCAAATTATTTGTCACAATATTTAGTGCCTTACAGTTCACAATACAGCCTCCGTCACCATGATCAGATCTTCTTCATTGTCCCTAGAACCAATAGAGAAATGGGGAAACATGCTTTCTGTGTTAGGGCCCCTCGTGATTGGAATAATCTTCCGGCTTCCATTCGTTCCATTACATCTTTTCCACTGTTCAAATCTGCTCTGTTAACACATCTCCAGAGCACCTGTCTTTGTTTCTAGCATCTCATACGTAACTACATTATATGTTATATATTTGTGTATATATGCATGTGTTTCTGTATATATGTTGTGCTTATGTACATATATTCATAATGTATACATGAACACAGAAATAGGTATACATATATAGATGCATGTGTGTATGTGTAAACTTTGTACATTGAGTGCCAACTTTTTTCGTTATATCTGTGATGAAGGGTTATACTAGAAAAGGTATTGTCTTGTACGCATTATGTTACACCAGTGGTTCTCAAACATCTCACACCAAGTACCTTTCAAAACACTTGACCCTTGAAGCACCTTCATGATGTGTTTAAAAATAATCATAATAATCACAATAATCATGTAAAATTAACCTAAAAATTGTTTAAATTGTGTCTAGTGGCATAAACTGGTGACTGGCTCAGTACTTTGGAGCGCTTTGGACCTAAGGGGGGTGGAAGGTGCCGTATAAGTGGTGGCCATTTACCATTTACCATAAAACACAGTTTGGGAACCACTGTATTCCTTCGATAATAGGTGGGGAGGTGAAATATGAGAGCTAGTGTGTGTGTGTGTGTGTATGTGAGTGAGTGTGTGTGTGTGTGTATGTGTGTGTGCGTTAAGGTTTTGTTTATTATTATTATTTAATTTTTATTGTATTATTATTACTGTTATCATTTTGTTTGATTTGATTGCATCTACTCTGCTGTTTTCTGTTCTATTTTTCTTGGACATTTTTAGGACCCCCATGAAAACGAGATGATTCATCTCTTGGGGCTGATCCTCTAATAAAATGTTCATAAATATAGTCCTGTCCACGTAGCCAAACATGCTTCTTTTTCTCCGTGACATTATCGTTAGTTAAGAATAAAAAACAGGTGTGTCCAGAGTAGGTTATAACGAGCTCCATCTTCACAGCTGCAGCGCAAACATGACGTCTGTTCAGACGCTCAGGGGTGTTTGTTTTGGCCCCAGCTGACCTGGAAGCACCTCGGGCACATCCTTTCTTTTTCTTTTTTTTTTCTTCCTTTTCCTTTATTTATATATTTCTTACAACAGAAATAATGAAAAGGGTGGTTCACAAATTAAAATCAGGCCGTAAGCATAGAATTAAGACATTACATTACAGACATCTAGCACTTCCGTTCCGCTGTTACGACACAACTGAACACTCAGTCGTTCACCAGGAGAGGGCGGAGCCTCAGAGAGCAGGATTCAGGAGGATTACTGAGAGCTGCGTGAATGAAGCCACAAACCACTCTGGGGGTGTTTTTGATAAGGAAATAGCATAACAACATGGCTAAAAGCTCTAAAAAGTCGATTTTGCATGATATAGGACCTTTAAACAATCTGAGCACTTCTTCCATCTCTGCAAATAGATCTTTCCCCAAATCGTGCAGCTCTGTTTTCTCAAGGCGGAGCTGTTGACCAAAATATGCGGCCCGTTGGAAGTCCTTCCAGGAAAACGCAATTATTCTGTTTGCCAGCCGTAAACATTTGTTAATACTTTACGGTCTGGAAACATTCTTCACAAATCTTAAAATACAAAAACCCCAGGATGGCACTTCAGAACTTCTCTGCTTCTCTTTGTCTCCAAGTTTCTTCCTGGACTCCTCCGTAACAAAGTGTCCCGCGGTAGATGGCGTTGTAAATGTTTAAAGACGGCTCTCAGAGAATGGACCCGGGAATAACTGCTTTTATCTCCACTTTGTGCTTCAATTGTTCCGGATGGAGGAGGGAAAAGCCGGGACCACATAATGAAACCACCTCGAGAGAGAGGGCTGTGCTAAATATTGATCAATGATGCGCCAAAAATAACCGCGACATGGAAGACGAGGAACTCTTTTAACAACATGGAAGTCTGTGAGTCTTTACTGAAAGGCAGGAGGAGTTTTTTCAGCTGATGAATGTTGTTTCATTGTCAAGTGGTAGTATTCCCGCTGACTTTGGAAACGCTGCAGTCTTTATTTCCTGTTTTTTTTCTTGCATAATAAACGAGTCTTGCAAATCTCTAAAGCACAGCAAGAACGTGAAGGAGAATTTACTCACATTTTAAGATCACTAAGGTTTGGAAAAGAGACTCGCTCCTCTCTCCTGCTGCTGCTGCTGTGTTCTGGAGTCTTTAATGCTCTGGCACAAAACTGACTTTGCACCACAGTTCCATCTTTAGCAGCAGTTATAATGGATTTAACTGATCAGAAACTCACTTTAGTGGTGGGGAAGTTGCGGAGTTGAGTGTGAAGAAAATGGTGGATTATTGGAAACGTTGCTGGGCCGCACTGATTATGTGGAGTTTGCTTGATTTTGCGTTGGGCTGATCATTATTATGTTTAACTGTGGAAGATGGTAAATGGTCTCAACTTATACAGCACTTTTCCACCTACACCTACATTTACAGCAAGGACCCATTCATACTCTCATTCATACACCAATGCACGCAGACACTGGGGGCAATGTGGGTGAAGTGTCACAACAAGGACATTATAGAAGGTGGGATTCGAACCCCCGACCTTCCGATCACGACCCGCTCTACCATCTGCGCCACTGTACAAGATCCTGCAAGATGAATAGCCAACTCTCAATGTCACAAAGCTATATAAACAAACCACACATGTGCACGTGTGTGTGTGTGTGTGTGTGTACTGATTTCCATTCAGGTGACGTGTTCAGACGTCGTCATACACGATTTCATTGCCACTTAGCGGAGCTGCAGGATCTTCTAATGTAATGATGAGCCTCCGTGGCTTAGATCTGTTAAAAACCTGTTTTGCTCTTTGTTTGGGTGGGCTGCTGTCTGGTCAAGACGCTCAAGCTGGGGCTTTTCTTTCATATCGCTGTTGCTTCCTCGATAACTCCATCGAGCTTGGCTTGGCATATCGGCTTGTCAATCTCGGACGTAGGACCTTTCCGACGGACAAAAAATACGTAGTACCTAGGGTTGTCACGATAATGACTATATCAACTTTTTGTTTAATAAAAAACAGATAAACGAAACATTTTTGGGTTCAATATTTATCGTCTGTACATTTATTACCATTTCCCCCTATTTTGTGTTTGTAAAAGTATACTTTTTAATTGAAGTAAATTGTGCTATATTATAATAATAATGCATCAGTTTTATATAGCGCTTTTGTGGACACTCAAAGACGCTTTACATTGCATTATTCATTCACTCCATACTCGGTGGTTGTAAGCTACTATTGTAGCCACAGTAGCCCTGGGGTAGACTGACAGAAGCGAGGCGACCAGTCTGCGCCATCGGCCCCTCCGGCCACCACTAACCACTCACACACTACATTCACTCAGGCTTCCAGGTGTTTACCAAACGGTCTCCCATTCAAGGACCCACCAGGCCCTTCCTGCTTAGCTTCCCAGGTCTGACGGGATTGGGCAGAGCAAAGGGGGTGTGGCCATGATTATATTTCATGTTTTTGCAGCTTGTGTGGTATTTTAGGGAAGGTCGCTCGTCCACAGAAATATTGCCACCGCTTGGCTTGTCCGTTTTTTGTTTGGTCCATTCTCTTTGTGCCAAGTATCATTACCACTTTTGCCTACAGAGGGCGCTCCAGGCCAGTTTGAAATCCTGCACAGCTCAGTCACTCATTCATTACTGTCTCTTCTTTACATAGACATCATTTCAAGTTTAAAAATGTAAAAATATCACAGCTGAAGCATCCAAAAGGAAGTTTCACAGCCACTCCTGAAAGTGTCCGTCGCCGGCCTTCCTTTTCAAACCACTTCCATTATATAGATTCATCTGAACAAAAATCACTAACACCTTTCACCAGAACGTCTTTTCTTCCTTTTGTGGCCATCCCTTTCTCCTCCAACACCTCTCTCCACGTCTCACTTGGGCTATTTTCTTCCTCCGACATAAAACCCCTTGGAAAAGCACTGTATAAGCCTGTGTACGTATCGGCGCGGCCCGCACTAGTACTTACTTTAGCCGCGCGGGAGACGGGCTAATGCGGTTTAATGCTCTTTTCTGCTTCACGGAGCCGCGCAGGATTATAGCCGAGTGTCAGGGAGCTGCTGTCACAACCGACGATCGAATAAAAGCGCCATGAGAGGGAGAGAAAGAGGAGAGTGGGAGGAAAGTAGGGCTGAGGTATAAAGTGACAGATTTATGAATAAAGGAGGATTGAGTTGGTGAAAGGAGATATTGAGGAGGAGAAGGTGTGGCCTGAAGAGAAGCGACACATCGGCTACGGTTACATAATACGATCTAGTCCGTTTACAAAACCCAAATTAAGGAGAAAAGGCCGATACGCCTCCACCGCAGTGTGTCTGAGAAGTTCAATTTATGTTTTCTCTAATTAATATTCAACAGTGGTGCTTTTGAGAACGGATTTGAAAGAGTCAGAGTTTGAACATCTGCCAGACAACCTAAAACATGCACAAGAGCTGTGTGCTTCCAGACCTAACGTGGCTCGAGGGTGATGTCTATGTATTGTCAGGGGTGATTAAATACAGCGTGAGGAGACAGGGGTGGCAGAGCAGTGCGAATACAGCGACAGGATGAAGTGGCCAACGCACACATTCAGGCAAAAGGAAACAGAAGATCATGAATCTGGAGCAACATAAGCTCAGGCCTCAATGAAGGTTTGAAAACAAAGACTCTGATGCAAACGCACTGGATTAAAAACATGTTTTAAACAGGATTTACAAGCCAAGCTAACCAAGTTCCTCAAAGCACAACACTGTCATTATTCATTCACGTCATACTCAGAGGTGGTAAGCTACTGTTGTAGCCACAGCTGCCCCGTGGGGGAGACTAACGGAAGCGACAAAGCGAGGCTACGAGTCTGTGCCATCGCCCCCCTCCATCCCTTTTCTTCCGCTTTATCCCGGGGCGCGTGGGGTGATAGGTCTGGGCTCATTCTACACCTTAGGACATTGTTGAAACATGTAGGGGGAGGAATATACTTTTTAAACTCCGTAAAGAATAGAATAGAATAGAAAAAACTTTATTGTCTACCATGCACAATGATGGCAGAAATGTGCCTTTGTCTTGCTCATACATTCTAATACATTTGCCCAGCAATGTACATAATAAAATCAGTTCATTATAAAATCAGTTCATTATAAAATCAGTTCACTGCAGACACAGTTGCAGCAGGAACACTTCATTAAGGAAAGGAAAAAGGAACAGACTGACTGAACGACATTAATACTTACAACTTATTCAGCTCAAAGTGATGGTACAATGGGTGGCTAACGTCATCTGTGATCTTAATACAGACACGACGCACTGCTTTACTATAATGCTGAGATAAACTGGTTTGTTCTTGGCCTGTTATTTTACTGCCCTGTTTAACAACTCTGCCAAGTTTAGCTTTGTTTTTGACAGTTAAATGACCAAACCAAGAGACTAAAGTCCCTTTAGTTTAGTATTTTCCTCCCCCTACATGTTCCAGTAATGTCCTAATGTGTAGAAGGCCAGACCTGTTCACCACAACTGCCTCTAAAATCCTACACTGTCACTCAAAAAGGTGTTAATTCGGGTCCGAAGTGCTGACATGCACAAGCTCAATATAGAAGCTGCAGCTACGCATAAGACCTGAGGTGGCAGCAGTGAGCATAAAATGGCTAACTTGCATCTAGCCCCTTAAAGATATATCGATATATTTTTTAATTATTAGACCATATCGTATAGATCGATATAGTTCAAATTTGCGCTGTAATACTTATTTTGTAGGCTACTTTTATTTAAAGGGGCTAGATGCAAGTTAGTCATTTTATGCTCACTGCTGCCACCTCAGGTCTTATGCGTAACTGCAGCTTCTATATTAAGCTTGTGCATGACGGCACTTGTGGTGAACAGGTCTGAGCTCATTCTGCATATTAGGACATGGCTGGAACATGTGGGGGATGAAAATACTTTAACATTTTTAAACTAAAGGGACTATACGGAGTTAAAAAATGTTAAAATGAAGTATTTTTCTCTCCTAACATGTTTCAACAATGTCCTAATGTGTAGAATGAGCTCAGACCTGTTCACCACAACTGCCTCGAAAATCCTGCACTGGTGTTGATTCGGGTCTGAAGTGCCGTCATGCACGAGCTTAATATAGAAGGTGCAGTTACACGTATGACCTGAGGTGGCAGTAGTGAGTATAAAATGGCCCCTTTAAGATATTTTCTTATGTAAATGTGCACCTTACGGAGCTTTGTTATACAGTGTTTATGTTTACATTTCATTTTTATATCATATTTGGCTTTGACTTTGACTTAACATTTTATCGATTTTCAACCTAAATATATCGGGATATGACTTTTGGTCCTACTCCAACGTGTCCTGGTTCTTCCACGAGGCCTCCTCCCAACAGGACATGCCTGGAACACCTCTCGAGGGAGGAAACCTACACAGACACGGGGAGAACATGCAAACTAAACACGGCCTCTCCGAGTCTCCAGGAGAGGCAGGAGGGATGAAAGCTGGGTGAGGTTTACATTAAAAGTCGGAGGAAGGTAAAACTATTCCACTGTCACCAAAGCACAGATTCAGATAGTTTTAGTTGAGCATTTCTGCATTCTTGCAACTATAGAATCAAAAAATTCTCTCAGGCCTGAGCCAAAAATAAATCAAGTTTAAAAACATCCCAGTTTACGTGACTTCTTTCTGAAAACTTCATCAAACTAACTTCAGCGACATAATCTCGTGTGTGAAGCTGAGCGCCGCGTGTCTCAGAGCCTCCTCTTTACAGCGGCGCCTAAAGCTCCTAATGAGATTCCTCGTCTGAACACGCTGCTCGACTGAACCTGCTTAAAAAGCCTGAATTATTGACTCTGTGCGAGACATTTACACCGCTCTCTAAAGAGGCTCCTAAAACTTTCATCGGGACTAATATCACCGAGGCTTCCAACAACTCTCTCTAAGCACAGATTAGGAGCGGAAACAGCGCCGTATTTCATTTAAACCACACTAATGCTGTGAAATGAATGTCTTATCCGAGCCTGAGATCTGGACTCTGCGGTGGCCGATCCATCTCCTGCTCCCTGAACCATTGTCATCATGGAATAACCTGGAGGTGT
Source organism: Gobius niger (assembly GCF_951799975.1). Taxonomy (NCBI): domain Eukaryota; kingdom Metazoa; phylum Chordata; class Actinopteri; order Gobiiformes; family Gobiidae; genus Gobius; species Gobius niger. The sequence goes on from NC_136867.1 coordinate 26,059,313, forward strand.
GCGCAGAGCAGGACAGGTTTACACACACGGCGCTCGAGCAGCACCAGCACAGGCAGGTGTCAGAACTCTTTCCAGTTCCTCTTCGCCTCCAGCCTCGTTCTTAAACACCGCGCTTTTACATTTACAATACCTTTTACGCACCAATAGGAACCAAACTGCTGCATTTAGCCAGTATGAGTTACACTGTCCTGAAAGAAGGAGCACAGGAGCAGATTTAGAGCAATATTATTACTTAATGTACTTGTACTTGTACTTGTTTACCTTATTTCACTCAAACTTGGCTGTAAAAACTGTTTAAGTGGCGCTAGCCCCCAGTTAGCTTTGCCCGTTAGCCTGCTAGCTTCTTCTTCATGATTAATAAATCCTTTCCGTAGTTCCTCTAGGGGCAATACAAGTGTTAATGGGATGATTGGAGGGTCTTTCATCTCCTCCTGGTGTCTCTGGCCAGAAAACCACAATTGCAACTTGAACTGCCACCGGACCGGAGTCACCAATACACACTAATGCAGGGTTGTCCAAACTTTTTTCATGGGGGGCCGCATATTGTAGTGTACATGGGGTGAAGGGCCGTAGATCAGTAGTTAGTGCCGCAAAACCTTCGACTAGCAGAGGTTTAAATTGTGCCCCATACCTCTATTTAAGCTTAAAACCTTCATGCCAGCTCTGTCTCACAATAAAATGTTAGTTGTTCAGTTAGAATTGTATAGAATTATTACATTTCAAATAAAAAGGTCCATCTCTGGTGATGTGTACCGATACAGCAAGAGGCCGAGGGCCACCATAAATTGGTCTGAGGGCCGCATTTGGCCCCCGGGCCGCAATTTGGGCACCCCTGCACTAATGGAATCATGAAGAAGAAGCTAACAGGCTAACGGGCAAAGCTAGCTGCGGGCTAGCACCGCTTACACAGTATTTACAGCCAAGTTTGAGTGAAATAAATTATCTCCATTGTATAATTGGATGTACAATATCCCTCTGTCCCTTTGTCTTTTCTGTCAGCGTAGTATTTACTCTCACAGACAATTAATAAGTTAAAAAATTGCAGCTTGCTACGACACCTGCAGTTGCACTTAAGGCCACTAAGGGCAAGTACTGCTTTGATTAAAGTGCATCAACATAAACAAAATGGCAAAGGCAAACCCTTTCTTTAACTGAAAAGTCACTGTGCAACAAAGATTGTTAAACATCCAAATTATTTACACTGTATTTGGATTGAGCAATAAAACAACAAAAAATCCTGAGTTTGGCTCTGCTCAGCTTTCCCAGCCCTAACCAATAGTTCAGCTAACCTTTAACCAAGCGGATTTTCTTCAGTTCGGGTTTACCTAAATCTGAAAGCTTCTCGACTGGAGGTTACAGCTCTCACACATCAGCTCATGATTACTGGTTTTGTTCAGTTTTTGCCAGTAGGTCTGCATCCTCAAACTTCCCTCTCATAAAGTTATAATGACCCGAGTCCACGGCTGACTGACTGTGGTTAGTCTCACAATCTGGAAGGAACAAGGCGACAAAGACGGGCTCAGGCTGTCCCCGAGTGTCCTCATATCAGATCAGTGTCCGTGTTTACAGTCTAGACTCTGAGGGTTTGAGCTGCAGAAACTGGGGCGCATGATTGAGAAAGGCATCAGGCGTGTGATTCAATGATATGGAAATGTGTTTGAGAGAATGCAGAGAGGTGTGAATTTGAAAGGATGAAGCTCTTTCAAACTGGGTCACAAAAGTTCAAACGTTTTAGCTTTTATTCCAAGAAAGTACCTGGACATTCACATCCTCGTGAAGACTGTTCCAGATTTTAGCTGCATGAAGCTGAAACGCAGCCTCGCCGTGTTTATTATTGACTCTGGGAACCACCAGGAGGCCCCTCCCTGAAGTTCTCAGGGCCCGAGATGGTTCATACGGCTCTAACATGTCAGAGATGTACTTTGGCGCTAAACCATGAAAAGACTTGTAACAAGCAGAGCTGTTTTAAATTCTATTCTCTGAGTGAATGAGAGAGTGAATGGTGAATGAATCCGTGACTGGTTCCTTTCCTGTAAAGCGTTTTGCCGAAATGCTGCTTGGTAGTACTCAGACATAGCCTGGCCGTAAACTATGGTCAATTATCATTTCCCTGCGGGGGAGGCGGGGCTTGTAGGTGACGTCAAGCATTTGAGCCGCATTTGAGCCGCATTTGAGCCGCATTTGAGCTGCATTTGAGCCGCATTTGAGCCACATTTGAGCCACATTTGAGCCACATTTGAGCCACATTTGAGCCGCATTTGAGCCGCATTTGAGCCGCATTTGAGCCACATTTGAGCCGCATTTGCTGGTTGTAGTTTGGCAATGGCGGCGGATGTGGAAGCTCTTCATTTCACTCTGGCTCGGCTCCTAAATATCCAGAAATTATAATTGAAGCCTTGGAATGCCCAAGAGTTATGATAGCTGCTTCGTCACGACCAAATGCTAGCGAATGTCAGATCTAATCGTTTGAAAGGAGTTCACCCCTCCCACCTGATAACAGAGCTCAATTGTGAAGATCCAGACTCTTGTACGAAACGCAATGAGCACGAGGGTCTGGTAAAACCAGGCTAACTCAGACACAACCTGCCAGACGTTCACAAAGTGGTTTGGCCAACTCTACCTGCGCCACAGATCACAAGACGGGTCATGTGACCTAAAATGATTTCAGGATAAAAAACCCTTTTCAACAGGCGAGGAGCCAATTGGAAAGGTGCTTCTCTTTGGCCATGAAGACGGCCAGGAGATATTCCTGCAAAAATGCCAGAGACAACTCCAAAAGACACTTTGGAGCCAGGCTAAAAAGCATAAAGTGATAGTCTGGAAGTCTAAATGTTTTACACATTTGATCAGATGTGTAAAATCAATGTTTTTTTTTAATGTAAAGTAAGTCACAATATATATAAATATATTTGATAAAGCCTCTCCTACCATGATCTCAGCAATTAATCAGTCTCATATCCTCCCGTGTTGACCAATCAGACGAGCTTCTCCTTTGAACCGGCCTGTCAGGTCCAATCAGGAGGAGGGGGAGGAGCTTGATTGTTTACTTCTGAAACTTCTGTTCCCGCTCTCCTCATTTTGCAAAGTAAAGAGGGGACGACTTTGATCGTTTCCTTTCAAATTTCCCCCTCTCTCTTTCTCCTCACTTTGCAAACTCACAGACTGTCACTTTAAGCCTCAGTCTTTGATTGACACTGGAGCTCTGTGGAGGCGTGCAGCCGGTCCCGTGAGGAGCATGCTCTGTAGGAGGATCATGGATTTTCTCACAAATAGAGCAACTTATGTAAATGGAGAGGAGTGAGCATCAGTATACAGCTTGTGTCTGCTTTATGTTCAAATGACTCGGAATGTCAGATACTTCCTATTTCAATATCGATCAGTCAAAAGGCCCCAGACAAATGAGTGAATGAGAAAACCACATCTCCTTAAACTTGGCAAGAATAAAATATAAATAAAGCTCCCGGCGTGAACCTAGAACATTGAGCTTGATTTGGGAAACGTTTTAACAGTTTGGTCGGTTTCTTCAGATTCAGTCCCATTTGACCGAAGCGTCTAAAAATAAACTTCTTGATGTGCAGCTGCTTCAATATTTACTCTGATGCGAAAAGACTTCAGATCAAACTAATGCAAATGCTGTATGAAACTTTTAACGCCTCCTCCTCCTCCTCCTCCTCCTCCTCCACTGCTGCTGCTGCTCAAACCTTCAAAACATGTTTAATTTTTGACACATTTACGTCCCTTTAACCATTCTGTCTGTCTGCCTGTCTGTCTGCCTGTCTGTCTGCGGATGAATGAGACTCTTTCAATCCCGCCGTTTCCCGGGGAGTTTTTCAGACGCAGAAGGCGGGCTCTGCTCTGATTGGTCGTTATTATTTCCCACAGAAAGAATCACATATTGGGCCCCACAGGCTTTGATGGACAGATGCCCCTCTATTTTGTAAAGTGTTAAGTCTCTGCAGGAAACTAACGAGACGAGGAGCAGTTTCAAAAGGAGAGGGATTTCCCAAACAACGGGGGGCAAACTGTCGCTTTAAGTCTGAAAAGCGTCTGATACATGAGGCGTAGGTGGTTAAATGTGGACCGTTGGGCTGAGAGATTATGCAGGTGAATAAGGATTTTTTTCATGCACAGATATTGATTTGAAACTTTTGCTGTAGAGAAATATAGAAAAAATAATGTACTGCAAGTTTAAATCAGGCTCAGAACTAGATATTAAAAAAATCCTTTTGAAAAAACTGAAATATGAAACGGAAAAAAGCGGAAAGTCGTGGGTTCGAAACCCAGCTCCCGCAAATGCACACTGTCGTTGTGTCCTTGGGCAAGACACTTCACCCAACTTGCCTCCAGTGTCTGCACTCACTGGTGTATGAACGAATGAAGTGTGAATGGGTGACTGGTTCCTCACTGTAAAGCGCTTTAGGCCTGATAAAGTTAGAAAAACGCTGTATAAACTGGGGATTAGATGCAAGTTGGCCATTTTATACTCACTACTGCCACCTCAGGTCATGTGTGTAACTGCAGCTTCTATATTAAGCTCGTGCATGACGGCAATTCGGACCCGAATTAACACCTTTTTGAGTGACAGTGCAGGATTTTAAAGGACATTAGGACATGGCTGGAGCATGTAGGGGAAAATACACAATTTAAAACATTTTTAAACTCCGTCTAGTCCCTTTAGCCGTAATGATGCATTTTGAGAAAATGGCTCACGTTGCAAAGGGGTGGGAAAACCCCCTGATAAATTTCCAGAAATATTCCAGAAACTTTAGCTCAGAAATGTTGGCAAACTTAAAGCAGTACTAAGTAACTCTTCCCCCTAGAGGCCACAAGCGCAACTGCAGGTGTAATAGCAAGCTACGATTTTTTAACGTATTAATTGTCTTGGAGAGTAAATACTCCGCTGACAGAAAAGGCGAAGGGAGAGAGGTGTATTGTGCATCCAATTATACAATGGAAATATTTTTTTTCACTCAAACCTGGCTGTAAATACTGTTTAAAGTGACGCTAGCCCGCAGTTAGCTTTGCCCGTTAGCATGTTAGCTTCTTCTTCGTGATTCCATTAGTGTGTTTTGCTTTCTCCGGACCGGGGCAGTCAAGTTGCAAACATGGTTTTCTGGTCAGAGACACCAGGGAGATCAAAGACCCTCCAATCATCCCATTAACAGTTGTATTACCCCCACAGGGACTACGGAAAGGATTTATTAAGGTAAACACGTTACTTAGTACGGCTTTAAAGATAAAATACGCTTTGATGAACATTATCTGACTGACACATGGCACAGACACTTAAAGGAACAGGCCACCGTTTTTTCCATCCTGAGATATGTTCTTACCTGAGCTTAGACGAGTTGATGTGTACCTGTCTGGTGCCCGCAGTCACGCACAAAGACCAAAGATGTTCTCCCAGCATATTCCTATGGCTCCAAACAGGGGTGAAGTTGGAAGCGACCACGCTCTTCCACGGGCACAAAGACCAGACAGGTCTGTATCAACTCGTCTAAGCTCAGGTAAGAACATATCTCAGTATGGAAAAATGGTGGCCTGTTCCTTTAAGACTATATAACACTGTACACACTTGGTAAATATATGAAAGATTCCATTTCCTAAAGCATTTCTCTGTGTATTGGCCATAATCTGTAACAGTGTCCTCTTCAAACGCTTGTGTCTGACGGCGAAGATGATTACTTTGAAACGTCTCATCTCCTTCCTGTGACAGACGGCTTCAGACCGATGATAGAAAAGTAATAGTAGATACATTTACTTATGGTTGTTCTGGGCGTTTGGGTTTAAAAATCGCACAAGATTTCGAAACCCTCTCGTGTCCAAGGTCGTAGCAATCCTCTCTCCATCTCTCGGTCTAATGTGGACAGAGGAGAGGGAGATGAGTTTAATTTCAGCTGCACTAAATTAAACATGGCCCGCGTCTGACTGACCCACAAACAGAGGACGTCCAGGAAAAGCACAGAAGAGACCACTGGCACTGACCATATTATACAGGCTTAAAAACCGGATTAGAAGCAAATTAAACTGAATCAAACACATTGCGCCGCGGCAGTCTTTAATGTCGGTGCTGTCTTTAATCCCCGAACCCTATTGTCCGGTGTTTGGGTGGTTCGGATTAGAGAGTCTGCGGTCTTTGAGCTAATGTCCTAAATCCTCTGAGGAGAGAGAGAGAGAGTCTGCCGCTCTGTGTAATCCAACGCACTTTCACTTTAAAGTTTACTGCAGGGGCACGGTTTACCAGGGAGAAAGGGAGTGTGTTGAGTTCAGTCTAATGGAAAACGTCTTCAGGTGCAATAACAGCTGCAAGTATTTAAATAAAACAGAGAGTCTCATATCAATGGACTTCCCTGATGGCATATTCAAGCAGGCATATACAGGCATATTCCAAGACGCCAGGATTCATCAGGCACGAGTTGCTTAAGTGGTTCAAGGAGCACGAGACATCATTTTCATGCCGTAGAGTCCAGATTTTTGAGTATCTCTGAGAAGGCTTTGCTCAGTGGTCACACTCTCCCATCATCGATACAAGATCTTGATGAAAAAGGAATGAAACACTAGATAGAAATACAAATTTAGGCTGTGCAGAAGCTTATTGAAACAATACCAAAGTGAATGTGCGCTGTGATCAAAGTTAAAGGCGGTCTAGGGCTGAGCACAATCATAGACTGTATATATAAATGGACGGCTTCTCCTCACTCCTCCCCGTTTACCACAATGACCACGCTCGAGGGGGAAGTCATGGCGGATTAACAGACTTCTCCTCCCCAGCTCTGACGAAGCATGTTCATAAAAAGGACATAAGGGCGGGATCTTCACAGTAGACTCGGACCTTGTGACGTGTAGCTCGCGCTGCTCCAATGCTAACAGTCCGACCCGATTCAAAAATTCTTCTTACGAAAACCAGCCTGGTCTCCTTAATTGTAACGAACCCAGCCAGGAGGAATATCTAGCTCTAGATAGTTCCAAAAAAATTGGGACCAGGCTTTAAAGTTGTTTTTAACGTGTCTAAAGTCCAATGCTTTTCAATGGGGGACCAGCGGCGATATGGAGGTACTACAGCAATGGCGGCCCCTACTGTTGTGGCCAAAAACCAGAGCCGCCAGCGGCCATTGAGCACAATATATTATATCAGAAATATATTGTTTTGAAGCACATGACAATAGGCGTATCCAATGGGCGAGGAAAGCGCTTCTGTATGGTCCTCATGGCGGGGACAATAATGTAATATGCTGACTCCAAGAGACACTTGGGATCATTGATTCTAATGGGTCGTCAAACGTCCCAATAACGGCTTAAAAGCATGGCTCCAAAGAGTTTTTCTTTTTCTAAAAATCACCACGCTGGGGGAGGTGAAATATTTTTAACCACGCTGGTTTCTGTTAATCAGCCCGAAATTTGGAAGCATTTCCAGTACACTGACTGGCTCCAGAGCCTGTCAATCAAGATCTGGAGCTCTGTGGAGGCTCCACCCACCTCAGGAGGAGAGACAGGAGGAGGAGACAGAGCGGCCATTAAGGCTCACACATGACTCGGGAACCTTTTTCAATGAAAGGGGCTGAGCTCATCTGTATTATATTATATCTATGGGCGTATTGTATCGAGGCACCTGTTTGTCTAACCATAGTCTTAATTCAGAATGTATCATGACTCACACAGTAACTACTATAAAAAACTTAATTGGCACACTGAGCTTATTCGGCACAAAAAACATACATTTTGCACACTTGAATCACAATACGCATTGTATTGTAAACTCTGTATCAGGATACGGATTGTAGTAGTTGTTGGCAATACCCAACCCTAAGGCGGTCCAACATAGCATTAGCGAGGTAATTATTAGCATGTCGGATATGGAGCGGCACGTTGGGGCGGGGGTTAGTGCTCATGCTTCACAGCTAGAAAGTCCCGGGTTTGATTCCCACCTGGACGGGGCCTTTCTGTGGGGAGCATGTTCTCCCCGTCTCAGAGTAGGTTTCCTCTGGGTACTCCAGTTTCCCCTACCACTAAAAACATGCACAATAGGCCAGGATGAATGAGAGTGTGGGACGACGGACGGTATGTTCATTAACATGCACTGTCCCGATAGATGAGATTTAAAATAAAACAAATAAAAAATTCAGACAAAATAAACCTTTCCAATTACTCCTACACGATGAACTTTGTCAAAGAGTGTTTCATCTGGACTTGAAAACACCAATAGAGCTCAGGCTTTCAGGGAAGTGGGTTTAACAATTGGGAGGTACAGACGGAAAATTAAACTTGAGCGCAAGCAATATATTTTAAAAGATTTGAAGATTCCCCAGCCCATCATAATAAAGGCTTTTAAGAAAATGTTAATAGAGATTTATGATGTGGGAGGAGCGCTTTGGTTCTTTGTTTTTCTTTTGAACGTGTTTAGTCCACACTCTGGGGGAAACCATCAGAGCCTGCAGATCTTAAGGGACTAGATACCGAGGACCTCGACCATAAAGACACTTTTGAACCTGAAGAATTTCCATAATAGGCTAATATTGTGTCTTAACTCCGCACAGAAAGTCCACATAACCCGCTCAGTCCCCGTGGAACGACACACAGACTAAATGACTGTGTGCATTATTTAAACCATGCGCTTCACACTGAGGAGAAAAACACCCTTTTTCTGTGTGATTTTGGCATCACGACCTCCATCTTCAGCCAACAGCTCATTTAATTTTCAAGCGTTTACCACTTTGATCCAGATGCCGGCCCTCTGATCTCCGAGCGAGTTTGTTTACAGCTCAAATCGTCCCCAAAGTCAAAGCGAGCACTTAGAGCGGATAAATCTGCCTGTCACACTCACGGATACGCCGCGATTATGTAACTGAGGCCAGAGACGGTGCGGAGAGAGAAAGCTGTCAATGCTGCAGAAACAGAACGTGTGATGAACCTCAGTGTTCCAGGGTTTACAGGTATTACAAAGGTTTCTGCAACGTCGGATCTTTTTTCACTGACATTTTCAGAGCCTTAAACAAAGTGCTAATAATTTATATGTTGTAGATTTGTAGATAAAGGGCCCGCACTTCCAACAACAACAGCAGAAGTTTCACTGTTGCGTTCAAACAACCAGCCAGTGCTCGTGGATCAGTGAACTGAGAGAAAATAAGGGATGGATTGAGGCGAGTGCTTCAAGCAGCGCTGGCTTCAACGAGCGCTCGCTGCTTCCGTTTCGCTCTTGTCTTCTTTACATTGACATAGGGCTGGGCGATTATAGAAAAATTCGCCCCCAAAAAATAATAATGATTACTTTCCCCATATTGATCTCGATTTTTGATTCGATTTTTTTGTTTAACCTCTTACCACCTGCCAAAACCAAATCCATTCTCTCCTCTTTGCCATTGTCGTCAATTTTTATTTCCCTTATGTGTTTCTGTCACTTTTTTACTACTTTTTTGCTGGATTTTTGTCTTTTTTTGCTGGATTTTTGTCATTTTTTGCTGGATTTTTGTTTTTTTTTGCTGGATTTTGAAGCGCCAACAACTTAATATTTACATAAATAAATGAGTAAACCGCGCATTTTTTTAGTAAAAAAGACGATCAAACTTACAATTCACTGATAGAAGTCCAGCTAATCCACCACTGCAGCCTCAAAACAAATCCACATGGTGGAACGCCTCATTAGAAATCAATTTTCTCATTGTTTTTTTTAGTATATTGGCCGCATTTTTTATTTATTTTTTTAATGTAATGTAACCGTAATAAAGCAAAAACGCGCTTAGGCCTTAGCTTTCAAATGAGGCGTTACTCTGGCCTATGCAAGCTCCAGTCGAGATGCTTTAGATTTGGGAAAAGCCGAACTACAGAAAATGTGCTAGGTCAACGCGGGGGTAAGAGGTAAACCCGCCTGAACCAAGAGGATCTTTTTCCTCACATCATCAGATTTTTTTTCCATCATTTATTTGTTGGGTATTCAACTCATTTTTGTAACTTTTTTGTCATTTTTTTGTCATTTTTTGTCACATTTTTGTCATTTTTTTTTGTCTTTTTTTGTCCAATTTTTGTCATTTTTTTTGTCAAATTTGTATCACATTTTTGTATTTCTTCGTGAATTTTTAATCAAATTTTTGTCATTTTTTTGTCACATTTTGTCACATTTGTAATTTTTTTTGTAATTTTTTGGTCACATTTTTATCATTTTTCTTCAATTTTTTGTCAATTTCTTGTGACATTTTTGCCACTTTTTCATCAATTTTTCAATGTTTTCTCACTTTTTTGTCACATTTCCATCATTGTTTTGTTGCTATTTTCACAGCTTTTTTCCAGAAGCTTTTGGACTGGGGTAAAGCCAAACTGGAGAAAATGTGCTCGGTTCAGGTGGGAGTTTAAGGGGTTAAAGGGCGTGCGATCAAAACACCAGCACGTGCACCCCCGCGGTAAATATTACGGACTGTAGGCAGAAAAGCTCGGGGAGGGACCACTGCTGTACAGTACAGAACATCACCGTGGGTCTCCGTCCACTTACTACGTCAAGTGAGGAGTCCACAGAGTCAACATTTCTCCATAGATTTGTGAGGGAAATCGTAGCTTAATGTAACTCCACTCCAGGAGAATAGGTTTGTGAACCAATTATACTGTATCCAAACAAGTGAGCGTGATGGGGGAGAGGTTCTTCCCCAGCGGAGACGGCGGCTCTGACCTCTTTTCCCTTCAGTTTATTATGCAATACAACATCTGACACCACAAGCTCTGCACATGTTGTGGATTCATACGCTATGAAGAAAAAGGACAACTTTGGATTATTCAAGAAGTACAATGAAGACGTATTCAAGTTTATTGTCAAAGCAGCTGAACCAGTTTGACAGTGGCCAATGTGATCGGAATTAGAAAGTTAAAGGTCATGTGCCTAATGTAACCAAAATAAAGGAGCTTGTTCATTTTAAATCGTTAATTGTGGTCCAAACAGGTTTCCAACATCCCAATTCTTCATTTAAAAGGAAGTTTCCCACGTTCCAGGATGTTTATAGTATTAGTATTAAGCTCTTTTTCCCCCACTGATGTCTGGGAACAATATACGCATTGACTTTCACTACACAACAAGTAACAAATAGCTAGAGCTCCTTTAAAGTGTGGCTTAAAATAGACTTAAAACATCATTATAGTGCCTCAGCATCGACAAACAGAACATAGAAAGACTCCACATCATCTGGGTATCAAACTTGACGACTTTACCTGGTCGTCCACACGAAGAACGAGCTTCTCCCATAAGTAAAGGGAGCCTCGGTCCTCTGGAAGGTGTTTGAGCGCTGACCTGACGTAAAGGCCCAGTGAGTGTCACCATAACACTTCCATTTGACCCAATAACACGAGGATTAAGAGCTAAAGAGCACTTCCAGCGGCATCGAGCAGCACTTGGAGGACGGACCGCTGACCTCTGCAGAGATATGACAAACTTAGAGGATGAAATAAACCTGCAGGACGGTGTTTTACGAAGGAACCACTTTCAAATGGTGCAGCGAAGGCAAAAGACCCGCCCTTATGTATAAAGTATAAAGTTTGTTTGTATGTATAAAGTCCCCCAAGGGCCAAAACCACATGATATGAAAAATGCCTTGGGGGCCCGGTCAAATGGGCTCGTATACGGCCCTGAGGTTCCCCACCCTTAAATGACACCAGTATGGTATCATTTAGGGATGCACTGATGCCACTTTTTCTAAAACCGATATGAGTACTTTGATCTAAGTACTTGCAGATCCCGAACACCGAAACGAGCACAAGGCATTTTCTTCAACATACTTTTTGAAGTGAATAGACTATAGACTTTTTCACATTAGATCGGTTAGTAATTAGTTACTTTACTCATTTACATTTCCTTGAGTGAAGTAGGCAACACTTTTAAGAGAAGTTTTATCAGAATTGAACTTATGCCATTTATTTTTTTAATTTTACATTCAATATAGTATTTTATTTTATTGCACTGTCCATCATAGACTGAACAACTCATGTCCAAAAGCTCCTCAGTGCCTGTGCTTTATTCATTTATCTATTTTTGTTTAACAGTATTGAGATGGTACTTCTTACTGCAGTTAAATGGTCTCTTTTCGCCTTTACTTCAGTTCTTGTGTGTTTACATCGAATAGCTCCAGCATTTTCACTGTTCTGCTGCAGCTAATTTTCCTCAATATAAACATGCTGTGTCTCTTTAATTTGGATTTTCTGAGGACTTTTTAGTCGCTGGGTTAGTTGCAGACTCCCCGCTGCAGCACTAGCAACATTTAGCTCTTGTTAAATCCAGCACAGACTCTGATTTAGGGAGTGTCGTCTGTAATAAAGTCAGCTCTATGTGGAATATTGTATTTACACTAAACAATTCTCCATTTTGTTGTTATTTTCTCTCCTCAGCTGAGAGGTGCGCTGGCCGCACGTCAAGTGGTATCGGGACCTCATGAATGAGTACGAGCATGTGGTATCAGCCCGATACCCGATACTGGTATCGGTGCATCCCTCAAGGTATCAGAAAAAAAGTATCAAAGCAGGTACCGGATCTTTAGATCCAAGTTTTGATGCTGTTGGTCCAGGGACAGAATTAAAGGAAGTTACTCAGTTGTTTCAGCTCAAATAAATGATTTCCCCCCAATTTTTTCCCCATTTTTTATTTATTTTCTCCATATTTTTTCAATGTTTGGCCCAGTGTTTGTCCTATTTTCACAATTTACTTCACACAATTTTGTCTTGTTTTCCCAATTCCATCCCTATTTTTTTATTACTATATTTTTCCAATTTCCCACTTTTTTTTTTACCAATTTATTTCCCGTTTTTTTTCCTTGTTTTTGCCCCATTCTTCTTCTTCTTATTTTTTTAATCCCGCATTATTCCCCATTTTTCACACATTTCTTGACATCGGCGACGAACCCGATCTTGCACACATTATTGTTCGGCTTTCTGGTTCTCAATGACAAAAAATTCGGTAAAAAATCGGTATCAAAACCAAGTATCGTTAAAGTACCAGTTTCCAAAAAAACAGTACCCAGCCCTTGTGACAACTCTATATGTTTTGTTGTTTGACTCTGATGTGAAAACCCAAATAATACGGTTTCTGCCGGAGGAGGAGGAGCAGATGCCAAGTTCCAGTTGACCTGACCGTGTGCGTCTCTGTGGGAAAACACATGTACAGAGTAAACACAGACTCCCTGTCACCGTCATTGGATAATTACATGTAATCAAGTTCATATCTGTCACTCGTAACATTTCTCTCTCATGTTAAGAGCAGCGTCCTTTGAGATTATGTAAAAATGAGGCCGAGATCAGCGATTGGTCCAGTGGTTTTGGAGCATTAGAGATCGGGCTGGGGGTCGGGCATTACTTCTGCGCAGGTGAACCGCTCCGGGACACTATACTTTCATCTCCGAGGTAAACAAGTACAACATAAACTAATAAAAACTCAAATAAACCTCCTCCGTCATCGCTGCTGTATCCTCACGCGGAAAATCGTACAAACAAACAGGATTTCCTTTACAAAGACATTCTCCGTCGAAAGTTAAAGCCCCAGGTAGGATCACCGTGAAACCGGGACAGGAGAGGAGACAGCGAAAGATCTGAACTCTCTCCGTGCCAAAGGGAAAAGCCTTTTATTTCTGACAAACAACATGAAGTTTGTGGCAGGAGTGTCTCAAAGGAGATGAGGGCGATGGAAAACACTGAGTTTTCATACACAGAGGCAGAGAGTGACCTATAAACCGCAAAAACTGGGATGTCACGGTTACCGGTGAAGCAGTAAACCCCGGGAAAAATGTTGACGATAATAATCACCGTCTTGTTTTTAAAAATATACATTATCTTGGTGGATTACTGTGCCCACGATGAGCCTCATCACCTCCGTAGCCCCGCCCCCTCCATCAGCGCCCCCCGCCCCGGCAGGATGATAGTCTTTAATTATTCAGCGCTAATCACCAAGCGTTAAAACGAGCGTCTTTACCAAATCCGTTTCGTTAATCCAATTCGGGTTTTGTTTTATGAGATACTACGCCTGTTCAATTCAGTCCGGGTCCGTGATTTTTAGGGATCCAGTCCAGTCCGAGCTAACTCTAAAGAGCGAGTAAGTTTAACTAGAGCGATTACATGACGATAAAATGAACAGTAAATCCAACCCAAGCTAAATGCAACGGATTAGCCTAAACTGTTCAGGTGAAGCCGTTAGCATCGATTTCACCTGAAGCCACTGAAGCGCTGTTGGATTTTGTAGAAAGTCCCGAACTTGGCCTTAAATGATTTTGGCGCCTCTTGTTTTAAGCAGAACACAGACTTTACATGTGTCCAATTAGATCATAAACTATGGAACTCACTGATAAATATTAAACATGAATATGAGGAAAACACCAGTGGGATAACTAAATAATGGTAGCCTATAGGCTAATCTAATGATAGTATATTACATCCTTAAACTTTCTAAATCATAGTATTGTTTCCAACATCATCAAAATGCGTTACAGTTACTTAAACTGAATTAATCATGTATCATATAGAAATTCAAACAAAAAATTATTACAAATAATAACATTTGCTAAAAACACTTTATTTTACCCGGCAGCGTGTACAAACTGACACTGATCTCAATATCGATTCGATATGTGAAAGGTGAAAACCAATAAAAGAGTCAAGTTTCATTGGTGGAAATCTATATAGTTTATATCTTGCTTTTTCGATTTAAATTTTTTTTAAAGGGATATTTCAGGATTAATTTCCTAGTTATCCAAAGTGTTGCTGATTTCTGGAGATTTTTTTTTTTTTTGTAATTCATGCAGTTCTTATGTTTGAAAAGCTACATGGCACTAGGCTTGTGCTGGGCTAGCGCATTTCTATGGTATCAGCTAGCCTGCATTTGCAAGAGAATCTAACACATCTTACAGCATTTTCTGGTGTATTTGGTCTCTGATTTATGCAATATTTGTCAAAATCATCTGGGGGCCAGGGCTAACCCCTTAACCCAACCCTGACGTTGCCTACCCCTGGTCTACAAGCTACAAGTATGGCGGATCTCCATGGTAACTGTGGAATTTACCGAACACCACATGGGAGTGTGACATCATCAAATTCTAGAACCTGAAAACCGATTGGAGAGTCCGTAGTCATAGCAACGTGACAGTCAGTCAGTGTCACAGAACCTTTCTAGAGGCAGAGAGCATTTGAGAGTGAGTCAGGCACACGGTTTCAGAGCTGAAAAAAGTGATTAATTGCTGGTTTGCTCGGCGACTTTCCCTCAGGAGAAGTGAAGTATTTAAAATAGAGCAATAAGTATGGCTTTGATTAGGCAGTTCGAAGAACAGGCTCAGAGTGTCGCAGATCTTCGGCTCTCTCTCCAGATTGATCTGAGGCGTTGTGAATTAATTGATCAGGAAATCCAGGCGATTTTGACACAAAGATCTTCCTGGAAATCTGGGGTCTTAAATCGCATATGTCTATTACTCATAGGCATGTTTGCAGTGCTTGGGATGTTTGCATCAGTTCATTTGTTAATGCATGGACCAGAGAACTTCTCCATCACCTCGGCTGACGTCAGTAAATTGGGAGAGATGATCATTCATTTTCTAATCAAATTTACGACCCCTTTTGCGTTTAACATCGGACCAGTGACCATTTTTCTCTCTCCTCTGTCCCTCTGCCCTTACCCTCTTCCAAACTGGGTGCCTTTCACACGATCCTACCTGGCAGTTGCAATACTCGACATAACTGTTCCCTATGAAGCTGCATTTGTCAATTTCCACATGTACCCGTCGTTATTCTTGCATCTACCATCGCTTTCATCGCTGTCATTCTCTGCGTTCACTGTGTCTATGACTGCCATCACTGTTTCGATCATATCTGTCCCCGTCGAACTCGTCGGTGTGCGATTATATGCGTCCCTGAGCTCATTGCTATGCCTGCGATTGAGTGACGTAAGAATTGGCATTCAGCTGTTCCCAGGAATCGCCAAGCAGCGCGAGGAGCAACTCACCACCTCAACTGAACTCATCGACCAAATGGATGCATATTTAAATGCCCAGGAGAAACAAGCGAATATCGACATCCATCAAGGGGAAGTCTCTCCTCTCGTGACTTATGAAGGGGCCATCGTTTCCAGCTTGCTTGGATGGTGGTTCCTCGCATCACAATCCCGTTTTTAAGCAGCCGAGACCCCCGCGACCCAGCCCCGAATAAAGCAGAAGAAAATAAATGGATAGATAGATAGATAGATAGATAGATAGATAGATAGATGGATAGATGGATAGATGGATAGATGGATAGATGGATAGATGGATAGATGGATGGATGGATGGATAGATGGATGGATGGATGGATGGATGGATGGATGGATGGATGGATGGATGAATGGATAGATGGATGGAAGGTTGTAGGATTAAAAACATCTTACAAACTTGCTATGGTATGGATGGATGGATGGATGGATGGATGGATAGATGGACGGATGGATGGATGGTTGGATAGATGGATGGATGGATAGATGGATGGAAGGTTGTAGGATTAAACATATCTTACAAACTTGCTATGTATGGATGGATAGATGGACGGATGGATCGATGGATGGATGGATGGATAGATAGATGGGTGGAAGGTTGTAGGATTAAAAACATCTTACAAACTTGCTATGGTATGGATGGATGGATGGATGGATGGATGGATGGATGGATGGATGGATAGATAGATGGGTGGAAGGTTGTAGGATTAAAAACATCTTACAAACTTGCTATGGTATGGATGGATGGATGGATGGATGGATGGATGGATGGATGGATGGATGGATGGATGGATGGATGGATGGATAGATAGATAGATGGGTGGAAGGTTGTAGGATTAAAACTATCTTACAAACTTGCGATGGTGTGGATGGATGGATGGATGGATGGATGGATGTTGGATGGATGGATGGCGTGATATCAATCGTCCTCTACAGACATTTCACGTCTTCCCTAAACAACTACACCATCGTTTTAAAGAAGGAGATGCTCTTATTCAAACTGAATTCACTTTTTATCATCGAGCAACAGCGATGTATAACCCCCACACATGTATCTAGCACACATTACGCATCGCTCTGGCTTTCCATATCATCCACATTAACATTTAAACACGGGGGTGATGCATGGATAATGTTCAGTAAAACAAATGAAAGACTAAACGAACATGAGATTAAGTTGCCAGAACCTTATCGCATACAGTGAAAAAAAAAAAATTAAATATTCAGTCAATTATGCAGGACATGATGAGCCATGCGTCACTGTGCTGATATAATGAGATCACATGCACCAAAGTCACGCTCAACAGGAGTGGTTCGAAATCCGCGCAGTAATATCTTCACTTTACTGTGCGGACGCCGAACTACTCCTGGTATTATTACGCCTTACAATATAGTTCCCCTTTTCATCCGCTTAGAAAACCCACATTGAAAACGTGGAAGAGCTTGGTAGGTTCTATCTTCACCTGGTTTGGAGCTATAGAGGAGAGGAGGAGAGGCTAAATGCTAACGCCATCTGTCCTGTGTTTACGTGACTGAGGGCACGCGTGAAGACCAGACAGGTACAAACGAACTCGTCTAAGCTAAGGCAAGAACATATCTCAGTATGTAAAAACGGTGGCCTATTCCTTTCATTTCCAGAAAGAAAGATGGCTCTAAATTCAAGTCTAAACAAACCAAAGCACGGCTAAACCAAGTCCGTCTCCGTGGCGTGATCTTATAAGTTGTGAACGCCACATGTCAATAACTCGAAAAAGCCGATCTCTCTTTCCTCCTGCCCCCGTCCAAACCCCTCCCCACAGTTCGCCGTCATCCCAGTGAAACGCGCTGCTCTTTACGTCGCGTTTTCTGGACGGATGGATGTGACGGGGAACTTTGAGCGGCGCAGAGTGAAATGTCACTGCCTTTGACCTGTGTGTGTTCACGGCTGTCGCAAAGCTCACAAACAGCACGTGCCCCCGACGGCCTTTTCAGGAAAAACAAACAAAGGTCCAACAAATGGTGGAGAGTAGATGCAAACTTCAGTCATTCTGTTAGAAGGGGAGATCAAATTTACTCCTGGTTTAGTCCTTTACATTTACATAGTACATTACCATGATAGTTTTGCTCCCCGACAGGTTTGAAACATGCTTATAAACGCACTCCTGTGGTAGAGTTATTAAAAAAACCAAGAATAAAACACAGTCCCGAAATCATGTCATGTCCTGGATCTCGAGTCTAGCCCAAATTGTCCCCAAAATGGTCATAGTCCTGGATCAGCAGTAGATTAGATTAGATTTTATTAAAGATCGCCAAAGAACAAAGGTTTGACCTGTGTGTGTCAATCACAAAATAAAACTATTTTGGTTTGAGTATCTGCCCATATCCAATATTAACCAGAGAGACTTTCTTGAAAATGGCTGCTGTGAGTGAAAAAGCGAATTGTCCTTTCTTTATCAAGTGTGAGATCAGTAAAGTCTCGAAAGCAAATGAAATAGTATCGATTATCAAATATATCTAGTATCTGGAAAAACATTTAACAAGAATCATTGGACGTTTCTACACTAAATATCCTTGGCTACAGAGCAGGCGATTAGAAAACGTGATATAAACAACTCACATAAAGTGATCTGATCATTACAAATATGTTAAATCAGTTATTCTTTAAAATAGGGAGGCCAGACGTCTCATTGGTTTATACCAGTTTTATCCAGTGTCTCTCTCAGATTTTAGCCAATATAGTGCCCAAAAAAACACACTTAACTTGGAGATTAATGTATTTGCCACGTAATCACCAATTCCAAAGTATAAACCAATAAAAAAATCTCAACTCGAGTATTTCCTCAATGCTGATTGGTGCGTGTCATTACTATGAGATGCAAACCGTTTGTAAACAGTTTTTATCATTCACCGTGGGACGGTCAGGATTTGGGAATCCAGCACACCAAAATAAAAGCACCATTTTATTCATTAGTTCATTATTTCAACTCTCTTTCTGCCTATCTATTAACAGACAAAACACTTCAATGAGACGAGCTGTGTGCTTTTATTTTGCCGTGCTGGATCAAAACAGGAAGTCACTTCTTGGGCGGCGTTGTTATGATTTGAAGTTATGCACAGAGTCAATTGTGTCCCAGATTTTAAGGTGGAAAATCTGGTCACCCTATCTTTAAAATCATTTATTAAACTAAAATACAAACACTTGAACTATTTTATTGTATTACTTTAGGTCAGTGGTTCCCAAAGAGGAGTCCGGGGCCCCCTGGGGAGCCTCCGAGGCACTGCATGGGGGCCCCTAAAGCTTGTTTCCAAAACAAGTACATTGAACAACCACAGATTTTGAAAGAAAATGTACATTTATTTGCTGAAATGTAAATCAGTATTCAGCTATTGTAGATGATGTTCATATCATTTTAGCTGTAAAAGTATAACAAATTATTTCAAATGGGTGGGCCCTGGGAGATTTTTGGAACAATAAGAGGGCCGCAATGTCCCGGACTTTGGGATTGGCTGCTTTAGGTGATCCTAATCATAGTTTTTGTCCCAGCTTTGATGAGCTACCGCTAGCATTAGCATGCTGTTGGCAGCCGCGCAGAGATCAAAAACACATTTGCTGAGGTTAAAACAAACTCATCGATTTAATTTCAAAAGGGTCATAGATTCAAAATGAGGTGCAGCATGTTCCATATTCACTCAGACTTAGTTCAAAGTTGGGTTTTTAAAACACCAAACAGGTATCGGATATTTGGAATAGATACCCGATATCGTATTTTCTCCAGTATTGGCTCCGATGTTCGATACAGGATCGGTGCATCCTTAATGGACAGATTAATAATACAGATAATACAGTTACATCCGCTCAGCACATCAGCCTGTCACATTGTACTGTCCTGCCTTTTTAATCTGTTAAGGTAACAAATGCTGCAGCAAAAATCATTGGACTTTATGTAACTCTGAGTAAATCGCTTCTGTGCCAAAAAGAAAATGAGACCAAAGTGTCGGGATAATTCAAAATATGGGAATTTTGAGCCCAATTTCTGGATCGTGCGCCCACCTCAATCCATCTTCCATTATTCACAAAGTCTGTGGTATTGTCAATCATAACGTCTCCATTATTCTGTGGAAATTGCTTCGTGAGCTCATCATAACTCATCAGAATCGCGGTCGTAGTCGACTGGTGGGAGACAGGTATAACGAGCTGCTGCTGGTTTATTCATGGCTTCAGATTTTGGAGTGGATAAAACGCATCTCCGCCGTTCCCCTGGATAATAACCATCCATCTGTTACAGCCAGAGATTAGCACGAGCGCTAACTAAGTGACACGTCTGACCCGCTTCACAAAATCTCCCAAAATCCAATCCCAATCGGCTCGCGAGGGCCAAAAAGTGAATTTAAACACTGCAGAGAAAGATTGCTTTTCTAAATTCATAAGGTTTCGTAACTTCGTAGTTTTCAGGAACACTTTTGGACTGATGTGATAAATTCGGGGGAGCGGCCGACACAGTTACCGGAACACTCTCATTAAACACCATTATGTGATCTCTAATCTTTGCAGGATCCTCAAACACAGTCCCCGGATCCTTTACCCTGAAAAACTGACAGATGGGGAAATGCTTAACGTGGTGGAGGGAGCTCTGTTGTCGGGGGCTTCGTGCCCCTGGTAGGGTCTCCCATGGCAAACAGGTCCTAGGTGACGGGTCAGACAAAGAGTGGTTCAGAAGCCCCTCATAAGAGACCAACAGGCCCTGTTAAAACCATGAGGCCGTCCTTCTGTGGACCCACCACCTGCAGGAGGAGCCATAGGGGCTGGTGCAATGTGATTTGGGCAGCTCCAACAGCTGCCCCCACAACCCGGCAACGGAAAAGTGGAAGAAAATGGATGGATGGATGGACGGACGGATGGATAATATAGGCTACAATAAGGCCCATTAAAAAATGTTATTTCTGTTTTAAATATTCTTTCTGCTCTCAAAAGTAAAACTTCTTAATAAGCCTTTAGTTTCATCATCCTCGAGCTCAGCTGTGATTGACAACCGTCTCCATGGAAATTCAAGGGGAAAGGGGCGGAGTTAAAAGCAGCAGCACAGAGCAAGGCTCAGCGTGAGAGAAGCAGACTGAGGCAAACTTTGTTTTAGCGAAGAAAACTCCATCACGCACAACCAAAACACAACGTGCGGCTTTTATAAAGCAGCAGAGATCGTTTGAAAGTCGCTGGGTTCGAAAACAGTCCCTATGGAGCATCTGAAACGCTGCTAAATCGACAGCACGGCGCTCGTCAGGCAGACACGGAGCGGCCGACACGATTTTACGATTTAGCCATTTTCCACATTGTCTGTTTTTAAAAGCATGAATTAATACAATTAAGCCTCATCTTAGGGTGCTATTTGCCCCTGACAAACATTTATCCGTTTCTCTTGGCATAACAAAGCCTTAGTCTGTTACAAGCTTCACTGGCTCTTGACTGTCTTTTGACGCCTGTAGGATTATTCAAACCCTCTTCTGTGGAAGCAAAGTGAGACTTGAATGACCAACATCACCACAGTGTGTGAGAGTTCATGTCTCTGGGTCCAGGACTGATAAATAAACATTTCCTGTGTCAGACATCCAGCGTCTCCTGCTTCTCTTTGCAAATCTCTCCAACAAAGCATGAATGAAAAGAAAACAGTCAAAGTTATTAAAGGGGCTAGATGCAAACTTTGCCATTTTATACTCACTACTGCCACCTCAGGTCATACGTGTAACTGCACCTTCTCTGTTAAGCTCGTGCATGCCCCGAATTAACACCTTTTTGAGTGACAGTGCAGGATTTTAGAGGCATTCTACACATTAGGACATGGCTGGAACATGTAGGGGGAGGAAAATGCATTATTTAACATTTTTAAACTCTTTATAGTCCCTTTAAGCCTTAATGTCATACGTCTGAACTCATCCTCAGAGAAGGGAGTGAATCGGTCTGACCTTAAGCGGCGAATTGATCAGAAGGAATCCTATAAAGCTGTCTTGACCTGGAACACGGCACCACCTCGCGACATCATCAGGGTGGAAGAAAGAAAAAGCAACTCCTGGTCTGTTTTTTAGAACAAAACAACATTAAAACTTGGTTAAAAGTTGGAGTCAGAGTCTGATCAGAACAGACTCAAACTGCCACAAAGAGACGCTACTTTCTTTGGAGACTATATTTAACGGCACATTTCCGAACCACCCGTGACCTCGAAAACTCAAATGCCAAGCACAAAGTTCAATCCAATATGACATTTTAGCCTTCCACTCGGAGAGCTCACCTGTCCCCTCGTATAATCCGTCTGGAAACATCCGTAATGCCAGAAAAGGTCTGCAGTAAGTCTGACTGCGATGACTCAGACTTCTCTAAACGCGCTGTTTGAATATTCATGGGGACGGATCGCTAAAGGCAGCGAGACCCGCCAAACGCAGCGAGGTCAGAGGCCGCGTGGTGCTGGAGCTACGGTGGCCTCATTGTGCCATATGGAATCTCTTTCTGTCATGTAACGCTCTGAGACGCTGCAGGTGAACAGGGGAAATACTTAAGACGTACTAATTTGAAATGTTGATTAATTACATAAATGAGGAAAACGTTTTCTGTTATTTTATGTTTTCAGATCAAAATAGTTATCATATAATCACTATACTTATATTTCAGTGATAAAATCTCAATAATGAATGGCATTCGTTTTTTAATCTATTACAGATTTTTTCAGAGGGGATTTTAGATCTTTTGTTTTTGAATAACATTGTTGTGAAGCACAGGGAGCGGAGGGAGCTGTGCAGCAGGAAGGAGGAGGAGCTGACCAGTGCAGGACACCATGCTCTGAAACAATCAATCAAACTTTATTTATAAAGCGCTTTTCATGCCGAAAGTGCTTTACAGATTACAACATTTAAAACAATATATGCCTGGCACACCCTCCCATATATACATTTTATATATTAGGATTAAATAAATAGATTAGTCAGTTAGAAGCTAAGCTAAAAAGGTGGGTCTTGAGCCTGCTCTTAAAAACATGAACGTTCTCTGCAGCCCTGAGCTCCTCCTCCTTTTTGTTGACTTTAGGAATAACTAGGAGACCCCTGCCGGAGGAGCGAAGGGGCCGTGAAGGTTCATAAGGTAAAAACAGTTCTGAAAGATAAGAAGGACCAAGACCATAAGGACATTTAAAAACCATTCAAAGAACTTTAAAGTTGGTGCTGCACCGTTTCAGAGGATCAGAGGAGACTGAAGGCGGCCAGTCAGGGCGGCTCAGGACTAACACCTGAACACAGTTTCATTGTACGGTTGCAGAATGACAATGACTCCTTTGAAACGATTGGATCTGATTTTCGTTTGGTGGTGACGTATGTAATGCACTCTTGGGGACATTCCTTGTGCATTCCAAGGCTTCAATTTTAATTTCTGGACATTTGGGAGCCGAGCCAGGACGGATTGAAGAGATTCCTTTACTTTCGTATCCGCCGCCATTGCCAAACTACAACCAGCAAATGCATGATGTCACCTACAAGCCCCGCCTCCCCCGCTCACTGAATGGTAGGTAGAAATTCAACTGAGATCAGGCCCAGACGTACATGTAGGGAAACTATAACTGACCGGAGTTTACGGATGGCTAAGGCCAGGCTAAGGCCAGTAGTACTGTCCTTGTACTGTACTTGTCCTGTACTAATGTTTTTCTCTGTGTTTTTATGTAAAGCACTTTGGTCTGTCAAGTGTAAAAGGCTATATAAATAAACTATGATTGATTGACTGATTGCTGATTTCTGTCTTTAAAACGAGCTCCATCTGAAGCACCAACTAAACATGAATGTCCAGAATAAATCAGCCTCCAATAAAGCGCCCCCTGCTGGCACAGTTACAACACTGGCACATTGAGACATTTTTCAAAGTCGGACAAAAATATCGGCTGTGCATATCGGCCTCGACCTCTAAAAGTTACAATATATTTTGGTTCAAACCTCCAAAAAGTCAGGCAGAAATTAGATATTGAAAAAATCCCTTCAAAATATTAAACATGACCGGAAAGTTTGGAGTTTGTGGGAGCTACTAAAGTGGAGATGTCGTGTCAAGAGTGCAAAGAAAACAGGTTTTGTATTGTCAGCTGGTGCTCATGTGTATGGCAGTCATTTTCTGGAAAGGAAATGACCATATTTGGATGACTGGTTCAGTAACAGGTCAGTATTATGAATGAATACTTGTGGGAAAGAAGAGGGAGCGCCGCCATGATTGTGAAAAACGTCCCAAACTAAGAATGGTAAAGGGTGAGTTTGGTCTATTTCCCAAATCTGACACAAATGTTAAGGCGAAAAGTCTGAACCGCATGAAATATGAATGTTTCACCTGCAGCGTCTCGCCTTAATATGAGTCAAATAAGAGGCCGAGTGACTGAAGGCAAACCTGCTGATGCCAACGTTCCTACCATCCTAAAAATAAATCCTGGAGAGCAGCCGTGGTATATGGGTTAGCAGAGTCTACTGTACAGCCTCGCGGTGACAGCTAATGGTCGCTCGGTCACTGCCAGAGCTGTTCCTGAGGTACTGTCCCACGCGCCGCCGCCTCCGGTCCCCGGGGGGTGATATGGAGCTAATGAGGGCGACAACTGTCGGCTCCAAACGCGCCGGCGCCGGAGAATGCTGCGGCCGGAGCGAAGCGAAGGGAAGAAAAATAAAACACGAGCCCGGGTTTGAGACTCGAGAAACGACCCCAAATCAGGGAGAGGCAGAGGAATTCACGAACAAAAGGCCAGGAGGAGGTCAGGAGGGAGGGACGTTTAGGTCATGAAATGCTTCGAAGCAGCAGAAATGAGTCATTCTACGAGTCACAGCTTTAAGTCACGAGTTGTTTTGTGATTCAGAGGATAAAAGCAACCTCTGCAAAACAGTAAATTGTCTTTTTTAGCACTGAGGGTGACTAGAGATACACTGAAACGATACTGGGAAAAAGTACGATATCGAGTGTCGATTCCAAATGTCCCATACTAGACCGATACCTATGACTCTGTGATGGCCACTAACCCTTTGTCCAGGGGTCTGTGGTTCTGCTGTGGTGTCATTGAGCAGAACACCTCACCTCCCCCGCCTCTGTAGTGTTGAGTGTGGATGGGTGACTGTTAGAGATGCACAGCTTTTTTGGCTCTAGCCATTTTAACCTCTTACCCCCCACCTTAGCCGAGTCCATTTGCTCCAGTTCGGCTTTACCCAAATCTAAAAGCTTCTTGACTGGAGAGTTTACAGCCCATAGGCCAGTGCAACACCTCATTTGAAAGCTAAGACCAAGAAAAAGTGATGTTAACGTCTCACTTTCCTTGCGTTGTTGCAACTCTTTTTCATCTCATTATTGCCACATTTTTGGTGCGTTTTGTTGGTCTTTAGTGGCTTTTTGTCACTTTTTTGTGGCATTTTGTTGTCACTTTTTGTTGCTCTTTTGTGGCTTTTTTGTCACTGTTTTGTTGTCATTTTTTGTTGCTTTTTTTGTTACTTTTTGTTGCTTTATTCTTGGGTTTTTGTCACTTTTTTGCTGCATTTTCATCCTTGTTTTTGTCACTATTTTCACGATTTTTGTCAAGAAGCTTTTACATTTGGGTAAAGCCGAACTGGAGAAAAAGCGCTCAGTGCAAATTGTCCCCAGTTTGGCTCTACCCAAATCTAAAAGCTTCTTGAAAAAATGGTCAAAAAAAGCAACGAAAACGAGGGTGAAAATGCAACAAAAGAGTGACAAAATAAAACGTTTTAATAGTGATGTCACAGCTCTACTTCCGGGGTCTTAGATGTGCGAGAAACTACAAAAAAGGGAGAGAGGGATATTGTACATCCATGTAAATACTGTGACGCTATCCCACAGTTAGCCTGTTAGCCTGTTAGCTTCTGCTTCGTGATTCCATTAGTGTGTATTGGTGGCTCCGGTCCGGTGACAGTCAAGATGCAAACATGGTTTTCTGGTCAGAGACACCAGGGGGAGATGAAAGACCCTCCAATCATCCCATAAACACTTGTATTACCCCCACAGGGACTACGAAAAGGATTCATTAAGGTAAACACGTTACTTAGTACTGCTTTAAAGGAGCATTATGCAACTTTTTATGTGAACAAAAAGTTGATATTTGTGTGTATTTGACCTTGTAGTGACCCAGCGCTTGTATGTGGTCAGCATGGCGTCTTTACTTTCCATCACGGTGGTCTCTACTACGCTCCAGGATCACTTGTTTTGTAGGTTTTCTGGTGAGAGGCTCCATCAGCAGTGAAAACCTTCCAAACAACTGGTCCTGGAGCGTCCTAGAAACCACTGTGATGGAAAGTAAAGGCGCCATGCTGACCACATACAAGCACCGGTCACTACAAGATCAAATATTCCCTTTGTTTTCCCACATAAAGTTGAATAATGCCCCTTTAAGTCTCTTGGTATCAGATAAGCATAAACATCTGATTAAATGCCACATATTTTGCGGCTCTTCCTGTCAAAACAATGAAGAGTATTGAACTAGCGACACTGGTCAAAGCTGTCGCACTTCCCTCTCTCTCCAGCCCCTCAGCGATGTCACTCCTGCTCATGTTTAAATAAAAGTCTGCAGTCAAAATGTGATCTGCTCTGGCCCCGCGCGCCTTAATTCTCCCGTGGCTTCGTGGGCCAAGTGGATTTGAGTCGGTGACTGAGCGGTTTCATACAGGACTAACCCGCAGCCGAGGGATCAGGGAGTTCAGTCATGATATCTGCTCAAATCCATCGTGTTTGGACCGCCGCGTTCTGGAGTAAATACATCTAAGGGGTTTCGGGGGGGAAAAGATATTCTGTTTACTGCGCCATCGTGTTTTGGAAGCACAGACGGAGCAAAGAGCCTCCTCCAGGCCACAGCGCGGCCCTGTTACGTAAAAAACTATAGGCTGACCCCGAGTCACTGGGCCACAGCGCTCGCACTCTGGCTCACCTCCAAAACTCCACATTAACATTTAACCAGCGCTTCATCTGTGCGGCGCTGACAGCAGGCGACCCCCCGCAGCAGCACAAACACAGGCGCGGATTAAAAACAACATTTGGATAGAAGCGCTAAGCCGCAAACACAAAAAGGAAACACTGAGATTGAAGGGAGTGAGATATGGAGCTGAGGGAGAGCACATCGGCAAAGGGCAGACGGCCAAGGATCAAAATCATTCAAATTGTATGTAGAAAAAGGATGAAGGAGGTCAAATAGCGGAGCACAGATGTCAGAAGGCTACAGATGTGGACATGACTGAAATATTAAGATTTAAGTTTGTTCACTTTCAAAAGGGTTTATGCAGACATCAGTCAAATGTGAGGCAAGGCAAGGCAAGTTTATTTGTAGAGCACAATTCATACACAAGGCAATTCAAAGTGTTTCACAGTTGCATAAATACAAGAAAAATAGCAAATAGAATCAATAAAAACATCAACATAAAATTAATCAATTACAGTAAAAGGCGAGAGTGCAGATAAAATACTTTCAGTCATATGCATCGGTAAAAAGAACTGTTTTCAGCCTGGATTTGAACATTGTCAGAGTTGAGGCCTGTCTCACATCCTCATGAAGACTGTTCCAGATTTTAGCTGCATGAAACTGAAACGCAGCCTCACCGTGTTTATTATTGACTCTGGGAACCACCAGGAGGCCCCTCCCTGAAGTTCTCAGGGCCCGAGATGGTTCATACGGCTCTAACATGTCAGGGATGTACTTTGGAGCTAAACCATGAAAAGACTTGTAACAAGCAGAGCTGTTTTAAAGTCTATTCTCTGAGTGACAGGAAGCCAGTGCAGAGACCGGAGCACTGGACTAATATGGTCGTATTTCCTGGTTCTTGTCAGGACTCGAGCAGCAGCGTTCTGGATGTACTGTAGCTCTGATAGCTCGTTTAGAGAGGCCAGTGAGCAGGCCATTACAGTAGTCTAACCTGCTGGAGACAAATGCATGGATAAGTCTCTCTAAGTCTGGTTTTGACACTATTCCTCTGATCTTAGCAATGTTTTTCAGATGGTAAAAAGCTGCTGATGTTATTGCTTTGATGTGGCTGTTTAAGTTCAGGTCTGAGTCCATGATTACTCCCAGATTTCAAACCTGATTTTTTGGTTTTAGAGAGAGAGACTCAAGGTGACTGATAACACTTTGTCTTTGTGCCTGTGGGCCAAAAACAATGATCTCAGTTTTGTCTGAGTTTAGTTGGAGAAAGTTGTTTTGCATCCACAAACTGATCTGTTGGATGCAGTGACAGAGTGTCTCTACAGGCCCATGTTCACCAGCCGTCAGTGACACGTAGATCTGAGTGTCATCTGCATAGTTGTGGTACGACACATTGTTGCTGTTTATTAGCTGACCCAATGGAAGCATGTACAAGTTGAATAAGAGGGGTCCCAAGATTGACCCCTGGGGGACTCCACAGGTCATGCTTTTTCATCTATCTTAATGCCACAAATAAAAGAAATCTATGCATTTATCATTCCTTAAGATTTGCAACCGTTCGACTGGAGCCTCAGTGAAGGTTCTTGAGTCATCATCTGTACTCTGGTGTTGAAGTGTAAGATGATACACCTCTCATCTGAGAAGCTTCGTCAGAAACACTAAAGCTTTCTGCTCACAGGCTGAATACAGAGCACTGGGAGGGGTTACTTTGTCTTAGTCCAACCCCTCTTCGTTCAAAGGCTACTCTTCAGGTTCACGCGGGGAGATCATGGTTAAATAAATGGTAAATGATCACAATAGGGTTGTGGCACAGAACTATCATTTCATAGTCGAGCGGGTTGTCATAAAAAGCCATCATGCTTCTCATTGCATTAAACTGCGTCTGCGTCTTGAGCTATAAATTAGGTTTGATGAGAAGAAGATAGCAGTAAAATAATCCTATTACACGTTTCATATGGAGAAATCCTTCAGACATGGAGAGAACATGTCAACTCTTCTCACCAAGGCTTCGGGAATTAAAGGGATATTTCAGGATTTTTGACATAGGGCCTTATTTCCTAGTTATTCCAGAGTGTTGCTGATTTCTGGAGATATTTTTTTTGTAATTCATGCAGTCCAAAAATTATTCTATCCCTTTAAACCCGAGACCGTCTTGCTGTGAGGCAACAACACACGCATCAGACTGCTCTTTCCACACACTCAGATGAGCATTTCCAAAGTCCAGTGACACCTTTACTGGATTACAATCATGGCCTTACAAACACGTATTTAGCGCACACTGCAGAATACTGTGTGTGTGTCAGTGCATCCAAATCCCTCTGGTGCTCCATAAGATCGCATGAAAACACCCTCCGTAAATGTCACATCCTTTAGGTCAGATGTCAGTGCGGCTAATGTGCCAGACTGAAAGGGGGGGTGTGACTTCGTGTGAGGGGATCTCATGTAGAGCCATGTCCCGAGCGCTACAATGTCTTTTATTACATGGTTTAGAGTGTGAATGGGATCAGTTCAGTTAATGAGCAGAGTGAAACTGTGAAAAAGCTGTCAATTACACAGACAGGCCAAAAGAATAACGTTAAATAAAAAGAATCAGGCATATTCCAAGATGAGAAGGCCTGGATCATCAGGCTCACATTGTGAAAGAGTGGTTCAGGGAGCATGACATGGATCGTCCACCACAGAGTGCAGATCTTAACGTCGTTGAGGATCTTTGGGATGTGCTGGAGAAGGCTGTGGTCACACTCTCCCATCGTCAATACAAGCTCTTGGTGAAGAATTAACTAATTAAAATGAAGCTCATCAAAACACTGCCGGTGAATGTGTTCTGTCATCAAAGCAAAAGTTGTTTCAGCGTAACAGTGTGTGCGACCAGATAGTGCAGACTCAGAGTTTGGCCTGTAGATCTGCCGGCCGATATATAGTTATGGTACAATATCGGCTATCGGCCAATCTGATGCCGATAAAACACATCATATGAAAACCTGAGCCTGGAAAGAGCTCAGGGCGAGCTTTAAAATGAGCCTCCTACAACTTAGGCCTCAGGGGAACTGAGAAACACCCCCATGAAAATTGGCTACACGTTTGTTCACCTGGGATTATACTTTATGTATTTCATGTTGCAGATTTTTGCCTATAATTTTGGAACCAGCAGATGCAAACGTACAGTTTTTAGTTTTGGAATCTGAAGTATCTACTAAACATAAATGTCCTGAAAAAATCAGCCCTATACACCTAACAAAGCGCCCCCTGCTGTCACGGTTCAACACTGACACATTTTAGTTTAGGAGCAGCAAACACAGGATTATAGAGAGGACAGTTGTCTTGTATCGGCCAAAAATTAATCAGACGACCTCTAGTATAGTACCTAAAATATTTGTTAATTATGAGGACTTTTTAATCTTTTCTAACTTTGATTATGGAAAACAAATCACGATTTTCCCTTAGTATTGAAATCAAGTCCAACACACTGCCTGACGTTCGCTCTAATATTTGGTCAGAGGCTTT
Organism: Gobius niger; assembly: GCF_951799975.1. Taxonomy (NCBI): domain Eukaryota; kingdom Metazoa; phylum Chordata; class Actinopteri; order Gobiiformes; family Gobiidae; genus Gobius; species Gobius niger. The sequence goes on from NC_136867.1 coordinate 26,089,670, forward strand.
AAAGCAGTACTAAGTAACTCTTCCCCCTAGAGGCCATAAGCGCAACTGCAGGTGTAGTAGCAAGTTACGATTTTTTAACTTATTAATTGTCTTGGAGAGTAAATACTACGCTGACAGGAAAGGCGAAGGGAGAGAGGGTTACTGTGCATTCAATTATACAATGGAAATATTTTTTTTCACTCAAACTTGGCTGTAAATACTGTTTAAAGTGATGTTAGCCCGCAGTTAGCTTTGCCCGTTAGCATGTTAGCTTCTTCTTCGTGATTCCATTAGTGTGTATTGCTTTCTCCGGACCGGTGGCAGTCAAGTTGCAAACATGGTTTTCTGTCCAGAGACACCAGGGGGAGATGAAGGACCCTCCAATCATCCCATAAACACCTGTATTACCCCCACAGGGACTACGAAAAAGGATTTATTAAGCCCCTTTAAAGCAGTACGTTACTTAGTACTGCTTTAAAGGGACTATACAGAGTTTAAAAATCTTAAAATTATGTATTTTCCTCCCCCTACATGTCCTAGTAATGACCTGTTCACCACAACTGCCTCTAAAATCCTGCACTGTCGCTCAAAAAGTTGTTAATTCAGGTCCGAAGTGCCGTCATGCACGAGCTTAATATAGAAGCTGCAGTTACACGTTAGACCTGAGGTGGCAGTGGTGAGTATAAAATGGCCACCTTGCATCTAGTCCCTTTAAGCTTGGATTACAGCACATTCACTGTGGCAGTGTTTCACTACGCAACTGCCAAAAGATCCAGTGCTGCCAAAGATCTTGTATCGATGATGGGAGAGCATGACCACGGCGCAAAGCTTCTCCAGCACATCCCGAAGATCCTCAATGAGGTTAAGATCCACATGTGAAAGTGATGTCTCCTGCTCCCTGTATTAAAGGCGCTTGTCTGAATAAAAAGCTTCAAAAGTCTCTGAAAATTCTCCTTCTCTCTGCAGTCACACTTAGTAACTTTCCGTCACATCCGTCCTGGGGCAAACTGAATGAAATACGTCTGCCAATCAGCGTCTTCTGCCAATGACAGCCAAGAGGTGGATTCCTGAGTGCGGCTCGCTAAACTGTAATATCGCAATTAGATTAAAAAAAAAAACGCCTCTGAATTGCTATAATCAAAACATTTTCCCGAACATTATTTCCAGCCGAACACACTCCTCCTTGGCGCTGGAGTTGTCTGTCGCAGTTTCACCCTCGATTACATTTTACTCTTCATTTCCTTATTCATAAACGGGGCTCGTCCAAATCCGCTGGGGCCGCGATAATCCAATGAGACGCGGAAACCCAGGCAGAGGCTTAAAACCTGGAGAAAAACATGTGCACATCACCACGGCTTCATTTCACACCGAATTATTGGACCGTGTGCATTATTACAGACCGTGGCGGGATGATAATGCTCACTGTAAGTATTCAGAGGGAAATGGGGAGGATTGGAGACGTCTTTAACTCATTTCAGAGGTGCCGGAGTGCACAATAATGGAAAAAAATAAGGGATTATGTTGATAATGATTGGATATGGATAGATTTACGGTGCAGCAAAAGTCAAATTCTGAAGTTATTATACGTTGGTGTCGGTGCCATAAGTTCATTTGCATCCGCTGTCCTGCATTTGCCCTGCGCTCCCAGACTGTGGAGCTCAATGCCTCAAAGCCCTTTATGCCGGACTCCCCCGTCGGCTCCAACACTCCTAAACACACACCCCTCACTCCAGCTCCCCAGACCCTTCACTGGCTCCCGATTCAGTTCATGGCACTTCCACAAATACATATGCTAACCTCTTACCCCCTGCCTTAACCGAGAGCATTTTCTCCAGTTCGGCTTCACCCAAATCAAAAGGCTTCTTGACTGGAGAGCAACACTGTAACGCCTCATTTGAAAGCTAAAATCTAGAAAAGTGATGGTAGCTTTTTGTCACGTTGTCGCTGCATTTTTGTCATGTTTTTGCTGCTTTTTCATTACTTTTTTGTGGCTTTTTTGTGTGTTTTCGTCACTTTTTCACTGTGTTTTCGTCTCTTGTTTTTTCGCTTTTTTTTCATGTTATTGTTGTTTTTCTCGCTTTTTTCATTGCTTTTCCAGCATATTTTTGTTTCTGGATGGTTTTCTTTTAAGCTTTTAGATTTGGGTAAGGCTCGGTTACGCCCGGGGGTAAGGGTAAGGTAAAGTGAGAGGCCAGACCGGTGGCCCGAGAGCCAGTGGCCCTTCTGTGCTCTTCCAGAATGGACATATGGCCAGTCCGCCCCTGGTTCATGGTCCAGTTCAAGGTCCTCCTGTTTGCTTTTAAAGCCTTTCCACTTCCACCTGTGCTGCGATCGATCACTGAGCTGTCGGACTTTAAATCACAGCTAAAGACATTCATTCAGACAGGCTTTTGGCACTTAAAGGAACAGGCCACGTTTTTTCCATACCGAGATATGTTCTTACCTGAGCTTGGACAATGCGTCTTGTCTTTGTGCAAAAAGACCAAAGATGTTAGCATTTTCTCTCCTCTATGGGGCCAAACGATGTTCATGCAGTAATATCTTCACTCCTAAAGATGTTACTGCAGAAGTCGAAGTGCTCCTAAGGTGTTATTATGCCTTACAATATAGTACTCCTTTCTATTGTCTTAGAAAATCAACATATTTCCTATTGTGTAACTATACTTGGATCATGTAACTACTCACGTAACTGTATTTAAATAGGGGAAGCGGGAAAGAGCTTGGTCACTTCTATCTTCACGCCCGTTTGGCCCCATGGAAGAGAGGAGGAGAGGCTAAATGCTAACAACAGGTATGGTCTTTTTGCGTGACTGAGCGCACGCGTAAAGACCAGACAGTTACGCATCAACTCGTCTAAGCTCAGGTAAGAACATATCTCAGTATGAAAAAACACGTTACTGCGTTTCTATTTACCTCTATGAAACACCATGTGCACCTTTTAACTGCGCTGCACAAACTAGGGCTGGGCGATTTGGCCAGTTGCTATGATACATTTTAAAGCAGTTCTAAGTAACGTATTTACCTTAATAAATCCTTTTCCTAGTCCCTGTGGGGGTAATACAAGTGTTTATGGGATGATTGGAGGGTCTTTCATCTCACCCTGGTGTCTCTGACCAGAAAACCATGTTTGCAATTTGACTGCCACCGGTGCGGAGAAAGCAATACACACTAATGGAATCACGAAGAAGAAGCTAACATGCTAACGGGCAAAGCTAACTGCGGGCTAGCATCACTTAAACAGTATTTACAGCCAAGTTTGAGTGAAAAAAAATATTTCCATATTTGGATGCACAGTAACCCTCTCTCCCTTCGCCTTTCCTGTCTGCGTAGTATTTACTCTCCAAGACAATTAATACGTTAAAAAATCGCAACTTGCTACGACACCTGCAGTTGCGATAATGGCCTCTAGGGGGAAGAGTTACTTAGTACTGCTTTAAGTAAAAACAAAAACAAAAGTTTAGGGCATAGCACTTGCAAAATAAACACCAGTGACAGAGCTAAAACAAATCAATAAATGGTCTTGTGTAAACCCACAGACACATGGGACAGAGGGCTCAACATGGGTAAACTGGGATGTCCGGTCACCCTAAGTTTGCACTGACTTTTAAAGGTGTGTGGAGAAGACGTGATACAGATGTGCTGCTCCTATTACTTAAAGGGATATTTCAGGATTTTTGAAATAGGGCCTCATTTCCTAGTTATCTAGAGTGTTGCTGATTTCTGGAGATATTTTTTTTTGTAATTCATGCAGTTCTTTTGTTTGAAGAGTTACGTTACGCTAGGCTAGTGCAAGGCTAACGCATTTCTATGGTATCAGCTAGCCTGCATTAAAAACAGTCTGACCCGCTCCACAGTGCACCTGAGGCAAATCACTAATAACACCAGACTAACCATATAAATTTCTGTGTCTATAGAGTCATTTTTGGAATATAACTGACCTTGCATCACATGAATGATCGCATTTTGAGGGACTATTTTCGAGCAGATCACTCCGCCGCCGCATAGCTTATACAACCACGGAGCTGATGCTGCTTAAATATAAGTTCTTTTAAATGCAAAATGGTTAAAATTATTCTATCGACACAGACATTTAAATGGTTAGTCTGGTGTTATAAGTGATTTGCCTCAGCTGCACTGTGGAGCGGGTCAGACTGTTTTTAATGCAGGCTAGCTGATACCATAGACATGCGCTAGCCTTGCACTAGCCTAGCACCACGTAACTCTTCAAATATAAGAACTGCATGAATTACCAAAAAAATATCTCCAGAAATCAGCAACACTCTGGAAAACTAGGAAATGAGGCCCCATGTTAAAAATCCTGAAATATCCCTTTAAGTTAAAGCCAATGACGGACATAGACCGACACCACCAATGTCTTCTTCAAACATCCTTTCATCCATGGCTCATTAGTTTAGTTTAGTGGTGTTCTCTCATCACCAAAATCTCCTGGAAAACTCTCCAACAGCATCGCGGCTCCTTCTCCTGAATCATCTCCATTTCCAGTTTGTTATGGCTGAATGACGGACCGTGCCAGCGCCGTCATGGGTTATTCATAAACAGAGATTGCCTCTTCTGCCGCTCGGAGCCACGGAGCCGTCAAAAGTGGGTCAAGACGTGGAGAGCGGCGGGAGGTAGGAGCTGGTCCACCGCGCACCGCCGCCTATGGCCTCCGCAAAGGTCATCTGCGGGGATGGTTATATGCCAGAGGGGCGGGGAGCGGGTTGTAGTGTCGGTGTTATGGTATAGAGGTGGAGGATAGTGCGGCGGGGGGCAGGTAGCACCGGGATCCTGGAAACACTGTAATGCAATGTGGGTCAAAGGAACAGCCAGGTTAGCAGTGGAAATGTCAAAATACAGGGATCCTCACAGCGAAAGGGGGGGGATAAAGAGCGCCAGGTATGGATTTACTCAAAGACACTCAACAAAAGAAGTGGCTCGAACAACAAACCTCAAGAATAATCAATAAACCTCTGAGCAGAAACCACAAGAAAATCAAAGTTTATGCATTAAAACGACTTGGCACGGCTGACGTAGCTTCTTTTCATCAACTGTGGCACAACTTTTATTATGATGACATGCATTTCAAAGGATGAAATGAATTCGGCTGCAAGCATTAGCCACTTTAATCAAAAAGCTGAACCCCTGAGCAAAGTAGGTCACAGACAATACGAGTTTTCTGGCTTCTTAAAAATCAATACAAAAATGAGCCGGTCTCTGCTTTAAAGTGAACAGATCCCACAGATAAAGCTCACCACTGATGGTGACTTTAAAAGAAACAGGAAAGCTTTTTTTCCTTGACAAGCAGTAATAATGGCTGCATTCTGCACTGAAGTCAGACCATTATCGCAGAATGTTAGGTCAGGGGGTGAAAGCGAGCTATAATGTCAATGCTACAACACGATTGAATAGAAAAGGCTATTGATCAGGCACGGCACTAAATGAAAAGGGTTTACACAGGTGGCATTTTAATGTCTTTTAATGCCATAAATGTAAAAAACTCTTGGCATTTTTCATTTTGTCAGATTCGTAAACAATGCAACAAACGGGAATGGGGGGAAATCTTGATATTCAAAACCAAACACCTGGAAGAACGTGGTAGCTTCCAACTTCACCCCCGTTTGGAGCCATAGGAATACATTGGGAGAGGCCAAATGCTAACAACATCTTTAGTCGAGACAGAGCGCACGCACAAAGACCAGACAGATACGCATCAACTCGTCTAAGCTCAGGTAAGAACATATCTCAGTCTGGAAAAACGGTGGCCTGTTCCTTTAACAATGTCCATTTCTTGAGCGAAAGAGATGTCGCCGACAGCCGGGCCTGCTGTGGTGCGGGTCGGCACTCGCTCGGTTGTAATTGCAAACAAAAGAAAAGCACCTTTTCAACTCCCATTCACCCTCCACTCCCCCAAAACCCCTCTCCCTCCGCCTCGCCCCCGGAGTCTGGTTCGAGGAAAAGGCTGTTTTTTGACACCGCCATTGGTCATGGGAGTTTCCCCACCTCACAAACTTCCCTCTTAACCCCCACCTGAACTAAGCACATTTTCTCCAGTTTGGCTGTAAATAGCGACATTAAGCAAAAATGACAAAAATGCAACAAAAAAGTGACACGCTTGCGGCAAATTTCTTTATGAAAAACAGACAAAAATGCGTAGAAAAAGTGAGGAAAATGTGGCAAAAATGTGACGAAAAGGTGACAAAATACGGGGAAAAAAAGTGAAGAAAATGTGACAAGCAACAAAAATGTAAGTAAAAAAAAGAAATAATTAAAAAGTGCTGGCAACAACAAGGAAAAAGATCAGTTTAGATCAGTTTTGTAGGTCTTGGCTTTCAAATGAGGTGTTACATTGGCCTATAGGCTCCGGTCAAGGAGCTTTTAGATTCGGGTAAAGCTGAACTGGAGAAAATGTGCTCGGTTAAGCCGGGAGGTAAGAGGGTAATAAGTCTAGGAGCTGAAAGATCTCAAAGTGAGCTCCTACGAAGAGCAAAATGTTACGCTAGAAACACAAGATCAGACCCAAAGTCTTTAACCTCTTAAGCCCCGCCTTAACTGAGCAAATTTTCTCCATATTGACAAGTAGCCTTTAGATTTGGGTAAAACTGAACTGGAGAAAATGCGCTTGGTCAGAGTTTAAGCCATGTCTCTCCACAGTAAAGTGTTGGTTTCTCTCTGGTGCCATTGGCTGTAGATAAGGGGTCACCAAACTGAACCCTCTTCCACCTCTCCATGTTTTCCTCTAAACAGTACAGGTTTGTAAATGCTGCCCTATTGCCCCGGCTAAGCCCGCAGGGTCAACATAAACAGCTGTAGGCCGAGGATTACGTTGTTCTCCGTGTCGTTCGGCTGAACACACAGAATCATTGATCTGATTTACAAAGCAATGCCTTCAATAATGTAATAACAACACGCATTCTCCCAATTAAAATCCATGTTCAACGGCTGCTGCTGTCACGCCACGGCGGGGAGATCCAGGAAAAGACGAATCAGCTCGAGCCCATGATGTGCCGATCCTTTATTTAAGCCCTGTGGCATCGTGGGTAAGATGATTCGTGGGGCATGTGGAGACACGGCTAATGCTGACGCTGAGCTGAGAGTCATACGTGACCTACATGTAGCAAACACATAATTCATGATATACAGAGGAGTAAATGAACAATGGGCTTAAGCGGAGCAGCGGAGGAGGAAGCGCTGCAGCGGTTTTAGAAAAGAGACGAGAGGAAGATCAGATGTTTCACTGGGTCACATCGTTCCTGCGTTTAATGAAGGACGTGCAGCAAAGACAACGGCAAAGCTAAAGTGGTTAAAGTCACATTAGAGCAGACATCTTAATGTGAGGCACTGCAGGTTCAACGGGGAAACAATAAAAATGTACACATCAATTTAAAAAAAAAAATGTTGGCAACAAAATCAACAGAATCATGGATCAAGCCAGTTTTAAAGGGACTATACGGAGTTCAAAAATGTTAAAACTATGTATTTTCTTCCCCCTACATGTTCCAGCCATGTCCTAATGTGTAGAATGAGCTCAGACCTGTTCATCACAACTGCCTCTAAAATCCTGCACTGTCACTCAAAAAGCTTTCAATTCAGATCCGAAGTGCCGTCAGCACAAGCTTAAAGGGATATTTCAGGATTTTTGACATAGGGCCTCATTTCCTAGTTATCCAGAGTGTTGCTGGTACTTGGAGATATTTTTTTTTGTAATTCATGCAGTTCTTATGTTTGAAGAGTTTCGTGGCGCTAGGCTAGTGCAAGGCTAGCGCATTTCTATGGTATCAGCTAGCCTGCATTAAAAACAGTCTGACCCGCTCCACAGTGCACCTGAGGGAAATCACTTATAACACCAGACTAACCATATAAATGTCTGTGTCCATAGAATATTTTTTGGAATATAACTGACCTGCATCACATGAATGATCACATTTTGAGGGACTATTTTCTAGCAGATCACTCCGCCGCTGCGTAGCTTATACAAACACAAATCTGATGCTGCTCAAATACAAGTTATTTTAAATGCAAAATGGTTAAAATTACTCTATCGACACAGATATTTATATGGTTAGTTGGTGTTATATATATATATTGAAGGTGCTTTTACACATATGACCTGAGGTGGCAGTAGTGAGTATAAAATGACCAGGTGCATTATGGAACTTTTATGTGGAAAAAAGCTGATATTTGACTTTGTAGTGACCCAGTGGCTGTATGAGTGGTGAACATGACGCCTTTACTTCAGAGCAGAGTTCACTACTCCACCTAGTAGTGTTTTTGGTTTTCTGGTTTACAAGAGACCAAGCGTTAAAAACATTATTTTGGATAACTTAGGATTGATATTGTACGTTTGAGAAAAAAAAAACAATATGATGGTCTGAAGCGACAGGATGTAATAAGACTGACAATATTAAAAAGCACAGAAAGGATCGGAACAGGCTTCAAATATGCAGTTTTGTGTTCCCTTTATGATGCAATAAAGTCCAGAAAATCCAAATGGGAGGTCTCCAGCAGCAGAAGAAACGTCTAAAGTGAACAGGATTATTCCAGACTGTGAAGTAATGTTTTTGACAAGGGAACAACACCATAATATTGTTGTTTTTGTATGACATGACCATTTACAGAAGCACAAAACAGCTCTGAGACCAGATATAATCTCCATAAGATTATTGATTGACCAAAGAATCATTAGTTTATTAGAGAAAAACTATGATGTTAAAATCACCAAAATCTTGCAGTTCTAATAAACGGGTTAAAAATATTATAAACACTGGCTTCAAAGTGAAAGTATGCTTTAGTTTTATTGAAAGCACAAAGGAACAAGATGAACTGGTCCTCCTTGAGAACAGGTTATAATTATAACAACACCCGCCTGCATGAGCATTTCCCAGCAATCCCCATGATACGTCAGGTGTGGCCAAATCAATGGAGAGCAGCAACAAAGTGTCATATTTGTAAATTATATTTGTAAGTCCTTCAAGAGACTAGATGCAATTTGGTCATTTTATGCTCATGACTGCCACCTCAGGTCTTACGTGTAACTGCACCTTCTTATATTAAGTTCGTGCAGGCAGTTGTGGTGAACAGGTCTGAGCTCATTCTACACCTCTTATCTCTCCTACACCGTCAGCATTCCCCACTCAAGGTCAAGTCACGGAGCTAAACCAGATACGGACTGACGCTTCTGTGACTATATTTACAAACATTCACTCACAACATTAATTTCAAGGACTATGCAAATAACTGCACACACATCCCCTCCCTAACCCCGCCCCAAATCCCTCTGCGTCTGTGTTCACAAACTTTTTAAACTCCCCCACCCCCGCCCTCCAGTCGACAGGCGGGCGCCCCTCCCCAACAAAAAATTCCAGCGCCTGCCCAGGTGTACTGTGTGTTTCCCATGTTTTTATACATGTGCTTTGCCTTAACTTAACCTGATTGTAATTTCGCATATTTTCTTTTGTAAGGCGCATTGAGTTGCCTTGTGTACGAAATGCGCGGTATAAATAAAGTTGCCTTGCCTTGCCTTGCACATTAGGACATGACTGGAACATGTAGGGGAGGAAAATACTTAGTTTTAACATTTTTAAACTCTGTATAGTCCCTTTAAGTTTACAAAATTCTAAAACTTCAGATTTATCCCTCTGTATTTTCATAAAAGACTCTTTTATTTTAATTTGACTTCACCAAACCCACCACACTGTTAAAAGGACGTCTCTGAACAAATACATTTTTTCTGTCATTGTTGTTTCAGAGCCAATCCCTGTGTGGCCGATTTTGAATATCATTCAAATTTAAGACGAAGCAAATCATGTGACAAGGCTGGGGAGAAGCTACTGGTTTTATACAGAGACATTTCAGTGGCATAAATCACTAAGAAGGAACGAACCCTGTTATTTTGAAGCAGCTCTCGAGGTCAGCAGCAGATATGTCTGATATTCTGAGAAAAATATCATCACCCAAAAGTGAAACGTAAGTCGCAACTTTTAACAGCAAGGGTTCAACAAAGGGATGTTTGGTGTTGTGTAAATTTACGTGAATAATGTCCATATATATATTAACACATAACTTTAACTTTAAATTTAACTATATTTACTTTACTGCAAATAAATACAGTTTGATTTGCACCAGTAATATAAAAGCAGAGGGGACATTTGTAGCAAATGAAGAAAGTAATGAGGATTTGGTTATATATGTTTGTGACAGGATCAACATGCTTTTGTCAGCTGGTACTGCCAGCTTTCAATTTTCATGTTCAGGCCCCATCGCTCCTGTTGTGCTGGCTGTGGGTCTTGCAGCTGCACTAGTCATTGTGGCTGTAAGTACTGTATATGTACTTTACAATACAGTATATGTATAATTATGCATCAATAAACCTTTGTACTTTTTTTCTTTGTTCAATAGTACAAGTACAGCAAAAAGAACGGTGATGGGATCACATGGGATCACCTGGGATCACCGCAGTAATTCCACACGAGTCTGCAGGATTGGTTATTTTCTTGACGTCTTCAACCTCAAGATACAGAAAAAGCCAAGATGAATGCTTTTGAAATCCATGTCCGTGTGTATAAAACTGACCATAAATCTATATTAATATGTTCCTAATCAATTTAAAATCACATTACATTTAAAGTGATATCAATTCAAACTTCACTCTCTCTCCCCTCACTTTGCAAACTTATAGACTATCACTTTAAAGTGCCGATATAACTACTTTTCTTTCACTTTTCCTCTGACTCAGCCTGACTGTGACTCACTGCACAAAAACAACAAACAACAGCAGCATTTCATCCAGCATGGCCTGTTGGCACGGCTGAGAAGAAACTATTTACCTAGGAGAGAGTCTTTGCCAGTAAACGCTAAAATTATCTAAACCTGTTCTGTGGATCCTTTTTTGAAAGGCTGTTCTGTTACCGTCACACAATCCTTTGTCATATGGAAATAAAGTGCACATGATCAGGGCACAGTGGCATGTCTTATCATCTTATCTTATCAACTTTGAGTGAATGTAATCAGAGCAGACGCAGTAAAAACAGATCAGAGTTTTCATCGATCGACGGGATGATCAGAGTCAGGGAAACAATTATAAAAACACAAATTAACAAACCCATGAAAGAGGAAAGAGAAATGAGCCAGACCAGAAGAGTGCACTCTCTTATTTGAGAGGTGACGGACAGAACATCAATCAGGAGATGGACAGAATATGGAGAAAACCTCCAAACTCCAGGTGCATCATTCACCAACACGGTTCTAAGCTCAAAAGGTTAATATCAAACAAATATGTATGACTTTCTTCTGGATTGTTCAAAGACCTTGTATTATGTTTTACTCTGGCTTTTATAACACCTTATTCTTGGTATCTTGTAGTAAACATAAAATAATATTTGTCTAATAAACCTCCAAAGTTTTTGGGTTTAGTTTAAATTAAATTTACTTCCTTGAATACTATTCCTCTTTAGTGTTTACAGAGTTTATGTTGACATGTGAAGACAGGTATGTGAATCTAACACTGTGAATCATATCGAGCAACTCCTGACCACAAACATCCGTTTCCTGTTCCCTCCTCTTCTGTGTATCCATTTTCTGTGTCAAACATTCACTTGTATAAACCCACCTTAATCTTTCAAAAAAGTTCAGTCTTTGTCATTTAGGAGGAGCTCCTAAGAATCAGCCAGAGATCACAACCACGGAAAGCACAATGACAATCATAGCGTAAGTAAACAGATTCAGCTTTATACAAATATATTACTACCGTTTTAGGGATGGGACAATAACTGCTTTCAAAGTATGTGCTGGTATTAATGTTGCGGTATCAATACCATGAGGATTCCCTGCTTCAGTTTTCAGTTTTTTATTCCATTCATTATGTCTTCTTATTTTCAAAAGGTTTAGAAGGCTCTTATTGAAAGACACTAGAAATAACAAAAAAGGTTTTGCCTTTTGTCTTTCAATAAGAACCCTCTAAACCCTTTGGTATTAAAATGCTTGTTTTACTGTTTTACTGGTTTTACTGAATAGTATTTCTGCAGAAAAAAGCCCCACTTCTCCTCCGCTGCACCTCACCAGCCCCGGTGGCGCAGTGCCTCTCTCTCGCTCTCGGCCCTCAGCCTGTTGAAAACAGCCCGTAGGAGTGGCAGCAGAGTAAAAAGCCACTGTCCTGTGTGAACCGTGTTAAAAGCTGCCAAGTGTGACTGAGAAGCGAAACACAAGCTAAAGATCTGAAGTGCTAAATAGCTGCTTATCTGTTAGCTTCGTGGTTTGGATTGTCCATCATCTGATCCATCGCTCAGACGCACTCTAGACCAGGGGTTCCCAAACTTTTTTTGGCTGGGACCCAAGTTTTTTTCAGAAAACGCTCTGCCTTCCTTTGTCAAATGCCTATTATAATATTTATCGAATATTAGACTAATACTCATGTTTGTTGACTGCTTGATGTGGCACTTTTTGTACACTATTAGGACTATTTTTTGATATGAAGTTGAATGCACAGACCAGAGATGAGGACTCGCGAGTCGGATTCGGACTCGAGTCGACTTGAGTCGCTATTTTTAGAGACTTGCGACCCGACTCGGACTCGTCCCCAAAAGACTTGAGACTTGACTCGGATTCGTGGTCTGAGACTTGTTAACATTACGAGTACCTCATGGACTTATTACACACGCTGTTTTGATGCTTGATTCTGGCTTGTTTTTGTTTGTCGGCCGCTCCCTCTGTCTCTCCTCCTGCTCTCTCTGTCACACCGGAGCTGCTGGCACGACGTGCTGCCTGCAGACCTCCACTGTGAGGTCGCTTCCGTTGCAGGCTCCACTGTCAGGACGCCTCCACTGTCAGGACGGGAAGTGCATACTTTTTTTTGGGTGGGGGCGGGGGAATGAGTGCGTTTAAATGCCGATTTTACCTGCCTTTTAATTCGAGGGAGGCCGGCGAGTCAGCGTATGTCCAGAGTAGCGGTGAGTTGCTGATTTTGCAACTCACAACTACTTTGGACTCAACCGCCACAACTCTAACCAGTGGTGTAGTGTACGTGTAACGCAGGTATACGCTGTATAACCACTAGAAAACCTGCAGCATTACCGTATAACCACTACGTTTATCACTCACGTGCGCAGTGTTATTTTCTCTCTGTCCAATTAGACACCAGCCCAAACTTCACAATTTCCTCGACTTCTCATCCCTCTCTCTCTTTCTCCGTCTCTGCAGACAGACACGGTTCCCTCTAGGCTGCGCTCGGGCTCCCGTGTTGTCTGGGTATAAAATAAAACCCTGAGAATAGCTGATAGTGATAGAGGCTTATTAACGACCTCATGGCGCTGGAGGAGTCAGCTCAGCGTCTCCTCTGTCTACGCCACCTTCCCTGTTCATCCCCGCTCTGAGAGTCTCCATGTCGCCCATCTATGCGCATTTCTCAGTCTCTGCAGGGGCTCGTGACAGCGACATTGGGCAAAGGCAGTGACAGGTGCGGGCTAGTCTGTGTTTTACAACAAAGCGCTGAAGTGCGTTTTACATTCGGACTCTGGAGCTGTCGCTGAAGGATTGAAAGAGTCTGTACAGTGGATGCGCGCGCCTACAGCGCTGCCCGAGCCACGCGCTCCCCTTCATTCAAAACAATGTCCAAAAACAAGTCCTTCTCCACAAAGCAGCGCGCAGGGGGCTGTGTATGTGGGCTGCGCAGGCGCTCGTTCTACAGTGCGAGAGTCCGGACATCAGCTGATATGATCAGAGTGTGTGGGGTTAGGGCAGACTGGGCTTTATTCATTTATATTTTCACACTGTTTCTGCCCTGGAAAACTGGGAAGTCGATGTGCTACGACGCTCTGTGACTGAAAACAAAGGGCAATAACGTTGTTTCCTTAACTTTGCGGGAGGAGCGAAACAGCGCCGCCAATTTGACGCTGGTGGCCCAAAAGTGTACTGCATCCGTACTGCAAGGCATTACAGACAGAGAATGAAATAAAAGGCGAAAGTTAAGAGTGTTAATATTAACCATAAACGGCCGGGCCGCGGAGATAGATTTTACGTGATATTTTTTGTACTAATTAATACTTCTGGGAGGAAAGCGATTCAACCTGAAGTGCGTTCGCGATTTTATTTTGAAACGTATACCGTGCATTACCGTCCTGACAGTGGAGGCGTACTGACAGTGGAGCCTGCAACGGAAGCGACCTCACAGTGGAGGTCTGCAGGCAGCACGTCGTGGGGTTATTGGGACTTGTGTTGTTTTTCAAAGTATTTTTTTCGCAATATTGGTCGAAATAGCTGTGTACCCCCTTCTAAGCCAGTCTTTATTACCAAGTGTGGCTTCAGTGATAAAATATTTGTTATTTTACACTGTCCACATGCTTTAACCCCTTAACTCCCACCTGAACCGAGCACATTTTCTCCAGCTTTACCCCAATGCAAAAGCTTCTGGAAAAAAGGTTTGAAAATAGCAACAAAACTGAGACGAAAACAAGGATGAAAATGTGAAAAAAGTGAGAAAAAATGGACAAAAAAATGGACAAAAAAATGACAAAAAAGTGAGAAAGATTTGATGGAAAAATTGAGAAAAATTGACGAAAAAGTGACAAAAAAATGACAAAAAAAATGACAAAAAAGTGAGAAAAATTTGACCAAAACTTTTTTTAAAAATGGACAAAAAAGTGACAAAAAATGGACAAAAAAGTGATAAGAATTTGACAAAAAAATGCAAATGATTTGACGAAAAGTGACAAAAAAGTCACGAAAATTTGACAAAAATGAGATGACTGCCCAACAAAAAAAGTGATGAAAAGAAATCTGATGATGTGAGGAAAAAGATCAATTTAGTTTTGTAGGTCTTAGCTTTCAAATGAGGTGTTGCCTACAGGCCTACAAGATTTGGGTAAAGCTGAACTGGAGAAAATTCTCTCGGTTCAGGCGGGAGTGAAGAGGCTAAAATGATTATGACATTACAATAACATTACAATCATTGTTATCTTTGTCTTCAGGGATTTTTCGTGGATGCTGTGAAACGTATTAAAATTAGAGACGACTTTCCAGATGGTGAGTATCAAGCCTTGACTGAAATGAATTTAATTGAGGAAATGTGTCTTGTTTTAAGCGGTTTTCATTTTTTCCTGATCTGACCGTTTACTTTGCTTGTTTGATGACATTTCTGACTGGTTCTGAGGTCAATTTTGCTTTGTTTTTGTTTTGCCGCAACAGTGCAGTCCAAAATGTTACGCAGTGTACCTTTAAAGTGAGACATTTAAACTAATGCAGTTACTTTTTGCTGTGTAGATGTTGAAGATCGACGACCGCTATGAATCTGCAACAGATTTTCTCGCTGATTTGACACTAGTTCTGCGCTGGATGCCGACGACACGGGACAGACTCAACGAGGACAAAACATGGAGTGGGAAAGTCCGGCAAAACAAAGACCAACAACAAGAGCAGAGAACAAGACTCAATGAAAGATCAACATCAGACCTCCTGAACTAAAACAGCTTAAAGCTCGTGAATAAATGTATGATTTCATATCAGCGTGTTAAACCTTGATCTATGAAGCGCTAATAAAGATAAATGTTACTTGTTTTGCTTTCACTTTTTTATCTGCTTAGCTTATGCCAGAAACTCAAGCAGCCCTGATAACATTGGTGGAGCTGCTGTTATTGCACTCTGGAGCTTGAGTTTTGACTGACACACATAAATGTTGGTTAATGTGTACTTTTCTGTCAAATAAACCAATACATTAGAGATTTGATGAAATGCAGCCACACATGCAGTAAAGTGAGCAGAGCTTTGCCAACAGTGAGTAAATGACCCTCCATGAACACAACACAAACAGAGGAGAACTTCACCAGAGCAATAAAAATAGATCAGAGAGTTTCTAATGGACAGAATCAGGGTCAGAGCTGATGGAGCGTCCGGGGAAAACTGTCACAAACACAAAGTAACGCACACATAAAGCGGAAACAGAGAAATGTGCCAGGCCAGTGCACTTTCAAACAGGACGAAGGCAACATCATCACAACACGGTGAAAAGCTAAAAAATGATGATCAACGCTGTTTTGGGATTTAGCTGCAGAGTGCCAACAATCCAGACCATTTTTCATGATATTTGTAGCACCACAGCGTATTCTATGTTATATCCATGGACACATGCTATGGCTCGTTTGAACGGTGAGACTCTAAGCTCTCCGTCCGTGCAAACAGTTTCATTCTTCGTGCCTCGGTTCCTGAGAAATCTAAGCTAAACTGAGGCTAGTTTTGATCAAAATCACTGATTTTTTTCTAGAAACGAAGATATTGCATGATTTATGGAACACTCTCCTTTCTGATTAACTCCTCTCTCCTCCGCTCTCCTCTACAGGCAATAACCTTATGGGAAGAGGCAAATGCCTAAATATCTCCATTTCAAGTAAATTTTCAACAACATTGTTGACATGATTTGAAACACTGCGTGTCCCAATCGCGTTTTATATTTAAACAGCCTGGTTCTCGGGTTGAAGACTTTATCAGGATGTTTCTCAGCCGTCCTTGGACTGATTTTAACCATTTAAAAACTCAGAGAAATGTAAAAATCTCAGCTGTTTTGATCTCACCCCATGGTCAGTCGATCTGTTTTGTCAAACGCGTGAGAGAGAAGAGTTGGGTTTACAGCTGTTGGCTACGCAACACCATGCCCCCTCTAACGAAAAAAAGAGAAATGAAACGCAATAATATATAAAATGTCCAGATCGTGACTTTTCACAAGTTTTTGATAGTCATTTATTTCACTTCTGTTCATCACAGAGCTACCAAAATCACACACACGGTGTATTAGAGTGTCTAGTTTCACAAAAACAAGTTTTTACTTTTTTTGGCACTCAATGTGTTAAAGGGACTATACAGAGTTTAAAAATGTTAAATTATGTATTTTCCTCCCCCTACATGTTCCAGCCATGTCCTAATGTGTAGAATGAGCTCAGACCTGTTCACCACAACTGCCTCTAAAATCCTGCACTGTCACTCAAAAAGGTGTTAATTCGGGTCCAAAGTCCCGTCATGCACGAGCTTAATTATTGAGTATAAAATGGTTAACTTGCATCTAGCCCCTTTAAGAGGAAAGGATTCACCAACTAGGAATTTACTTTAAAGGGACGGTGCAACAAAAACATAAAAAGTAAAGACGTTCAAATGTAGGAAAAATAAGATAAGAATAAAAAATAGACCATTTGTAAAGGATAGGATGCTTTAATTTAGAGTTTTCTCCCTCTGCCGGCCACAGTAACAGTGACCCGAACTAAGAATAAGCATAAAGCGAGGTCGCATTGTCCAGTTTTCTTTCCTCGTGTTGTTCTTCCCCTCTGTGTTACTGCCACAAAGCAGCAGCAGCAGGTTTCTCAATACGCGTGATTAAAATGCAGTGAAGGCGAGAGCGTTTCAAAAGCCTGATTAAACTTTTGTTAAAGAGAGAAAGGCGAGAGCCCAGTCGGGGGTAAAGTCGGCAACAACTGCGCTTTATAGACTTCCTGCCGCTCAGACGGTCTCGTTAAATCTAAAAAAGACACAAATATGAACAAATGGAAAACGCACCCGCACATCAAACAGGCCGAGTCTTATAAAAACGCCGTGAGGTTGTTTATTACTTGGGACGGCGAGGGAAGGGACAGTGACTGGAATTTATAGAGACAACTGTGGCCACAAACAGAGCGACACCATGAATGAAATGAAGCTCCTCGGCAACAGCTGAGAGTCAATCGGGAAGTAACGAAACTGCAGTGATGAGAGTTAACCTTCTAAGGGGATTCTTTTAGGACTGATGTGGAAAAAGAGGTGGAACTTGTCGACACTCATGAACGGTGGGTAGATTTTTTCCACATAAGCTTCTGCAATGTCAAAAGATCCAGTGTTGTGTTGTATTTTCACCAAGATCTTTGTGATGGGAGAGATCAACCACTGTGCAAAGCCTTCTCTCCAGCACATCCCAAAGATTCTCAATGGAGTTAAGACCTGGACTCCATCACATGCTCCTTGAAGCACTCTTTCACAATGTGAGCCGATATTTGGGTGTTTTATTATCTGCTACCGGCTGACATCATCGAAGCAGAACCGAAAGTACTAAAGACTTGTGTTGTGATGTTGACCGTCCTCTCTCCAAGTCCAAAGTGTCCATACGCTTTTGTGAAAGATGTTCCCAACACATTCGCATATCATCGCATTTAGCTCGAAGACGTTATGAACACTGTCCAGCTGCTGCTGCTCGAGTTACTGCAGCAAATGTAAATGCTCAGAAAGGAAAAGGTGTGAAATATTGGTGGGGACATGTCCACACCGGTCCTTAAGGTTACGCCCATGTCTCAGAGACACATTGTGGTAAAAATCGGCTTCTAATTTTGGAACCATAAGAGATAGAGCTGATATTTTCTGTCTTCCAAATGAGCTCCCTCTGAAGTACCTTCTGAACATGAATGTCTTGAATAAATCAGCCCTATGCTCCAAATAAAGCGCCTCCTGTTATCACAGTTCAACGCGGACACATTTTACAGATTAGAAGCTTCATACACAGGATTATAGATGAGATATTTGGAAAAAAAGTCCCCTCCTGGAACCGCCACCAAACCAATCCTGGTGATCCTGGAGCTCTGTTGTCCGGGGCTTCGTGTCCCTGGTAGGTTCTCCCTGGGCAAACAGGTCTTAGGTGACGGATCAGACAAAGAGCGGTTCAGAAGCTCCTTATGAGAGACCAACAAGCCTTCTGTGGACCCACCACCTGCAGGAGGAGGCATAAGGGGCTGGTGCAATGTGATTTCCCACGACCCGGAAATGGAAAAGTGGAAGAAAATGGATGGATGGACGGACATATTGGTCGACTTCTGTCATTTTGGAATATGCCATCAGGGAAGAACAACCTGGTCATTCAGGATGTTCAGGTCGTCAGCTTCAGGTCATTATTTGGGCTCAGTGTCGCTGAACCTAGACCTGAACAGCAGCTCCAGATCAACAGTTACTTTAATGCAGGTGGGAAGGTACAGCATTTATATCCTTCAAAAGGTTTTCTTTACAGAGGTAAAAAACAACAACACAAAAATTAGTATGCCCTGAAGAAGGTCAAACACGACCGAAACACGTCATTATGTCCACTCAATAAAGGACTTTTATCCAGGTATCGGAGTGCCTCGGATTTTTTGTTTTTTGTGTGCCATCAAAAATACTATTGGCTGTAGCTGAGCATGTGGAATTGTGCCATTAGTTTCTCTTGTTATTTATGTGTCTAACTTGACATGTTCTACAGAGAGGCTTGAAGAGAATCAATAGAACTTGATTCACTACACCACAATAAAGTGATGCAGTTCTAGTTAGACTATAATGTAAGTTGTAAATACTTACATTGACAAATTAGGGATGTTTGGAATTACTGCATAATTAAACAGGAAGGAAACTCATCCTGATACATTTCTGCAATTTTGTGCGACTAATGCTGACAATCCAGGCCACAAAGAAGAGAATGTTTTTGTCTTTTTTAACACGGGTTATTTAAATTAAAGGCACACTGTGTAGAAATGCGGATTAAACAGTTGCCAGCCATTCAAAACATGCTCCCAATGACAAGCCACACACAGAAAACGCTATTTTTGAAGTGGGTAAAGAAGGAATGGATTAGGATGAGGACCAAACCAATTTAAATCTGATATTTGGCTGCCTGGTTCCTCTTTATTGGCTTTGTGCTTTGGCAGAATTTCACTTCAAATCTAAAACAGACAATTGATGAAGCTAATAAAAAATAAATGAGTGCATAAACCCAGAGGAATCCCCTCTTGCCCTCCACATCTGTCCATTCCGGCGTGTTCTCGTCTTGTGAACCCCCCCCACCCCGCTCTCCCGGCAGCAGAACCACGATCATTAAATTAACATTAGTGCGACCAGAGCGTGTGGTCATGTCCAGTCGACAGAAGCTAAAAGCCCCGATTACAGCCCGCGCTCCCCCATCGAGCGGGGGTTAATCTGACAGTCGTAGATATAGGTCAGTGATTTACCCTGTTTACATTATATATAACACTGCGCTCCCCAAGTGACCAGCATATGTGACATATGTGATGTGAGGTGGCAGACTGTGTGGGTGCAGCGCTACGACAATGGCCTTTCCTTGTCTGAGATGATGTCTCAACTACAGAAGAGATGCACAATGTATACAATGGTTAAAGGTGCATTATGTAACTTTTTATGTGGAAAAAAGTAGATATTTGTATGCTCCGGGATCAACTGTTTGGAAGGTTTTCACTCTCACCAGAAAATTGAGAAATATCAACTTTTTTCCCCCCCGCATTAAAAGTTACATAATGCGCCTTTATGGTTAACCTCTTAAATGTATACAAGCTAAATGGTTAAAGGTGCATTATGTAACTTTTTATGTGGAAAAAAGTTGATATTTGTATGCTCCGGGATCAACTGTTTGGAAGGTTTTCACTCTTACCAAAAAATCTACAAATATCAACTTTTTTCCCCCCCGCATTAAAAGTTACATAATGCGCCTTTAAGGTAGGGATGCACCGATACCGATACCAGTATCGGGTATCGGGCCGATACCACATGCTTGTACTCATACTCGTACTCATTCATGAGGTCCCGATACCAGAAACCGATACCATTTGACGTGCAGCCAGCGCACCTACAAGGCGCAGCTCTCAGCTGAGGAGAGAAGAAGCAACAAACTGGAGAATTCTGTAGTGCAAATACAATAATCCACATAGATCTGACTTTATTACAGACTGCGCTCTCTAAATCAGAGTCTGTGCTGGATTTAACCAGAGCTTAATGTTGTTCGTGCTGCAGCGTCTGCAGTGTTTACAACATACAGGCTAACTTTGCTAACTCGCGGCTAGCGCAGTTTTGGCCATTCTGACGCCGTTTTATGACCAGGGGTTTATTCTTCTGAAAAACTAACCCAGCGACTAAAAAGTCCTCAGAAAATCCAACGTAAAGACATACAGCATGTTTATATTGAGCGAAAATGAGCTGCAGCAGAACAATGAAAACGCTGTAGCTACTCGCTAAGTTGCTACAAAACACACGAGAAAATCCACACGGAGCTGAAGTAAAGACGAAAAGAGACCATTTAAGTAACATCTCAATACTATTGTTTAATAAAAACACATAAATGAATAAAGCACAGGCATTGGGAGCTTTTGGACATGGGCTTTTCTGTCTATGATGGACAGTGCAATAAAAATTAAAAAATAAACTGAATGAAAATTAAAACAATTCTAATATAACTGCTCTTAAATGTGTAACAAATGAGTAAATTTACTAATTACAAACCAATCTGCTGTTGAAAAAGTAAGAATGTTGAAGAAAATGCCTTGTACTCGTATCGGTATTCGGTATCGGCGAGTACTTAAATCCAAGTACTCGTACTCGTATCGGTTTTAGAAAAAGTGGTATCGGTGCATCCCTACTTTAAGGTTAACCTCTTAAAGGTATACAAGCTAAATGGTTAAAGGTGCATTATGTAACTTTTTATGTGGAAAAAAGTTGATATTTGTATGCTCCAGGATAAACCGACAAATATCAACTTTTTTTTACCACATTAAAAGTTACGTAATGCGCCTTTAAGCTCTTAAAAACGTTCTTTTATTCATGCCGCCTTCATGCGCTCTGGTAAAGATGATCCTTCCCAGTTGTGAAGTGGAAATTACGAGTGTGTTCAAGTGCTTTTGTGTGGTAGCGAAGGGAAACGTTTGGCTTTTATTTCTTTTTTTTTAAGTGGAGCTAAAAAGCTAAATGCATCGACTTCATAACAATCTGCGAACAGACATAAAATCGTCTTATCAATGCTCTCTGTTGTGTTAAAAGG